>NW_009646744.1:659634-660184 GCF_000708025.1 Charadrius vociferus | reverse complement strand
GGGCCCGGGGCAGCCCCCCTGCCCTCCGGGGCTGCCATGGCCCGGCCGGGGCTGGGGGAGCGCCATGCTCCCCGCAGCAGGGCTGCCTGTGCCTGGCGCCCGGCCAGGGCCCCTTGTGCTGCACGGCGTGGGGAAAGTGCTGCCTTCCCAATTTTGTCCCCAAAACCCGGCACAGCCCAAAATTAGAGCCACTTCCCTCCTCTGTTCCTCTGTCTTCCTTCTCCTACTGCCCCACAATGAGCAACTGGTAATTTTGGGGGCAGGCAGTGCTTAATCACGGTAAACTGAGGGGAGGTGAGCACAGACCCTCAAAACTTGTCAGGTCCCTCGGCTTTTCCCTCCATCCCTCCCCAGCCATGGGGCTCCTTCCCCCCCGCCCCTGTCTCTCCATGGCCTCCCGGCCTGAGGCTGGGCGTTTCCATGGCCACCATTTTGTGTCACTCCGGTTTGGGCCTGGGGTGTCCTGGGGCCTCTCCCGGGGTCCCTGCAGCAGTGGCCATGATACCCTGCTGTGGTGGGGCCTGCGCCTCCTCGGAGCCGGCTGGTGGCG
>NW_009646744.1:653796-659418 GCF_000708025.1 Charadrius vociferus | reverse complement strand
AGCCCCCCCCCCAGTGCCTCTGGAGCGCCCACCGCCGCGGTCCCAGTGCCGGCCCCTGGGCCGCGCTCCCCGTCTGGCGGCTGCGCGGCGGTGCTGGAGCTCGGCCGGCATTGCTGCTCTGGAAATGTCGTGTTGTGTTTTTGTAGCGAACCCCAGCGTAACAACAAAGCCCAGCCTTGCATTCCTGTCCAACAGGCAGCACCCTTGCCTCCCGCCTCCTCCACGGATATTGCTTCTGGGAATTCTTTCTGAAATTCTTTTTCGTTTTCCTTGTCTAATTATACAAAATGGTGAGAGATTAACTTCCCAGTGGAAATGATGTCTTTTGAACTCAATCCAGTGCTTTCAACCTCGACATTCCTGGCATTTTGGCTCATTCAAAAAATAAATTAACTCGAAGGACTTCAGTCCCGGTACCCGCGCTGCCACGGAGGGACGGTGGGGCACCGACCGCACGCCTTCCCGACCTTCTCATATTGTGCTGGGGCTCGCTGGAAGGTGCCAATCTGCTTTACCATTTTAATCCATTTCATCTCTTGACTCCTCGGAGCTCACTTTCTTCTCCTACATTGGTTTTGGTACTGCACTCATTACCTCTGCAGTGAAGTGTTTCCAGCAGAGCTTGGAAACCCCTCTTTGATGGAGACGGGGACCAGCGATTTGTGAGTAGGGCACAGCGTTGGCAGCTGCTGCCGCACTGGCATCAGGTGGGATTTGGGGACCGACCAGTACAGTTCCTGGTAATGCCAGCCCTGTGTTTCCCTGAGGGCGCTGGCTGCAAATCGGTAGTCACTGGGAAAAGTGAATTATTACAGACGGTAGAAAAATCTTCACCCAGAACATCCTTGACTACAGATGGTGGTCTTTGGCTGTTTTCTCTTTGCACAGGAGAGCCTGTGGGCGAGATGTCAGAGTGATCATCGCGTTTGCTCTTCTGGTGCTCTCGGGGGTTTGGTCCCTGTCTGTCTCTTCAGCTTGTCTCCTCACAGCCTTTTCCATGCTGGTCTGTTTACCCCCTCCAACCCACAGACGTGTGTTTCTGTGGGCTTTCCAGAGAAAGATGGTTATTTGTGTATGCTTTATCTTGAAGATTTTTCATGGCCTTCGTCCTGTCTGGGTTTGTTTGCTTATGGTAAATTCGTTCTCTCTGTTCTGTTTTCCATGGCCTGACTCATTCCAATTGCTGCTTCTCCATCTCTCTGTCTCTCTGTCTTTGCTGAACAGAACGTTTTTTCCCCACTCTGCCCCCTCTCAATCTCTGAATTTCTATTGTTTGCTTTTTCTCTTCGCCTCTAATCTGCTTCCCGACCCAGACAACCTAGTGAACTTTCCCTGAACCGAAGCTGCAGTCTCGCCCGTGCTCTCGTACCGCCTGTGAGCATCTGCACTGCCTCCGAGAGCGGCACCTCTCTCTCAGAGGAGGGATGTCCATCACCGTGGCTGCAGCGATGGCGAGCCCCGCTGCCTGCTTGGCAGTAAAACCTGGCCCAGTGGAGCCCCTGCTTGGCTTTTTTGTCTCCCACGGTTCAAGATTTTTGCCAAAAAAGTGCTTTGTCCTTTTTTGTGCCAAGGTGGCGGAAGAGGGTCCTCAGAGAATCGACCTGAGCTTTCAGACCAAATGATAATTTGTCACTTTCCATGTTAGTTTTTGTATCACAGGCTCTTAGCCCTGTTCCCTTCTTCTCCCTCTTCTGTTTTGTAACCTATTTTAAGCCTGTAATAGTAGTAACTTTACATTGAGTTTACAAACTTTTATTTTGTTTCTAAAGCGCTTAAGCCAGTGAGCTCCTAAGCCTTGACTTCAGGCTTTTATTTATGGCTCCAGCTGGTTCAGTGGTTGGTAGCTTACCCAGCCAGAATCACTTCTGCTTCGGGCTGACAGTTGTTTGTCCTTTGCTTAAGAAGCTGTTCGGGTCATAAAGAGAAAAATACTGAGAGAAGCATTCTAGATCACCTTGAAAAGAGAAAAGAACCCTCTGGACTGCTCTTACACACCTAAAAGTGCTATCCCACGTGTTTTCGGAAAGTTTGTGACCTGCTCTCTTTCTTCTAGCTCTATTGCTGGAGACATGCAGGAGCAGAGCAGTGGCTCCTGTCTCTGGTTTTCATCTCTTGTGCATGAATGCCTCATCATTTCTTTAACGCATTCTTTGCTGTAGCCAGCTTTGCCACGGCACTCTTCGTTGTGGTCTGTGCTGCACAAGTTGGCTATGGTAGCTGGGCTTTATTGGAGACTAGGATAGTTGGTCCCATGCCACAAGCTGGGTTTCTCTCTCCCTTTGGGAGAAGATGTCAGTTCTGCTGGGGAAGCGTTGGCAGCTGCCTGTCTTCCCTCGTATTATCTTGCAGCTAATACCCGCCGAGGCAGACTCGCAGAGGAGCGAGGGCTGGGGATTTGGGTGTAGGTCCGGTGACAGATCCACAGGACATCGCACCACACACATCTGTGTGGCATACCCACCAACGCCGCTGCGGCACAGCGTGTTTTTCTTTCCGTTTGGTTCAGGCCAGGAGGTGAGCGTGGTGGTGAGAGGTGGTTTGAGTTTGCAGAGTCCCCAGGGAAAGATGGTTAATCGAATTTGAATTGCAGTGTGCTGGCAACAAGCGCAGTGTGTGTGCGAACAGGATAGATCAGCCGACATGTGGCAACTTGTCTGTAAGTCTGGGCCCGGAGAGGCGAAACAGCTTAAGAAAAGGTTGCGGAGTGGTTGCATCAAGTGATTTCGTTACACTGCTTTGGTGAGAACCCGGCTGTCTCCCCTCCGGCGGCATCTGTCCAGCTGTGCTGGCAGCCTCTGTGGGGAGGCACAAAGCCCTCAACTGCAATGAAGGACCAAAGAGAGTACGTTGGCTTTCCTTTCCTCTCTGCTCTTATTTCACCTCTGCTTAGCATTAATGGAGCAGACAATTCAAGATACATACAGAAATTCGGAGAATAGCTCCATGTTAGTAGAACACACCTCTCTGCCAGTTTTAATAGATTCTTAGAGTATTTTTTTCAACTCTAGATTAAAAATTAAAGTAAATGGTTCATTGTACAGCTAATTGCCAAAGTAGCCTCTTTCTTTATTTCTTCCTTTATTGGTCCTAGCATTTCATTGTAAGTAGTGATTTACTGTCCAGCTATAGTCGCACCACACTCCCTGATCCTGGCTTTTTCCTTCTCCTAGCTGCAACATCGGAAGAAACTCTGCCCTTTGAGACACCAGACATTTTAATCACCTTATTTCTGTGCTTCTGGTCTCTCTCCCATGCCACCCTTGGCTTACCGTCCCTGGCAGACCCCCTGCAGCGCCGTGCCTGCGCAGAGCCGAGGAGCCGGGCTGGGCGCTGGCAGGAGCAGGCAGGCTGCTGAGAAAGACAGCTTCTGTGCCGGGCTCAGGCTGCGGCAGCGTGGACGTGCCCCACGCTGTTTCTGAACCAAGGTTTGTTGGATGACACATGGTAGAAATGCTCCTTGCGAGTGCTGCATGCATGCCGGGGGTGAGTAGTTTCCCAGGGAGTTTATTGGCATCGTGGAATTTCAGGTCGTGTCTGGAAAGGGGTAAATGTCCTGCTGCAGTTTTGGAGAGGGGCACTGAGATCATTTAAGTCTCCGTTGGGCTGGTGCGCAGGACCAGGGAGGCGAAGGGGCACTGCGAGCCCTGCTCTGCATCCCAGGACTGCTCCGAGACACCAGCTCTGCAGCCCCCCGGGGCTTGGAGAGGTCTCCCCGGGTGTGGAGGGCAGCATTGGCGAGGGTGGGATCGTGGTCCCCTTTCTGCTGACCTTCCCAGAGCCTGGGGGTCCCCGCGTTGCTCTGGCACACCCGGCCCCACAGCCGACCCAGCGTGTCCCCCACCAGCAGCTCTGCGAACCGAGCACTGAAAGTGGTCTCGCCTCAGAGATGTTGCAGTCTTGGCATTAAACCACCGGCCATTGTTCAGAAGAACTGGGCAGTGTAAAACCTCTTTTCACAGAGGAGGAACGCGTGGCATGTTTGTGTTACAGTTATTTTAAAAATAAAGATGACACTGTCATTTAAAATTAGGTTGGTTTAGATGCATTCAGACTCCTTGTTCGTCAGCAGACGTTGAAAGGAGGAAGGGCGTGTGTGCTTGCAGGAGAGAGGGAGAGCGAGAAGCTGGCCGGACTCCAGCGCAGATAGCTGGCGGAGGAGGATGTGCGAGTTGTTGCTCAAGCATCCTAGAAAACTTACGGGAAGCTGTTAAACTAGTAGAAGTTCTCACTTTTAATCAGTCACTTGAGCGGTCTGAACATATGTGCTCTGCTGGACTTGCTTAAAAATGCTGCTTTGTGAAACTTTAAGCGCTTTAGTTATTCCAAAAATGTATTTTTCTAAACCAGTTGACCTTTAGTTACATTATTCTAGAGACTGCTGTGTATCTGACATGCTTTGTTCCCCGTCGCTTCCGCCTACCCCCTTGTTTTTTCCCCCAAACTGTCTGCTGCTTGATTTCCTTTTAGCATTTAGACATGATAGGTTGATAGTTTGACCCAGGTGATTTTTTCCTTAGTTTGACCCAGGTAATTTTTCCCTTAGGTGATGAAGGCGGCGGGTTATGTAAGTGCGCTGAGCTAAGCAGCCCAGATGGCTGGCGGGCAGCCCGGTCGGCTTCGGCTTTGGAGGCTCTTGGGAATGCCTGCACTTGTAATAGAACGTGGGCTTGTTTTTAATTAGAACCATCATTTAGTTCAGCTTGGAGAGACTGAAGAGCAGGACCCGTGTAGAAGATTCAAGCCCCTAGATGCTTCACTTTCGATAGATATTTTTTTATTCCTTTTAATCAGGCTCAGGCATCGGTGTAAGGTCTGAGCTGAAATTTCTGTTGGAAGGAAGGAGGGGGAGAAGGAAAGAGGGAAGGGAGGTGGGGGGTGGCTCTGACTGCAATGCATTAGTTCAGTGCTGAACAGTAGGTTGGGAGGGAAGGAAGGAAGGAAGGAAGGAAGGAGCTGCCAGGGACCCTGGGCCACCCTCTTCCAAATGAACAGCCCTCGTTTGAATGACATAAACCAGCATTTCGCAGCGGGTTTCTGCCGTCCTGCCAAGTCTTTCACTTGGGAAGCAAGGCATGTTTTTCCCTCCCCTCCCCCTGCAGGGAGGTTTGCAGGGATGTGGGCTGGGAAAGATCTTGCTCCTATCTATATCATTCTGGCTCAGAGAGCAAGGAAGGTTATTTCTAGCCACAACACAGTGTAGCCTAGCTCTGAAAACCCTGCTTGTAGTATGAAAACCTGGCTCTCGGACAAAAATAGAACAGGGTTGATAAGGCAGAGCCAGAAACAAGGGCTGATTTCATCAAGGTTGCCAGGTGTCCTGCTTTTAACAAGGAAATATGCTTTTTTGTACATGAGCCTTCCCGCTCTGCGCTTTGCTGGCATCCTGCTACTGGGCTGTGTCCCAACATAGCAGCTCTGCGCCGGTGTGCCAAGCTTGCTCGGGCGTCAGGTGCAGAGGATCCTGCCTGGCGTGGTATGGACCTGTGCCCATCTCGCTCTTCTCTCTTTCTTCCTTCTTTCCTTCCTTCCTTTCCCCCCCTTGCCTGTCGCTGCAGGGGGCAGGGCGTACGGTGTGCTCCCCTCCCCAGGCTTGCCCACCCCGGCTCACGCAGGCAGCCCCAG
>NW_009646744.1:646988-653768 GCF_000708025.1 Charadrius vociferus | reverse complement strand
CTGCGCACTGCGGGAGACGACTCTCTGCGGGGACGGGGCTGAGCAGGGTGCTGGGAACCTGCAGCCAAGCCAACAGTCCCTGCTTTTCTGGGGGGTTCTGGTATCGCACCACATCACATACAGCCCTGGGTGTCAGCAGGCAGGTTTTGGGTAGGACAGCAGGGGTGCAGGGGTGCTTCCATGCACTCTTCGACCCACATCTGGGCAGCTGTGGGCAGTGGGGAGCCTACCCGCCTCTCCGGCCTCAACTCTTCATTCCCTCTTTCTCCGGTGCTGGACCAAGTGTTTGTGTGCCCGCGCTGTGAACCTGACCTGGCTGCAGACTGTCAAGTGATAATAATGCTAATAACTGGCTTGCCAGATTAATTTCCAGCGGGATCAGCGACCCTGTGCAGCTGTGCAGGTGCTCGCGCTCTCTTTGCTAGCAGCAGCGGGAGAGCGTGGCTGCGAGCGTGCCGAGGGTGAGATGGTTCCCTTTGGCTGCAGGATGGTGTTAGATAAACCGAAGCCAGCTGTGAAACCACAGTGTCGTACTGCTGCCCATGGAGCTGAGCGGGGCCACCACGACCTCCCGTGGACATGCAGGCACGAGGACGGGGGGCATTTGGTGTGCTTTGTGACTGGTACCTGCTGGCGTCCCTGCCTGCCTGTACGAGGGCAAGTGAAACGGCACGGCAGGAGCACCACTGTGACAGCAAGAGCAGCACAATGATGCCCAAAGGGTTCCTGGCAAGGGAAACACTTGCATGGGGAATGTCAGGTTTTCAGAATAACTTCTGGGGTTCCCCGTCCATCCATGGGGCATCACCTTCTCCCTGCTGTCCTCCTGTGGCGGGGGAAAGCAAAGCCGAGGAGCCGGCTGCTCCGGCGTCCCTCCCAAGGGAAGGTGCGTGACTCAGCCGGGGGAGGTAGGGAGGACTGTAGGCTGCCTGTCTTCATGAAGGCCAGTTTTGGCAAAAACGTGGCAAAGACAGAAATGCGGTAATAGTCACATGAAAAGAAAAGTGAGGACTAACGTGCCTGGCTAGAAGAAATGGGTAATCCACAGATTGGCCTTTCTCAGAAGTCCCTGACAGCGCTTGTGTGCGACAGCAGTGTGAGGAGGTGACTCCATATAGTCTTCGCAGTCAGAGAAAATGTGCCACCCATATCTGCTAAAATTAGGCTTGAGAATCCTATTTCTTCACTTTCTTCTTCTCTTGAATTGCTGTGGAAATAATGGAGCATTTGGCGGTAAAACAGGTAGAAACAAAATAATGCCTTTTTATCGTTTAAACTGAATGTGCTCAATAATTCACTGAAGTTTTGCTCTCTTGAAGTCACTTTGAATTTCCCAAGATCTTCATGCAAAGCCTGTTTATCACCATTTACAGCACCTTCACTACAGTTCATCAGAGGGGATCTTTGCGTGCTGCCAAAGCCATAAGTGACTGCAAGAGTTCAGTCTTCTCTGGCCTTCTCATAAGAGCACCTGAGCACTGCGCAAGCATCATAGCATCATAGCATCACAGAATGGTTTGGGTTAGAAGGGACCTTGAAGACCATCCAGTGCCACCTCCTGCTCTGGGCAGGGACACCTCCCCCCAGCCCAGGTTGCTCCAAGCCCCGTCCAACCTGGCCTTGAACACCTCCAGGGATGGGGCAGCCACAGCTTCTCGGGGCAACCTGCCCCAGGGGCTCACCACCCTCAGAGTAAAAAAATCTTTTCCTGATATCTCTTCTAAATCCACCCCTCCATCCTGCAGGGATTTTTGTCTGGGCATTGCAAGATAATTTTCATAAACTTTTCCTTAATGGTTGCTGCTTCTCAGGCTTCCAACTCCTTGTGTAGGATTGGAAATTAATTCTCCAAGACTGATCTTGATGCGTTTCAGTTTCTGTTGTGCGCTGAAGGGGACGAGGACCTCAGGATCTGGACTGCGGGGAAGTGCTCAGGTGCATCATCGGTGTCCAAGTGAGAAGGAGGTTAAGAGAAAAGCCTGGTTCCCAGTGGATCTTCTTGGTGTCTCATGTAGGGCACTTGAACGGATGGGAAAAGGGATGTATGGGAGTCGCAGCGCGTGGGTCCCGCTGCTGGGCTGAGCGAGCCCTCCCACAGCGGCTGCTTTGCAGCTTCAGGGTGCTGCAGACACCACCCCTCCTCACACCGTCTGCGTCCGTCGCAGTGGCTGCGCTCCAGGCTGCATGCTGGTGGTCACCCCCTTTTCCTTTCTCCTTTATAAAAAAAGTTGCAAAACACCCGTGTAAACTGCCCGTGCTCCTCCTGCCCGTGCCTTCACAGCATGTCCTGGGTGGCTGGCAAGCCAGTTGGACTACCAGTTCTGAGGGAATATAATGATTTCTATTTATACTCTTTTGGCTTGTGCATCTTCTGAAAGTTGAAAAACTCGTTCATGGTTGTTTTGAGGATTTCTGAATATGAATCACAAGGAAATTGCATAACACTGCAGCATTTCCTCCTATTGCTCAGGGCTTTACAAACACTGCGCTCCTCCAGGGAGACCGAGGAAATCTGGCAGGACCGGCCCGTTTTGACAGTAGTTTTAGTCTAAATGGAAAGTCTGGGTTGAAGGGTAGGTCTTGGCACCAGTAGAAGGAGCGTAAGGTGGAATCTTCCATGGCAGGGCATGGACTGGGAGATGGAAATGGTGGGTTCCTTCTCAAAGGGCGATCCCTCTGTCTGTGGCTGCAGAAGAGGACTGCTGGTGTTGGTTAAGGCGTTCTAGAAATCACTGCCAGCTCCCACCTCTGAGAAGCTAGACAATTCTTTCCTCTAGATTTTAGGCATTTGGGCAGAATTTCATGCTGATGTTGGAACCTGAAAGATTTTGGGAACTGTGCTGAATGCTGGGCAGCCTCCGAGGGATACAGCTTAGGTTGGGCCATTTTGAATTTTAAATAATAATAATGAATAAATATTTTCATAGAAAGGATGTGCTCACACATACGGATGTTGTATGAAAGCAAAATTAATTTATTGTGGAGGTTAATAGATGTGACGGGCAGCCAGCGTGAACCCTGAAATGAGGAAATAAACCTAAAATTACTCAACATCATCTTTTCTTAGTTCCCCATCCAAACCCCAGCTACTTCCTTTTCCTTTTCTTTTCTCACAATCCAGTTTTATCCCAGCCAACCCACATACCTGTTTGCTCTTTGCACACTCATGTCTGCGATTTGTTTAGCATCAGGTTGAGAAGCTGATAGATTGGATTCTTCTTGGTTTATCTGTGCAGAAGCAGAAGATGGCACCAGGCCACGAGTGGTGGCTGTAGAAGTATTTCAGGCTGCGGATGGTGGCTGTTGGGGATTTTTGATTATGAAAATCCACAGCTTAGGTATTTGTATATAGTAATGACAGAGGTGAAGTTTGAGGTGGGAACGGAGTGGGTACAGTGTTCTGCGTTGCTGCTTCTGCCCATACTTTGGTCTGCGTGATGCTGGAGACATGAATTGTGGAGCGGGGTGGATTTGCACTGGTTGGGGGAGAAATTCTAGCTTTACAGGAAGATTTCAAAGTAATAATGAATTGCAATTTATGTTGGGCTCTTATAAAATTTATGCTTCTGGATTACTTACAGATGAATCTCATATTTTTCAGTAATAGAGTGTGAAGGCATTGTTTTAAGCCTCCAAATGGCAGTGATTCTGCAGAAATGAAGCACCAATAGCTTCTGTTAAAACAGGTACAATCTGGTTTTGTTCAGGGCATTTGTCCATCCCCAGTATGAATTTAGAAAACTAAGTTCAAGGCATCAAGGTCTGCAAATTTTGTACTAGGCAAATATACATTTTTTCTATACATATCACTTCTGAAACTTCCTAATAAAGATATTTTAGCACTGAAGATACAATCAAATGGGCAAAATTAGTGAGAGCGTGGTGTGATTGCGGTGCTGCAGGGTAGGGATTTGTCTCCAGGTTAGTCACCAGCCCCAGTTTTGTGAGTTTGATAAGTGCGCCTGTTCCCATAGGCGGTACGTGGGACACGAGCCCTTCACCTCTCAGCAAAGGCTTCCTTCTCTCAAATTTCCTCCCCTTTGTCAGTGACTAATACTGAAAAGTGAAAGAAGCTTTTTACTTCATGAGAAGCTTTCTGGGTTTAGGTCTGTTTTCTCCAGCGTATGTCAACAACAGGAAAGTGGTGTGTGTGCATATACAAATACACGTATTTTATGGTGTTTTATCATCTGTCTGTCTCCTGGGCCATGTGCCTGTCTGTCCCCTTCCTGTGCTCAGCACACCTCCAACGTGCTGTCTGCTAAACGCTGTGACCCTGTGACGTGTAACCGCGCTGGCCCTTCGCACTGGGCTGGCACAAGCGCCAGAGCCCGGTGCCTCGGCACCGCACCTTGTGCCGAGCCGGCACCCGGCACTCACCCGCGCGGCCGTGGCGAGACAGCCTGCAGCAAACCCGAGCGCAGGAATTGGGCACAGACGTGCAAGAGAGAGGATTTGGGGAGCGGGAAAGAAATAGAACGTCCTCGAGGGAGGTCATCCTCCCCCTCTCCTCTGCCCTGGGGAGGCCACATCTGGAGTACCGTGTCCAGTTTGGGGCTCCCCCGGTCAAGAGGGACAGGGAACTGCTGGAGAGGGTCCAGCAAAGGGCTACGGAGATGCTGAGGGGACTGGAGCATCTTTCTTACAAAGACAGGCTGAGGGACGTGGGGCTTTTTAGTCTGGAGAAGAGAAGACTGAGGGGGGATCTTATCAATGCTTATCAATGCTTAAAGGGAGGGTGCCAGGGGGATGGGGACAGTCTTTTTTCAGTGGTTCCCAGTGATAGGACAAGAGGGAATGGGCATAAACTGGAGCATAGGAAGTTCCATCTCAACCTGAGGAGGGACCTCTCTGCTGTGAGGGCGGCAGAGCAGTGGCAGAGGCTGCCCAGAGAGGTGGGGGAGTCTCCCCCTCTGGAGCCATCCCAAACCCGCCTGGACGCCGTCCTGTGCCACTGCTGGAGGTGCCCCTGCTCTGGTGGGGGTGGCACTGGGGGAGCTCCAGAGGGCCCTTCCCATCCCCACCAGTCTGGGATTCGGTGATATCTGCCTCTCTCTTCAAGTCCAGCACTTGGTAGCTGTTTGGAAGGGGTCTTTGAAGGCCGTGTGATCCCAGCCTGGTGCCCATCTCTCCCGACACTTCTGCTGGGGCAGACGTGGCTGCAGCCCCGTGGGTCTCGGTGCCATGCATCCGCCCCGGGCACGCCAGCGCCCCTGAGCCCCCGTGCAGCCCGTGCCCCCAGTGATGCCCGTCTGCGTGCCGCAGGCAGTGAACCCGGGCCTGGGCTAGGGCAGAGAGCATTGCGTGGAGATCTTGCAACTGCTTCATGACTGGTTTGTCCTTTGCCATACAAAACCTATGGGGAAATGTTTTTAGTCCTTTACACAACCAAGGGGGGTGTTTCCCCCTCTGCGTGCTCACTGTCCCTTTGGTGCTTTGCCTGGGAGATGAGGTCGAGGAGGGGAATTGTGCCCCTCTGCTGCGCTCTGCTCTGGGGAGACCCCCCTGCAGTGCTGCCTCCAGCTCGGGGGGTCCCACCAGCAGAAGGAGACGGAGCTGTTGGAGCGGGGCCAGAGGAGGCCCCGGAGATGCTGGGAGGGCTGGAGCCCCTCTGCTGGGAGGTCCGGCTGGGAGAGTTGGGGGGTTCAGCCTGGAGAAGAGAAGGCGAAAAAGGGGAGAGCTCAGAGCCCCTTCCAGTGCCTAAAGGGGCTCCAGGAGAGCTGGGGAGGGACTCTGCATCAGGGAAGGGAGCGATGGGATGAGGGGAACGGTTTTACACTGAAAGAGGGGAGAGTTAGACTAGATATAAGGAAGAAGTGTTTTACACTGAAGGTGGTGAGCCCCTGGGGCAGGTTGCCCAGAGAGGTGGGTGATGCCCCATCCCTGGAGGTGTTCAAGGCCAGGCTGGACGGGGCTCTGAGTGACCTGATCCAGTTCAAGAGGTCCCTGCTCATGGCAGGAGGGTGGACTAGATGGCCTTTAAATGTCCCTTCCAACCCAAACGATTCTACGGTTCAGTGAGTCCATTCTATGATTCTATGAGATGCAGCCAAAGGCCCTGCGTGGCTGGCAGGCAGCGGTGGGACAGTTGCCTGTGCTGCATTCAGACGTGGCGAAGGAGAAACAGCTGTGGTCGCCACGCTGGCTGCATCCACAGACTGCTACTTCTGCCCAAGGACTGTGGGCAGCGGTGGGCTCAGGCTGCTGGGCGGACCTGGGAGGTCAGGAGTGGCTTCACAGCTCTGTACGGAGAGCTTCAAAGATCTTTGTTGTCTGAACACAGCTCTAGCAACCCAGTAGCTATGGGGTTTACTGGAGGTCTCCCCAGCCATGCTGAGTTTTTCCAGATGTTGAGTTTTTCTGTTCTGGACTGGCTGGCAGAGCTTGTTCACCAGTATCAGGCGGCTCAGAGAGCCCACAGCATATGGGGAGCACCACGCAGCATAGAGCCTCCGTTGCCGCCATCCCTTGGCAGAAGTGGTTGGATTTATAATTTTCTGTGGTGCTGTAAAGATGAATGGAGAGTGTAAGAGTGCGGTGGAGTTCCAAGGAGGAAGGCGCAGGGCAAACACGCTCCTGTCTGAACAATCTGTAATGCTATTTATGTCAGTAATCAATGTAGACTTGGGTATGGTGAACAACAGTAAGAACCTCTTTAAAATTCAGCCGCCTTTCGCGGGGAGGAAGGATGGTCCATCAACGGACTGACTTGCATATGAGGCTTAATCTTAAAATACATCCTTGTGCTCTAAGCCCTGCATGTTATCAAAGCTGTTTTGG
>NW_009646744.1:643850-646954 GCF_000708025.1 Charadrius vociferus | reverse complement strand
AGGAATGCCCTGTGCCGGGCAGGAACGCCCTGTGCCGGGCCGGGACCCCGAGGGGTCCCCGCGGGCTGGGCCAGCCCCGTCGGGCTGCACTACGGCCGCGGTTTTGACAGCGGGGCAGATGATGGCCCTTAGGGCACTGGAGGAGCTTCACTCTTGGACCTCCTGTGCAGCAGACCTTTCTTCAAACTCGGAAACCTTCTCTTATCCTAAAAAAATCTCTCTTTTCAAAAGGCTTGAGGCAGTATAGGAAAAGGATTTCTTTTTAAAAGTAGTGTTTTTCTTGGAAAAGGAAACGATACTACAGAATTGTGGCTTGGTTCAAACCCTGATGTTGTAGAGTGTTGTTAATGGATTAACGCACTGACAATGGATGAAAGGTTTGTCCTGAATAAGATGGATGTAGGATGACAGTATCTCCTTGTTTTATGGTTGCATAGTTGACCTCTGCATGAAATTTCCTTTTCGCTGTGTGCATACTTTGCAATTAATGGCATAAGCATATTGTGTTTCCTTGTCTGTCCTTTTCCCTTTTTTTAAAGAACAGTCTCCGATGATTAACAACCTCTCTATTGTTTCATGTAGCCAAACTGGAAGAGTGAATACGCAGGCAGACACATTTTCCCCTGTAGCTGATGTGCTGTGCGCCATGACTTGAGCTGCGTGACTGGTCCTTTAGGCCTGGGCAAACGAGGAAACCACTGGGAGACGGACAGCAGATAGCGAATCTGTGCCAGGAAGGGTATCAGGTGCCAGAGCAAGTGGCTGAAACCTGGGTTGACCCAGAAGAATTGGGAAATATTTTGGCATCCTGAGCGCAGGAGCTGGTGTGCGCTGAGCACGGGCAGTGGTTGGACTGGGAGCGCAGCCGCAGGTGAAGCTGGGTGCTCACGGGTGGGCTTCTTGGGCAGGAACCTGGGTGGAAGCACAAAGCAAGGCTGGAAGAGCCGAGTCACCCTCTTCTGGTATATAGCGTTAACCTGTATGTCTGGGGTGAGGATGGCGGAGCCCGGGGCGTGAGGTCTGAGGGGGGTCCCGAGGAAGCGCCGTGTGTCTGCGAGCCTTTGATTGAGAGTTACCTCAAGCCATGCCCCTGGTCCCTTCGGTGAGTCCCCGACAGAGGTACTGAAGTTGGAGAGAAAAATTTCTTCAGGCAAGCCTGACTTCATGGCCGGGGCTACAAGGCGGCACCACCGGCGGAGCAGCCCGCTGTTGGTTTCCTTCCCTCTTTTCACTTATTTTATTTTCTTGATATAAACACTGCTCCTGGAGGAAAATTCACTTGCTGACTACAGCTGCTTTTGCTGCTGAATCATCCCCCAGTTTCCAGATGTGAGATGATGGATTTCTCCTGCAAACAGAAATCTCTGCTTTGTCTTGTGTTGCATAGCTCGGCGCCCTGCGAGGGGGAGAGGGAAGGTGCTCCCTGGGAAGCGTTCCAGGAAGAGGGGGATTTAGCGTTGAGGGGTCATTTCTCTGCCCAAACCCTCAGTTTTGATCTACACCATGAGATTTGTGCCTCCCCAAATGCGTCCTGGGTGGCAGAGCGGACCCAAGCCATCCCACCGCCCTGTGGCTAGTGCCAGCACGGCTGTGGGTGGCAGGGAGGGACAGGTCCCCCTCCATTAAAGGTAAACCTGCAGGAGACAAACGAACAGGTTCATTTTGTTGAGTAACGCTGACGAAGCTCCCTCGTTCGGCCCCCTGCCCCGACTGGCGTGTGGGGCGAGAGCTGCTCGCGTCCGCGTTGCCACCGCAGAGGTGCCCCCGGAGGTGCGGCTTTGGTGGCTCTCGTCAAGGCTGGCACCGTGGCCGGTGGGTGGGAGAGCACGGGAACAAGCTGTGTTTTGATGACCTCCAAGGAAGGCATGTGTTTAAGTGGCCTAACGATGATGTGCTGTGTGACACACGGCCTTTTTATGGGGTGTTTTTGGTACGGGTAATGGGGATATCGGGCTGGTGTTGGGGCACCCAAGGTGAGCGCAGTGGTGAGGTCTGCTGTGGTCAGCAGCGTGCGTGCCCAGCTGCCGCTGCCACCCGTCCTGTGAGGACATTATACTCTCAGCTTCCCGGCCCTGTGCTCCTGCTGGAGCTCTCGGGAGAAATCCTGCCGGCAGGAGCCCCGCTGGAAGCACACAGACCCTCGCACCCGGGGCCAGCTTCTGAATCTCTGTCCTCGGTGTTAATATCATTAATTAGGAGCCTGCGGTGGGGAAGGTGGAGAAGCGCTTGCCTGCCTGCTCGCAGATCAGAGCCTCTCCTCCTCCCTGCTCCCCTCAGATGTGTCGGCCGTTGCTGCCTTGTGTGTTGCTATCAACATCGCCTTTGGAAACTTTCCTTCCCCGCTTGCTATTTCTGGAGGGAGCATGTGATTGAATCGGCTCCCCGTGCTGCGCCGCGGTGGAAGGGGGCTCCCGGCTTTGTTCCCAGCAGAGGAAGGGTGTGCACAGCCTACACAGCCCCTTTTTCCTGTTTGAATGGATGCTGCCACGCTCGGCTCCAGCTTGTGATGCTGATGGAGCGCTGGGGGTGGGGGGTGGTGTGTATGTGTGTTTCTGAGGTTGATGAAGGATTATTTTAAAACTTTTTACTCAGTTGAGCTGGAGAAATACAACCTGTCTGAAGGCTGATCTCTTACAGCCACGGTTTTCATTACGCTGGGCTTTTAAGTCGTCCTCAAACTGTGATTAAAACCTTCTGCCATTGTTTTTCCACTTTTTATTGTATGCACTGAAACATTACTTTGATCTAGAGTAGCCAAGCCGTAGTAGTGACCGGGACAGGAGGAAGAGCGCCGGTGTTTGAGGACAGGAGAGTCTTGGGGTGAGCCCCAGTGTTGGCTCAGAGGGTGGCTCTGTCACAGGCAGTGCTGGATGCATCGCCTCATGCTTCTGCATTTCAAGTCCTCTCTAATGACGTTTCTTTTCCTCTCTTACTCTTTGCCTCCCTCGTTCATGCAGGCTGTGAGTACTTGTGGGTGAGAGTGGCTTTCTGCTCCTTGCCTGAGTTGCACCTACTGTAATGCCCAGAAGATATAAAGGGAATTGTCTGCTTTGCTTGAAGTTTATATCCTTTATGTGCATCTTTGAGAAGAGGAGAGGCAAGGA
>NW_009646744.1:632792-643836 GCF_000708025.1 Charadrius vociferus | reverse complement strand
ATCTTTCGTTTGTTCAAAAGCCCCTTTAGTTTCTGTTTTTACTTAGTCCATCCCATTTGCGTTCTTTTGTTTTGAGACCTGTCCTAGTTGTTATGTTACCACAACTCCAAAGCTGTGGCAGCCGCATGTTTTGAGTGCGGTAGGCTGTGGTGGGCTTTGGGGACCTCGCAGCTGGGGGATGTCAAGGCAGGTCCTCCCGACAGCCGTCACCAGTTGGGGTGACACCAGATGTGTCAGCAGTCCCTTCCCAGGTGGAGCCAGGGTCTTCATAAAACTTTCTTCTTGTGTTTTCCAGGTCTACAACTCGAACAAGGACAACCAAAGCGAAGGCAGTAAGTATTTCTTTCCAAGCCAGACCCCTGAGAAGGTGGCTGTGCTGTGTGGTGTGCGGACTGGGGGGGGTCAGCAGGAGAGGCTGACCTGCCGGCGGTGGGGGCACCAGGCTGTGCTGTGCCCCCCTGAGACAGGGGTGTGGGGTGACAGGGCAGTGTGGGGACCGCAGGGTGGCCCCGGGGAGGAGCTGGGTCTGCCACCCGGCAGGGAACTGCTGCAGAAACTTGGTGGTGGGACCTGGGGCCATGGAGAGCAGTGCCAAGCCGTTCCCCTGGCACTTTGGGGTGCGTCCCCTCCTGCCTGCTCTGCGCCCTCATGTCCCCGGGCAGCAACAGCGGTGCGGGGGGTGCTGGCGTGCCTCAGGACCGCTCCTTTCACTTACTGCAGCCAACGAGTGCAGACGGTGTCCTGGACCAACCAGCTCTCCTTTCTGAACCAGAATGTGGAGGATGAACAGGCCTCTTCCAAAGGGGAACGGGAGCAAAAATATAAAGAGTGTGGAGGTCCCATCTAATCAGGATTGTCAACAACAGCGCCTAAAAAAACTGTTTTTATTGTAGTTTGGGCAATCAAAGACTTGAGTCAAGAAAGCACTTGTTTTTCTTGTTAGAGGAGCAGTTGCACCTGGTCCTGGCTCTTATGTCCTGTGTTTGAAAACCCTTAATTGAGCCATTTCCCAGTAGGTTTGAATTGCTGTAATTGCAATACTCAAAACTCTGATCCCTTCCCTCCTTCCCCCAAAGTCATCGGTCACACGGGAACCCAGCCTGGGTTGACGGTTAGTAAGTAGTTCATTTTTATGCTGCCTCAGACAGGGCATTTTTGTCTTGAGTAGAAGCATTTTTCTCATAATAATAGGTATAATTTGCAGATAATGTTCCTCGCACCCATTTTCAGTCCTTGCACAGAACAGTCTCTTCCTCCACTGCTCTGTCCGATGTGGCTTCTCCCTTCCTTGTTGGTCCTCCATGTTGTCAGCCGCATGTCCATCTCATCCCGTACGCATTCCACCGGGCTTTGTGCCACCCCGATGATCCTCGCAGAGTTAAATGCTATGCCTCATGCCGGTGAAGGACATTATGGCTCATGCCCCAGCTGGATGGGAAGCCTGCGTAGAACAGCTCCATCTTTTCTCCATTTTACAGAGGGGCAAAATGAGTTTTTCGAGGCAGAAACAGCAGGGCTTGCTCAGCTCTGTCCTTGCCTGGCCATCAGCTGTCACTGCTCTGTGTTCCCTGCACACAGCCTCTGGCTCTGCCAGGACAGTACGTGGTGATTTGGCTCAAGGAACATGTTAAAATCACCATTTTCTAAACTTTGTTGAGGGCTGATGCAAAAGCAAAGAAAACATTAGGGATGGGGGTGGGAGGAATGATTGGTGAAGCAATTGGTGAAGTAATTACCGCTTCTGAAAGAAGCGCTTGTCAAACTGTGACCTTCCCATGTTACGTGCTGTCAGCCAGCTATTCTCCTGGGGCTGTGACTTACGCTGGAGTCATCCTGCAAAGTAACAGCGGCTCTTTTAGAGATGGTAAGAGCTTGAGTCAAGTGTGTCCGTGACTTTCCCAGGGTTATTTGGATTGTATGATCCCGGTCTTCAGCTGCCAGGCTTGCAGTGGATCCCAGGTCGGGGCTCCTTAAATGCCCCTTTAGGGTTTCCTCGGGGCAGGGCTGGGTGATGGTGCACCTCTTGGGCTCTTCTCTGCCCGGCAGCTTCTGCGCCCGGAGCCCCCGCTCCTGCCCGTGGTTCGTTGTGCACAGCCCCATGGAGGGCCCGCGCTGGCAGAGGCACGGGCAGCACCACACTGGCCTGCAGGCATCTAAAGAGGTTATTTTCATGGGCTTAACGTGAAAGGGGTGTAGGTGTCGGAGGGGAATGTGTCACTCCATGGGG
This sequence comes from Charadrius vociferus, assembly GCF_000708025.1. Lineage (NCBI taxonomy): Eukaryota > Metazoa > Chordata > Aves > Charadriiformes > Charadriidae > Charadrius > Charadrius vociferus. The sequence continues at coordinate 641,609 of NW_009646744.1, read as the reverse complement.
TGCTGGGCTGTCGGGGGGATGCTGGGCCGGCCCCCAGATGGATCCCCAGCTGCGTGCCTGCACTGGGGCTGTGGGACACCGGTGGCTTTGAGGAGAAAGCTGGTTTGTCCCTGGGCTGGGGGCAGCTCCCGTGTCGGTTCTCAGCCCGGCCCTGGGCTGCCTGTGCCGCTTTGGGAAGTTGTTTGTTTGTAGTGCTGGCGGTGACTGCAGCCCCTGTGTCCGTCGTGCCTCTCCGAAACAGCTCAGCGTTTGGCAAAGTGTAGTGAGACTTTGACAAAGACACCAAATGCCAAGTTTCTCCCTGCACGTCTTCGCCAGATGAGTACGAAGCTGGGGTTTAATCAGCTGAGGAGGTTTTGGCAAAGTTTCTTATCTTTTAGTACCTCTGCCATTTTGATGGTGCGCCTTAAAAATGAGAACAGTCCCTTTTCTGCTCTGTAGACCCTCCGCCCCCCACTTCGGGGAGTGCGTAGGGACCCTCGGCTGAAGGCTGCTTCTGTAGCAGCGCTCCCCAACCGTCTGGTGGCAATTATCGTCACATGCGCCTCTGACTGGGGCTGCCGCTGGTATGTTCAAACATCTGACTCTGCTTTAGCCCTCATTAAAACCATGTCTGTAGTGAACTGCTTGCCTCACCAGCTACACTTAAAAATTGATTGGGAGACTGGCTTTTTGCCACGCAGCCCTTGATGCGGGAGTTTCCTATATGGACTCGAAAGGAGTGCAGTGATTGAGTGGAGTCCGGATGCAATTCATGACCCTGAAAACCTGTATACCTCTGCTTCCTCCTGCACTTACGTTACTCTGAAGGAGACTCACAGTGCAGTAGTGAGGTCTGCTTTTTGGCCACTATCTAATTTTAACAGAGCTTTTGGGTTTTACATCCTGCTGTGTGGCCAGATGGCCATCGGCCTACGGGGTGATTTGTCTTAATCTTCTTTGGGAGCTGGGAGGAAGCAGTGCCGGGCGGTGGGGGCGAGGGGGTGTCAGTGAACCGCGAGAGCCAGATGAATTTGGATGCACTGGTTTGCAAAGCAGGAGGACTTGCCCTGCTCTGTGGAAACAAATCCTCCAGGACATTTGTGCTTATTGCATGGAAAATCACAGAAGAACTCCTTTCCCTTCCCCTCTCCACCATTTCCCCCTCATTTTTCCGCTCGGTTCCCTGTTAGTTCAGGACCCCGTCAAAAGCTGTCTTTATTTTCTTAAGCTCTTCATAGACCTCGAATCCCTTGACTGCCCCGTCTGCTGGTGCGCTTGGCTGGGTGGCCTGGCCCTCCCCAGCAGTCTTCATTTCCCAATCTTGGCAGCTCACTGGTACTTTGAGATGTGAAGTAAGACTTGAAAACTCATTTCTTTCTGGTCTCTGCTTCGTGGTTTCTCCCTTCTTCTGGGGCTCTTAATTCCATAAAGTCTTTGAAAGAATTTGTGGCAGTAATCACTGTGGCACTTCATTGCACGGCACAGGCGCGTGTGGTGGGGTTTGCAGGAGCGCTTGCTTTGACCTTGCGCTGCTGCGACCGATGCGTGCACAGCTGGAGTTAGCGAGGTTGCCTGAGGCTGAATGGAGCTGATTCGGTCTTCTTACCCCCTTCCCGATGCCCTGATATGCCATATCAGCATAAAGTAAAGGAATTAATGGATTAAATAGAAATAATCTGCCAGGCAAAAATAGAACGGGATGAGACCAGCTCAGCAGCACGAAAAATATGATGCTACATGAAGGTCAGGTAAGTGTGTGTGTGCAACAGCTGTAATACAAGCGATGGGTATCACCTTTGCTGATGTGAAATATTTCTCTGCCAGATTACAGCATGAATACTGCATCTCAGTTGTGCATTGGAATGCTGCTCTTGTATGAAGGGCCGGCGACATGGATCCTGCCCTGGAGCTGTTTCACATCTTTCCCGGGGGAAGGAGAGCCTCGAGGGAGGGGGAACAGCAGGAGGCAGGGCTGTAGGCTTTGCACCTGCAGTGGGTTTGAATGCATGGACAGAGGAGAATACCGCCTCTGGTACCAGAAGAGTTTGTAAATCCACTCCCTGTGATGGCCGAGAGGCTGCCGTAAGCGTACGGGATGGGGATTAGGGGCTCCTGTCGTAGAGAGCGGAGAGGCGTGTTGGCCATGCGTTTCTGTGGCGGCCCCGAGAGTTTGCTCTTCCCCTCCGCCTTCCCTCGCCCAGCTCACGCAGGAGGCAGCTCCACGCCGTGTCAGTCCATCTGAGCGTGGCCAGTGGGTCCTGTCCCTCCCGTACACACGTTCCTGCCTCTGCCTTGCTGCAGCAGCAGCTCTTGTTGAGGTCAGCAGCTGAAGACTTGGGTCTGGTGGGGTTTTTGACAGAGCAGGCTTTTTTATTACTTTTTTTTTCTTTTGTAGTTAATCTCGGTGAGCCCTCTCACTGCACTAGTCCTGCTGCGAGGGCATGGGGGAGAGCAGGAAGGGGGACGGGACCCCAGACCCCACGTCTCCTCCGGGCAAGCTCCTGCCCCCAGCCCGGGGCGCCCGCCGGCTGCCTCCCCCCCTCTCCCCGCTCCCTCCCCTGCGGCTGCTGTCAGACAGGAGCCAAGGGGGGTCCAACTGCTCAACCAAAGCTCGGGGCTGCGGGGGGCTGCGCGGGGACGGCGGACGGAGTGAGCGTGAGGAGCAGAACGGCAGTAGATATAAATGTGACTTTGGTCGGTGCTGTTGCTGAACTGCATCGTTGGGTGAAGGAATGAGATAAAGAGAGGCTGCTTCTGCTGCTGAGGAAATCAAGCTTTTACAATGCTTGTTAAAAGTCAAATTTAAGGATGAATAGAGGCGCTTTGGATATTTAATCAGATATTATTTCTGGATAAAACTACTGCAAATAAATCCCTGACCTTTCCTGATGCGGAGCTCAGCAACAAGTGGACGAGCTTATTCAGTTGCTTGGGAGGATTCTGTGTGGTCACTTCCATCCAGAAGGACTGCTTGGTTTCTGCCTCCGCTATCGCCCAGCGCTGCCGAAAGCTGTGGTCCCAACCTCTTGCTGAGCAGTGGGGTGCTGGGCTCTGCCTCGTAGGTGCCTTCTGCTCACATTCAAACACGTGAGGGACCGAGGGACTGCTGCTGGTTTGTGGAATGGGTCGGCAGTTGGAGTGTGGGGCAGAGAGCCTGGAACGGCGAACCGTGTTGGCTGGAGAGCAGTGTGCAGGGGCACCGAAAGATCACGGTCACGGCCAGGGCTAGGCCAAGGCATGGGGCATACAGCAGAGCTGGGGAGGGACTTTTTACAAGGGTATGTAGTGATAGGACGAGGGGGAATGGCTTCAAACTGGAAGAGGGGAGATTGAGATGAGATATCAGGAAGAAAATTTTCCCTGTGTGGGTGGTGATCCCCTGGGGCAGGTTGCCCCGAGAAGCTGTGGCTGCCCCATCCCTGGAGGTGTTCAAGGCCAGGTTGGACGGGGCTTGGAGCAACCTGGGCTGGGGGGAGGTGTCCCTGCCCAGGGCAGGGGGTGGCACTGGATGGGCTTCAAGGTCCCTTCCAACCCAGACCATTCTGTGATTCCACGAACAAGTCCTGCTGTACCCAGTCTGCCTGCACAAAAGGGTTTCTGCACGGTGGTTTCCCGCTTCTCAGGTACCCCTGTGCTTGTGTGTATTGGTGATCGGGGGTATGGTGGGCTGTGCCCCAGTGGTCGATGGTGCATTGGTTTGATGGTGTGTCCGTGCTTGGGGAGCAGTTGGGAGCAGCGCTGGAGAGCCTTCCCGCTGCAAAGCGCCCCGGAGCTTCTGCGTGTTCACACATCCTATGGCAGAGGCATCCTGCAACTTGTGTGCTTACGTTGGCTCAGCACTTCAGTGTGCTTGCCCAGAAAAATATAATAGACCTGATTTACTGTTTCACTGTTTCAGGTTCTTGTGCCATTCATCACACAAGAAACACCCCCAGCAGCGAACGCAAAACAAGTGATTAGCGAGGGACGGCACCATGCAAGCCATGGGCGGCCGGGGAGCTGGCAGCTGGTGGAGCAGCAGTGAACCTGTGTTTAAATAAATTATGTGAACGGGGGGAATGCAAAGGAGTAAAATTGCACGTGCCTTGTCGTGAGGACACTGGCAGCCCTGGGCTGTGCTCTCGATAAAGTACAGGTTTTTGTCTCTTGCAACAGGGCATTCCCTCAAGTCTGTGCAGACATAAAGTCATCTGCTTTTAAGCCAATGCTATGCCTTTGCTACCTTCTGGAGTTCAGCATCTTAAACGGTGCAGCTGTATGGAGCTGCGCTGTGTGATCCTGGAGCATCCCTCTTACCAGGAGCGGCTGAGAGCCCCGGGGCTGTTCAGCCTGGAGAAGGGAAGGCTGAGAGGGGATTGCATCAATGCTGATCAATATCTAAAGGGTGGGTGGCAAGAGGTTGGGGCCAGACGCTTTCCAGTGGTGCCCAGTGACAGGACAAGAGGGAACGGGCACAAACGTGACCATCGGCAGTTCCATCTCCACCTGAGGAGGGACCTCTCTGCTGTGAGGGCGGCAGAGCAGTGGCAGAGGCTGCCCAGAGAGGTGGGGGAGTCTCCCCCTCTGGAGCCATCCCAAACCCGCCTGGACGCCGTCCTGTGCCACTGCTGGAGGTGCCCCTGCTCTGGCGGGAGGTGGGATGGGGGAGCTCCAGAGGGCCCTTCCCACCCCCACCAGTCTGGGATTCGGTGATCCTCTGTCAGGTGCAGTCGGGATGATCCCGCACCTTGTGCGTGGCAGCGGGGAGTGGAGCGGAGCGGGTTGTGGTTCTACCGCAGTCCCTGGTGATGCTCCTCCTTTCTGCTGGGTCCACCCTGCCGTGGGGGCAGCGGCATCGCCGGCAGCTCGAGGGCCAGCCGGGGCAAAAGGTTCTTGCTGGAGGTGGCAGGAGGGGAGAGGAGAGGGGGACGATTGTGTGCCCTCCCTCCCGCAGCCCCAGCCCAGGGTGCTCATCCCAGCCCTGGAGCCCGGGGGGGACTTCGCACACCCCTCTCTGTGGGACTTCTGCCATATGAAGGGTTTCCCAAACTTTTATATAGAAGGGAATTAATTTTCCTTAACAAATAGCTGTCTGCAGGCAGTGTTTTCCACCCGGGGCTGGAAAGCTGACTAAGGGATACATGCTTCCAGCAGGTAGTTGGGTCTGTGTATTAGTAATTCCTTGAAATTAAATGTGAAGACCTGCAACGGCATGAGTTAATTGAGTTCTGCATTCCGTTAACACAAATGTTTTAGATCTTACTCTTGGGCAGAGTCAGCTGCCTTCAGGACATCCTAATTTGCACCAAATAAATATTTCATTTGTGCTAATAAAAGAAGGGGCTGTTCTTGAACTGTGCGCATCTGCATAGAGTGAGGGTGAATGGGATGTAACGTGTAGCGTTCATGAGACAATATTGTTTAGCTCGGCTTTTGCATCGCCGGGGGCGCGGAGTGTCTGCCTCAAGTGTGGCGCAGGCAGGGCACAGGCAGGGCGCAGGCATCGGTGGGGGCCGGGACTGGCGCTGGCTGGCTCCCCTGGGACAGGTCCCCTCCTGCTGGGCACAGGAGATGCTTCAGACAGAGATTTTACCCCAAATTTGTTCCCATCTCCCAGTCCCTATTGCTCTTCCTCTGCCACATGTCATTAGCTCTCTCCTCTTTGTGTTATGTTTTTACCTCCACACTTTCACCTTTGTTTTGACTTTTTTACTCCATTTTCATTCACCGTTGCTGCTCACAGTTATCTCCTGCTTCTCTCTTCCGCTTGTTTCTTTGCCGGTTCTCCTTTTACCGTAACTTTTGAATGCTCTCGGCTGTTGTCGTGGACAAGCTGTCATATGGCTTGTCCTTGAAAAAACCTGCATCTGCCCAAAGCCACCTCAAAAGCCCCAAGAAGAGATCCGAGGCAGCGAAGGGCCCCACCGCGCTGCCCCGGCGCAGCCTGGGAGGTCAGTCCCGACCCCAGCCACGCAGGTGGTCCCCAGCGAGGGGTGATGGAGATGGCCTGGAGGTGAAGGCATCTCTCCAGCACACTGATGGCTTGGTTAGCTGGGCGGAGAGCTGAAAGGATTTGCAGGAATTACCAGGGGCTCATCAGCAAGCTGCTTCGTGTGCTGTTCTCAAGGGTTTGTTGTGTCAAAAATGAATAAGATTCACGTTTTTTCCAAGCAACCTTGTGTCAGCTTCCCAGACAAAGGTCTCTTCAGGTTATCTCCCCTTCAACCTAAATTAATATTTTGACCAACTGCAGACGTAAATCTCTGGCGGAGCCCGGGGCTCTGCTGCTGGGCAGGCGTGGGAGGTGCCGGTTCAGAGGGGTGCGGAGGCTGAAGTGATGGATTAGCGTTCTGCGCTTGCCCGGGTTACACCTGGTGTGAGCTACTGCGCTCGTGCCTTTCCTCCGTGAACACCTAATTTATCTCCTCCTCCTCCCTCCCCGCCTCGTTCGAGCAGCGGTACAGTGTTGCTGTGAATGTCAGCGAGGAGTGCGGGATGAGCGTTGTGCTCGGTGTGACGCCGTCCCTCTGCTGAGTGTTTATCGCTTCTCTCTTCTCTTCCCTTTCAGCTGCCCAGTTGGATAATATCGGCTTCAGCATTATCAAGAAGTGCATACATGCTGTCGAAACAAGAGGTAGCGCAGTTCACCAGATGGTCTTGTTTTTGGGGACGGCCTTGCAGCTGTTTGTAGCGGAGCGATTGCCTACCTGCTCTTTTCGTGAACGCAAGTGATTCATTAACCCGCGGAGACCCACATCAGAGGAACCCCGTAAAACACTCAGACAGACGCCTTTGCTGAGACGGGCGCTTGCCCCGTGGCCGGGGTTGGCGGGGGCTCCGCAAGCCTCAGGGCAGAGTTAGGAAATAACGCACTGGACGTGCAAGGCAGGGGAAGGGACCGGAGGTGGGGACTTCACTTGAGCATCCCTTCGTGCGGTACCACTGCAAACCACCTCCTCTCCTGTGGGGTAACAGATCTGGGTGTCAATCCTTCCCCTAATCTCTTGGGAAGGCTATTTATATACAGACGGGCTGGCTCGTTAGCGTCTGAGCCCCCGCACAGGGAAACAGGGGTCTGGTTCTTACGTCCTTTCTGAGCGCGCTGCTACCTGCACGTGGTAAGAAAGAGGCCTCCCAGGAAACTTTGGGCTGAGGAGGACTCTGAGCTGGCAGTATTTCTGCCCATGTTCTGTCACTGGGGTCTTCTTCCTGCCCATAGGCAACATCATATGTTGTGGGCTATTCAAATGTGACTTTTTCCCCTGTAATACCGGCAGCAGTGCAGAAACTGCAGCTGAGAGCAAAGGAGCACCTGGGAGCTACCGGGCTTCCGCAGCGTCCCGCAGGAGGGGGAACACCCAGAGATTTTCATGCTAAATACAGCTCCCTGTAACATCCAGGTCACAGGTTAAAAGTCATATGGGAGCAAATAAATTAAGAAAAGAAAGAAACAGATGGGTAGATGAGACCAAACAAGTCAAGCGCAGTTCTGGGGGAAGTTTGGAGAGCTCTGGCCGGGGCGGTGTGGGACACCCGACCTGCGGTGCTTCGGTGGGAAGGGGCTTGTGTCACCGTCTCCTTTGGCTGCTCTCTGCCCTAGCACGTTGTTTGGTTCTCGTTGTTCCCTGTATGAAGAACATGCACAAGTCCCAGACCTCAACCTTGAACAACTTGGCACAGGAAAATTTTCCAAAACTGCCCTTGTGTTGTGTGGGGAGCGCAGATCCGTCATGGTGCAGCCGTACTCCCTCGCTGGAGTGGCGTGGTGCAAAGATGTCCTCGGATCTTTTATTACTGAGCTAGTTGGGGGGTCATATTTATAATCAATGCATGAAAGCCCTGACATTAAAATCAAATTTACCCTCTTCTGTAATTTTGTATGGAGTGAGAGGGTTTAATTATTTTTGCTATTAGAGAAGCCAAAGAAATGAAAGAAATGTCAGTAGCTCTTTTGACATTCTCCTAATAAGCTCTTTGTTTTTCCTAGGGATCAATGAGCAAGGGCTCTACCGAATCGTTGGAGTAAACTCTAGAGTTCAAAAGCTGTTGAGTATATTAATGGGTAAGTATCTCGTATTTTGTTAAAGGCAAGTAGATTGTGCTGCTTTGAAGTCTCGCCAGCCGAGAACGGAGGCTCTTGTCGGGGTACCTAATCGTGGTGACTGTGCTCTTAGGGCCACATGCTGTTAGAGGCCGGGAGGTCCCGGGGCACCACTGGCAGGTTGCTAAGGTAGGACTCATGGAGGACATATTGCTTTAAAAGGTCTTCTGGTGCAGTCACTGGTGTCCTGCTCACATGCGCTGTGAATTTTGGCAGCCTTCCCAAATGCAAACTAAAATCTTCAAAGAAATAGCTGAAAGCTTTGGTTTTTAATCTCCTACCTGCCACGTTGTTCCCAGAATACTTTTTAATTATTTTCTCTTGTGTGTTGCATGCTGCCTGTGGCTCTTCTGACTTTCCCCTTGGACCGTCTTGTGCCTGTTTTAACATGGTCTTGCCCCGACCTTTCAAGCATGTGTTCCCCTCCTGCCTGAGGCACCGGGTCCTGCCGTTCTGGGTGCTCGGGAGGAGAGGAGGTGTCGGGTCACGCCGCGGCAGAGCTTGCTGTTGACATGGTGGGGCTCCTTTGAGCACTGCCACCCTGCAGCTGCCCAGCAGCCCTGGGAAAGCCCTCCCCACCTCTGGGATGGTATGATGGCAGGAGAGAGGCTGTGGTGGTCACTACAAGCGCCTTTGTGTTCTGAACCGGCATTCCCTCGTCTGAGGACTGGAACGCGTAGGAGCAAACAGGTCTTGCGAGTGTCAGTGAGCTGGTAGTTGTTCCTGCTGCAGGTCGGGGACCACTACGGCTGACT
>NW_009646744.1:630644-632773 GCF_000708025.1 Charadrius vociferus | reverse complement strand
GGGTTCCCATCACCCCATAGCTGTGCAGAGCCCTGTGTTGGGTCATGCTCGTTGGTCAGCGTTGGAGAGTCTGTAGCCCTACTCCCAGCCCAGCTCCTGTGTCAGCTATAGCCCAGGGGTTATACTTGACCCCAAAAGAAATGCGAGCCATTCCCCTCTTTGGTTTTTTCGCTGCCATCCCAGGCCTTGGCCCCTCCAGCAGAACCTCCCCTGCTCCATGGCGGGGTCCAGGCTGGTGCTGAGGTTGGCTATGGCTGTGTGTGACCAAACGGACCATTTCATCCCCTGAACTATCAGGTGGTATTTCCAGCTGCAGCCCCGCGGCAGTCCGTCTGTCCGGACACGCAGGAGACCTTTGAAGAACCATTTTGAGCAAACACACACTTGGGTTGGAGCAGCGGCAGCTGCCCTCTGCCAGTCCCGGCTCACGCGTCTCAGACTTGGCAAAACCACATGTGAAATAGGTGTAGTAATGAGGAAACAAATGCTTAATAATTTGTTAACAGTCTTATGAATGTGTTTGTGACCCCTTGGGGGAAATGAGTGACATTTGTGGTCTTCTTCCTCTTCCCATTTGCTTATTATTCCTTTGCAACGTGACTTCCTTTCTCTTGCCTTCACAAAATGCCAGCGCTCCTTTCTCTCTCTGTATTTCTATTTGCAAAAAGTTTTGATCTGTTGTGTTTCACTTTTGACATCTTTCCTTCTCCTCTACCAATTCCCCCGTCTTTTCTCACCGTTAAGATGTTCACTGAGCAAAGCCCGTGGCGGCTGTTACAGGTGTCGGCGTTAACCTATGCAAAACTGATAAGGTAGGGGTAATTAGGAAACAGAAGGGTAAAGCTCTAAATCAGAGGCTGACGCAAGGGGACCTCTCTGCACCAGTTTTGCTCTGGCATTTGGAAAGTTCACGGCAGTCACAAGAGCTGGTGACTGACTCTTTCTCTTTTATTAGCAGAAGTTTGGCATAGGTTCTGGGGCATGTGAATGTGTCCTGCTCGCCACCCAAGTACAGCAGATAAGCCAGAGCTGTCTCATGGCACATGCATTTGGCACTATTGCGTTAGAGCATCGGTTAAAGAGCATTGCTGCCCACTGATAAAAATAGGCCGGGGATTGGGCGCCCCAGGGCGCAGCGGGTCTGACGTGCCAGGTCCTCTGCTGATGCTTTTCGTGCCGCTGTGCATCACCTCGCGAGCGAGCAGAGCGACGGATCCTGTTTGCTGCGCGCAAGGGCGGTCTCGGGCCGTGTCAGTTCTGGGTCGAGGCGGCGGGGCTGCGCCAGATGCCAGAACTCGCTTGGTGTAAGAGCTCTCCGGAGGTGGGAGGGATTCAAAGTCCTGGACACCATCCAGCATCCATTATCTCTTCAGCGACTGAAGCCACTCAGCTGTCGACCTCGTGTCTCATAATGTGGTGATATATCGTCGGTGGTTTTACTTTGTCCCGGCACGTCTTTGTTAGTTGTTGGGGCTGGAAGCCCCATCAGAGGCGAGAGCGTGCCGGGGGCTGCCGCTCGGCCGGCCGGGGGGTGCTGGACGCGGGATCCCCCTTGGGGATCTCCTGTGCCGTTGATGGCCGGGACACTTTGCAAACCCGTGACTCCGTATCTTCCTCCAAATCGCAGGCGATTAAATCATCTCTGACAATCCCAGTGCTCGGGCTGTCTGTAAAGTCGGTGTCAAATGGAAACATGTCCATTCCCAAATCCCCTTCTACTCTGGGCTGCGCTGGAGGCTCGGACCTCCTGCCGGTAGCGGCACCGCTCCGCTCGATCGCGGGTGTTCGGCTCCAGCCCTCGTGAACGGAGCAGCCAAATTGTGCTTACAACTTCAGGTTTCCCTTATATTTAGAAATGAATTTGGGCAGCGCTGCTGATTCACTTACAGTTTAAATGGCATAAAGATCGAGTTTCCCCGAGCGGTGGCGGGTGTCAGTGACGCTGCCGGGAAGGCCTTTGGCACGCGGTGTCTCCGCAGGAGGTCGGCCCCGCGCTGTGCCGACCGCGGAGCAGAGCCTTCCCGTGGGCAGCAGCCGGGTCGGGGACAGCGCGGGTCCGGGGCTGGGGCAGGACAGCTTGTCTTTGTCCAGCCCGGGGTGAAGCGGGGGCTGGGGCCTCCCCACGGCTG
>NW_009646744.1:627927-628552 GCF_000708025.1 Charadrius vociferus | reverse complement strand
GGGCCGGGCCCCCCCTGCCGGTAGCGGCACCGCTCCGCTCGATCGCGGGTGTTCGGCTCCAGCCCTCGTGAACGGAGCAGCCAAATTGTGCTTACAACTTCAGGTTTCCCTTATATTTAGAAATGAATTTGGGCAGCGCTGCTGATTCACTTACAGTTTAAATGGCAAAAAGATCGAGTTTCCCCGAGCGGTGGCGGGTGTCAGTGACGCTGCCGGGAAGGCCTTTGGCACGCGGTGTCTCCGCAGGAGGTCGGCCCCGCGCTGTGCCGACCGCGGAGCAGAGCCTTCCCGTGGGCAGCAGCCGGGTCGGGGACAGCGCGGGTCCGGGGCTGGGGCAGGACAGCTTGTCTTTGTCCAGCCCGGGGTGAAGCGGGGGCTGTGCCTCCCCCAGGGCTGGTGGGAGGCAGGTCACCCGTGGCAGAGCGAGCTGCCTTTCCCTAGCCTTCACCATCACCACCAAAATGAGTTCAAACCCCAACAAATAAACAAACTTTTATCGGTCGGCACTCCCATGGAAGGGTTTAGTGTGGGAGCGTGTGTGTGTGGGGCAGCGGTGGTACCAGCAGAGCTGCTGCCGGACCCCGGCACGAAGAGGAGCGGAGCATTACAGCCTCCGGGGGGCTCT
>NW_009646744.1:619161-627902 GCF_000708025.1 Charadrius vociferus | reverse complement strand
TGGGGCTCCCTGTGGCCCCGCGCCGCCGCCTGCCCTCCGGCCACCGTGGAAATCTCTCGAGCCACCCGAGCGCGGGTGAGAGTTACAGCTGGGGGACGAGGCGGTTCCCCTTGCCGTGGAGAAATCGGTGAGGAATTGAAACCCGCTGTCTTAGGGCAGCAGCTTTCTCCATCCCCAGGAAGCAGGTGGAGAAGTTCCTTAGAAAGAGCTTTGGGCAGCGGCCGTGCGGGATGTGCTGTGCGGTGGCCGGGGCCGGCAGGGGTGGCTGCCTCGGGGGCTGTCCCCGGCGTTGCCCGCGAGTGTCTTGCTGTGGTTCCATCATGGCTGTGGGGTTGGGGGTGTCTGGTCAGCCTGGGCTTCCCTCCCACCCCTCCCTGCCTCATGGCACCCGTCCCGTCACCCAGCGTCTGCAGGGACCAAGATGAACGGTGTCCCCGTCCCCTCTGCTGCTGCTGCTGTTTGCCTCCAGGAAGAAAACAAACCAGCAACACAAATCCCCTTATTTGGGGAGTGGGAGTGGGAATGGATTCCCCCCACCCCCGAGTTTCTATGTAGGTCCTGCCATAGAAACGCGCGTTCTTATTTCTTCTTGATTTGATGTGGAGTGCTGCAGCTCCCTTTTCTTTCCACAAATATCCCCTGCGTGAGGCTGTAAGTGATAACCCGTGTTGGTCTCGCCGCCCGGGGGGAGCCGGGAAACGCTGTCCTGTGTGGCGTTTGTGACCGTGTGGAACGGGAGTGGGGTGATGCTGCCGTGGCTGGCAGCGTCGTGGGGTGAGCAAAGTGCTTCCTGCAGTCTCTGCTGGAATAAAAAGCTCGGGGAAGTTAATTTTCCGCTCCCTTTCCCTTCACCCTTTCCCTTCAGCCTTTTCCGTATCTACTAAGAGATGTCAGATTGGTGATTTCCAGCAATAAGCAACTCCAGGGCTAATAGCGAATTTGCCCTGTGGGTGTTTTTACTGCCGGGTTTCCCAGTGACACCAGTTCCCGGGGAAGCGTGTCCTTGTGCGGGGACGGGAGCTCGCGGTGGGGCTGGCTGCCGCCTTCTCTAGCAGGGAGGCAGATGCTCCATCTGTAACCTACAAAGCTAACTTCTTGCAGACTCATAAATTTGAAGGTCGAGGGGAACTGATTAACTGCGCTGAGCCTTTTCATGAGACCGACCGTAGAATTTCGCCCAGTGTTTCGGGAATGAATCATGCCTATAAACTCCTGGATGAGCTTTGGCAAAGACATCCAGTCTTGAGTTGTTTGTTCAACTTTGCTGAAGGCCTTGCTATTGAAAAGGGTTTGTTTTTTTAAAAACAAAGTTGTTTTTTTTTTTTAAAAAAGGGTTTTTTTGTGTGTTTTGGTGGGGTTTTTTTTTGTTACTATGCCAAGCTTCTCTTTACTCTGTTGAAATTGCCTCCTTAAAAAGGTGGTGCAATAGGAAGTTGCTGTGGCATCGCGGAGGAAGGATGGTGTTCATTTGGGTGATTGCTGTGAGCGACACGTGATCTTTCTGTGAATATACATTTCTTAAATGTTTACTTTTTCAAGTGCTCCTCTTGATGTTTTTTTTTTAATTAAAATAAACCCTCTGCCCTAAGGGAAAGCCTAACTCTTATTCAGTGCATTCTTTTAATTAGTTTTAAAATTACACTATGCTTACCTATTGCTTTAAAATTCAAAAGCGCATTATAGTGTCTGTGAAGAGACAAATACCCACTGAGCTGAATCCGTGGGACCAGATGGTGTCGGCAGCTGTATCTGGCGTCAGGCTTGGCCTTGGCCGCCGTGAGTGCCTCTCTGCGCCTGCTCCGGCTCTCCGGGGACGCTTGGCACGGCCCTATCGCTGGAAGGACCCATAGCGGTGTCTCCTGAGGACCCCGCAGAGGTTTCCCGAGGTTTTTGGTGGGAGCGGGATCCCTGGTGTGTTTGCAGGTCCCGCTCACCCGCGGCTCGGTGCCGTCAAAGCCTTCAGGAGTGCTGAGATGCGCCAGGACCGAGCGGGCAAAGAGCGTTCATGAAGGAGCATCCAAGCAGGGGAGAAACAATGTGCTCACGCCTGCAAACGGGGCACGTGCGTGCCCTGCTCCTCCCTCCTGCCCTGCCGCCACCGCCACCGGCGCGGGGCTCCTGGCTCCTGGCACGGCGCAGTCGCCATCCTTGGTCTTGGTCCTCGGCACCGTGTGTGGTGTATCCACGGCCGGGCCACTTAATGCCGATGTGATGGTGGCTTTCCAGCCGACTGGCTGTAATTGCCAGCAAAGCTTTAAAAATAAGATGCCGTCGGCGTTGGTGTCTGCTAGGGGCGGGCGTGCGGATGGCGGTCACCGAGGAGCCCCCCGCGGCGGCGGGGTCCCGGCGTGGGTGGAGGTGCCGAAGAAGGCAGCGGTCACTGCTTCCTGAGGGCTCTTTTGTTGTCAAAGCGTTAAGGTGTTTTCACAGAAATCAGTAAAAATAGCGCCTTATTGATCTCAGTACGGAACTTCGTGCAAACACGCCTGGCTTCCTGACCGGGGTGGGGGTGGCAGAGAGGAGGGAGAAGCCGAAAGCGGCAGATTCCTGCGAGCACGGTTTGCGGGCGGCGGGTTCGGATCCACCTGGGGAAGGAACGGGCTGCTGCTCCGCAGCCTCCTCTTTACAGCGTCCAGAACAGCCGCGTGGCTTCTTGATTTCTTTAAAGGAATTTTTAAAAGGAGAGATAGGAGGGGGAAAAAAATGTAGAAAGGAAGTGAAGGCCTTGGAGAAGATGGAGAAAAGTATGCTGTGATATTTGACAATAAAACTAGAGGCGCTTCAGGGGCTCCCCGGCCCCAGACGCTCGCGCTGTGCAGAGCTGGAGACCAGAGGGCAGCAGGGCGGCTTCGGCAGTAGCACCGGGAGCATGGCGGGGCACGAGGCCGGCACCCGGCCAGTTACCAGTCATGGGACTGGATTTCCTCTGGACACGTTGGCGTCGGGGCTGTGCGGGTGCGTGGTTCCCACGGAGCGGTGCCGGGGGCGGGAAGCGCAGAGCACACAGAGGTGCTGAGCTGCCCAGGGCCCCTTGCACCGAGCCACGGCCATCATCTCTGCTGATGCCGAGTGCCGAAGGGTTGGCTGAGCCTGTGTGTGGCACTGAGCTGGTGGCACTGTACTGCCGTCAGACCCGCCGTGTGCCCTGGGGTGCTGGTTTGGCCTTTGCTTGGACGGACGCGCTCCAGGGCCGCCCCAGGGACCTGCCAGGACCTGGGGAATGTAGTCGACATCGGCGTCATGTCTGTCAGGTATCCCTCCCTGTCACTTGTCAGAGCCAAAGCTATCAGGAGAATCGCAGAAGGGTTTGGGTTGGAAGGGACCTTAGAGCTCACCCAGTGCCACCCCCTGCCCTGGGCAGGGCCACCTCCCACCAGCCCAGGTTGCTCCGAGCCCCGTCCAACCTGGCCTTGAACACCTCCAGGGATGGGGCAGCCACAGCTTCTCGGGGCAACCTGCCCCAGGGGATCACCGCCCCCACAGCCAAGAATTGCTTCCTCATATCTCATCTCAATCTCCCCTCTTCCAGTTTAAAGCCATTCCCCCTCGTCCTATCACTACATGCCCCTGTAAAACGTCCCTCCCCAGCTCTCCTGGAGCCCCTTTAGGCACTGGAAGGAAACTAGTTATTGCCAGAAAGTGTTTTGAAGATCCATTCATGTTTGTACCTAAGGCAGCCATGGAGGGTAAATCCTGGAGGAGCAGGGTGAGCAGGGAGCAGCTCGGACCTCGCCTCTGCTCGATGGTGGCAACAAGGTCCTGGGAAGAAGTGTCCTTGGAGGACGGCAGTGCCAGAGGTGTGTGCACATCAGCTGTAGCTTGGAGACCTCCTCCCCAGCACTGCGAGAGCCGCGCTCGCTGGCCGTGCTGGCAGCCAGCTCTCCGCAGTGATGTGTGCCGTGCTTGGGGACAGGGCGGGCAGGAGCCATGGCGAGGGGCTGCGGTGGGTCGACGTGGATGGCCGCGCGGTCTCTGCCATCACCCCCTGACATTCCACGCTGAGGGCCTGGCGCTGTCTCGTTTGTCGCGAGGTCTGGGCTGGGTTTCCCCCGTGCCGGGAGGTTTGCCGTCGTACCCGATGCTCCTCGAGGCTCGGTGCTCGCGCTGGCTCAGGGGCTGCTACGGAACTGGAGGAGGGCGAATCGGGCGTTTAAAAGTTAAAGATGGCAAGAAAAAGCCTGTGGTGGGGAGGATGGAGGAACAGAATAGGATGACATCAAGAGGCCAGCGGTGACAAAACAAACCGCAGCGCGGTTCTGCCGTGGAGCCTCTGCGCTCTGTGCCCTGCACTGCTTCAAAACACCCCGGGTGCTTCTCCTCTCCCTCGCCACCAGCACAGCTCGAGCCAGGCAGTGTCGCTGCTTCCCCCATGTACGTCAGCAGCAGCGAGAGGTTCCCGGGTCGTGGTGGTCCCCGGGGACCCTGCAGGCGTTCCTGCTCCAGGAGGCGATGGAGCTTCCCGGTCCAAGGCCACCTCGCGGCCAGCGTCGGGCTGGCGAGGATGGCGCTTGGTGGCACGTTCCTGGAGCTGTCTTCCAACACCCTCCACCCGGGTCGGGCTGCTCCGGGAACTCTTCCCCACCTTGGGCAGGAGAACAAGCCGCCTCCTGTCCCCCTGCGTACCCAGGCAGGGCTCCTGCCTCCGCCACCCCGTCTGTCACAGAGGCCGTGCCACCGTTGCTTCTGTCGCTCATCACGGCGGTTCCAGCTGTGGCAGTGCCTTGCAGCCTACTCGGGGCTGGGATTTTCTGCTGAGTCCTGGGGGGTCTCTGTTTGTCTGGGTCCGTGTCGAGTTTGTGCCCCGCTCTGTCACCACTGTCGCTGAGCACCAGTCTCCTGCGCCCTGTGTAATGTCACGCTTTGAGTCAAACTGCCCATCTCATTGCTCATATTTAATGTTTTTCTTTTCTTTTCCTTCACCCATGCAAGTGAGTGCGGCCCATCTCGTGTAACAACCTCCGCGTCCCTGCAGAAGTGTCTGTTGGGGATCAGCTTGTGGTCACTGGGCTGGGGAATAGCAAATAAAAGGGGACGTGACAGTCCTCCCACACAGCTGAGCTGGTGTGAGCTGGTGTGAACTGGTATTATCTTCACTTTGGTTCATGGTTTTTCTTTTTTGTCTTTTTCCTTAGATCCCAAAACAGCCACAGAAACAGAAACAGAGATCTGTGCAGAGTGGGAGATAAAGACCATTACTAGTGCACTGAAAACTTACCTGAGGTAAGGCAGAAAAGCCCCGTCTGTCGTGGGGCTTCAGGGTGGATCCGGTGATGCTCTGGGGCGTTACTGCCTGTTATTGCAGATCCTTAACAATAGCACTTAAATAGAAACAAAAGAAGAAACTGCTCTTGGAGGATTTATCCTGACTTTTCCCTTGGCCCTCCGGCATGTTTGAGTAGGATCTGGGGAGCACGATCAGCTGTCTGCCAGATGTGTGTGTCGTTCTTGTGTCCTCTGCCTCCATTTAAGCTTTTCCCTAAGCTTTCCATGGTGGGCTTCCACCTCGTGAGCGTGGGGCAGAAGGTGAGTGCGGAGCTCCTCTAAGGGCTGTGGCTGTAGCGCTTTTTCAGAGCGGGGCGCTGAGCTTCGCTGCAGCAGTAGTTTCTGTAGGCAAGGGGATGCCGTTGTCGTGGGGTATCTTCCCAAAGAGTGAGTGTGTTGGCAGCAGTCAGCATCTTATTACCCACAACATGCTCGTACCTGTCGCCACTGCAGCTTCTTGCTGCTGCTCTGCTCTGCGTTGGGTTTTATTTGAGAGAGAGCGCACACGAGAGAGAGGCTAAACCCAATTAGGGTGATGAGTATAATTAGCTTGGTGGATCTCAGCCTAGAAAATCATAAAACACTACATAATTTTGCACAATTGGCAACCTTTGCTCCAGAGTTTGAACTGTTTGCAAAGCAGCGAAGGCTGTCGGCAGCACCAAGATGTCCCGTTGAAGGGATGTGGAAGTGGGAGGGCAGAATGGGGGATTTAATGGGAATGGGGACTGTTAAAGTTTTATGACTAGGCTTGTTTCTCTTTTAAATTTATTTTTAAACTCACTTGGAAATCGTGGGCTCACTAACGTACTGAAACTCTGTGTTACTGTGTTACTGAAGGAATGCTAAAATTAAAAATTAATTTAGTGTGTTGCAGAAAAGGGAGGAAGCATAAATCAAAGGTACTTCAATAGATCTTATTCCTTCTGATGGGGGGAATTAATTAGAGTTGCGATTGCTTAATTCTACACTTTTAAAAATGGAGCTGAATTTATGGTAAGGGCAAAGCTCTGTTTCGATGGATTGTGTTACTGAGATGTGTTTTGTGTGTGTTACCGTTTTATCTTCCAGAATGCTTCCGGGGCCGCTCATGATGTACCAGTTTCAAAGGAGCTTCATCAAAGCAGCGAGTGAGTTTGTTGATGTTTATAACACCGGTCTGAAAAAGGAGCGTAATTTGCAAGTCACTGAGCATGACCTCTGTCCTGGTGCTTCCCCACCGACCTCCTTGTTCTTAAGTCCCGGAAAGCAGAATACGGACTGGGAGACAAGGGGCACGTTGTTGTTTGGGACTTAACCAGATGAAAAGGGAAGGCAGACGGTGCCGGGGGAGCGGAGAGCTCGCTGGTGGCAGGGGCTGCTGCTGCAGTTCTCTCTTATTTTGACCATCATGTGCCAAAAAGAGTGAGGCTGTTGATCAAACACCACCTCTGGTGTTTTGATGAGATCGGTTGTGGTTCAGATGTCTGTGCCGCTTTCTTTTCACTGCCCCGGGCGGGCGCTTTGTACAAGAGCAGGTAACTCCCTGTTGGCGGCCGTGCAGCCTGTGCTGGGGCACAGGGACAGGGGCTCAGGAGGGCTCACGTGGCCACATCGGGGGTGGCCTCCTCGAGCGGCTCCTGCTGAGGCTGTTGGGGCACCTGCGGACCCAACCAGCTTGTTGAGGACCAGATGCCAGAGCCTGGCCGGGCGCTGTGCTGCGCACACAAGTGCAGTGCTTTGGAACACACTGAATGGGAACGTGCTGACGTTCCCGTTGCTGGATAAGGAGAAGCTCCCTGGTTGCAGCCAGCCCCTTCCCCGGTCACAGCTGGCTTTTCACATGGCTGGCATCTTCCTCAGCTCACTGTTTCAGCCCATTGTTTTTTCCTTTTGGCAACAACTGGTTGGAATTGGTAGAAAGACAAAGTGCGGTGGGCCCCGCAGCGTGCCTGGGTGGAGGGTGGAGGGGGTCCCCAGGAGGTCTGTCGGTGGTAGTGTTCGGGCCCGCATGCCGCTTCCCAGAACAACCCCCCCGCGGAGATAAATCATCTTCTATTTCCAATGCAGAACTGGAGAATCAGGAGTCCCGGGTGTCAGAGATCCACAGCCTCGTTCATCGGCTCCCGGAGAAAAACAGGCAGATGCTGCACTTGCTCATGAACCACTTGGCAAAGTACGTTTATGACTGATATGTTTTTCTCTCCTTTTTCCACTTCCTCTGAAAGTTAATAGTGGCAGAAAAGTTTCCTTGTGTGTGTGTGTGCGGTGTTGAGTCATATCTGGTTGGCGAGTAACTGGAAACCCGCGTGTGAGTGGAGCGAGGGCTGCGCGAGGGAGCGGGGCGGGAGCGAGGGAGGGGGGCTTTCCCGCGCCCCCACCCCTGCCCTCCCCTCTCCCTGCCGTGCCGCGGCCCCGCGGCAGCAGGAGGAACCCACACCCTACTGGGAATGGCTTTTAATGGCATGGGAATGGGGTTCGGCTGTCCAGACGGCAGAGCGGAGGTTAAGCTCCTCGCTGGGTTCCAGACCAAGCCTAATATTAAAGGACTAAAAGCTATTTCTTCGCTACAATAGAAGACCGCTCTCGCGTGTATTTTCTGCCTTTATGCAACCTGATTAATCAATACTTGTAGGTCACCTTGAAACTTTTCGAGGGCAAAGGAATTGAATAATTTTTTTCTTTCAGTGATAGAGCTGACCTATAATTTCCCATCTTCTTCCTGCTCCTGCAGGTTGCCATGGAAACCTTTGATTAGTGTTGAAAAAGTGAAAGCATCATCAGGTGTTTGTGCCAGCCTCAAGGCTGCGGGGTCGTACCTGCCCTCGCTGCTCGCACCAGCGCTGCGGGAGCAGGAGGGATGAGGCAGGACTTGGAAACCTGGGGAATGAGTTAATCAGCATAACTGTCCGGAAGAAGGTCTGGGAGAACCTGAAGTTCTCTTTTTAGGAGAAAAAATAACAAACGATACTTGAAATAGGCTTAAAAATGACTCCAGATGCTTTCTTCTGACGCGGGTTTGTATCTGTTCCATGGACTCCCCGGCAAGGCTGCTAAAAACCAAAGAGCTGGTTCAGATCTTGGTTTCCAAACCTTCTGCATTTACAGGCTCAAGCCAAGGGCCGGGCGGTTCCAGGTACTCCCATCGGCCAAATATGCGCGAGGAATCTCATAACTGCTTTAGTGCTTTTCATTTAAAGGAAAACCTGGTGGTGTTTGAGTGAGAGGCGTGGAGAGGGGAGGCAGGTAATACAATGGGTTTCACGCTGCTTTAGTAGGGAAGGAACTAAAACAAAACACAAACAAACAATGAGCGTGGTGGTGCGTGCTATATTAGGAAGAGAAACAGCTCATAGTGGTTGTTTAATGGGAAAAAAATTATCTCAGAGAAAGGCAGGAAGCCGAGGAGCGAGAGCCTGCCCTGCTGCGCTCGCCGCCCTGCAGAAGCTGTCCTGGCCCCGGCGCTGTTCCCGGGGGAATCCCGGGCTGCGGGGGCAGAG
>NW_009646744.1:616250-619004 GCF_000708025.1 Charadrius vociferus | reverse complement strand
TCTGCCCCGGGCGACCTGCGCGGGGAAGGGGGATGCTCTGGGGTGGGGAGCGGTGGGGTTTGGGTGCTGCCCCGTCCCCGGCGAGGGGAGCCGAGAGCGGTGCGTCCAGAACGCGGGCAAAATCGCAGGGCCCCTTCCTGGCCCTGCAGAGCCGGGCTGCGCTTCTCGGAGGGGATTGCCTCATCTCTTTCTGTTCGGTTGGGGTTTTTTAATTTTATTTTAAGTAATGTATGAATAATCAAGATTTGCGTTTTTATCAGATGAGCTAAAAAAATATTTCTCACAGTATTACTGTGGAGATCTCTTACACTAAAAGCAGAAGTCAGTCTCTATCAGTCAGACAGAGAGCGAGAGTCTGTCCCACGTTCTCTTACATCTCCTGTTTTTTTGGTTTGTGTGTTCGCTGTTGCTTAGCGAAAAGGGACGGGGGCTCCTCGTGTGGCGTGGGGCTGCCGTTAATAACAGTAATAAAACTGCCCTAATACAGTCGATGCATTAAAAAAAGGCAATGATTAACACAGATTAAATGTCAGTTGGTATAAGCACCTCAGAGGTGGCTGAGCAGCAGAGGAGAGGGAAATGCAGTGGGTTTCCCGCGGTGGTCCCCCGCACTTCGGCGGGTGAGAGGGGCTCATCCGCCCACTCCCGGGGAAAGCGCATCCCCGGCACGGGAGGGGAAGGGAAAGCTGGAGGTGGGAGGAGGACAGATCCCAGGGACAGGCACAGGCAGGGTGGAGGGAGGGGAGTGTATAAATAGAAAATGAAGTTCATTTCTGCCTCTTGCTGTCTCTCTAAGCCTATTTGCGCTGCCGCCTGTCTCATGTTCAGGTGTCCCGGCAGTTATCCCCTGTGAAACACAGAGCGTGAGCAATCCCTGTCCGTGCTCCTGCGTCAGGAACGTAATTGCTGCAAATTTCCTCCTCTGCTCTACAGACCCCGGTTCCAGTGAAACTTGCTATTATGATGTTCTTTGACCCATCAGTAGGTGAAACCTTTAATTTTCCTTCTTGGGACATGTTCACGCCGTCAGGATTCCTGTGATAAACCCAGCTGTGATTTACTGTTCTCGAAAGAGAGGAGATCTCTTTGTTCTGATGTCTTTCCAAGGGGATCTCTGCAGAAAAGCCTGAATTCCCGCAGTCCGCAACGTCCCGGCGAGCCCCGTGCCTGCCTGTGCTGGCCCTGCCAACGGGCACGTCTGCGGACGCGGCAACTGAAGTTAGGGAGATGCTGGTCATCTAAAAAATCGCCTGTTTTCTCCTGTCTCGGGCCGGGATAGCCTGTGTCTTTCAAAGAACTGAAGGGCAAACTGGCACGTATCTTCTTCTGTTCCTTCCAGCTGTTTTGGTTACCGGAGTCACTATTGCTGCATCAGTCTGTTACTTCTCGCAGCTTTAATGTTTGCAGGGGACGGCTGGTGAGAGCGCTCCTCATCCCTGGCTTTAAAAATAAATACACTTTTTAAAAAGCTCCATGAGGAACCGCTGGCAGGAGAGGCAGCGAGCTCGCCCTGCGAGCGTGCGTGGTACCCGAGCGTGTGTGGCAGTGCCGCTGCCCCTTGCCCCGCACACTCCTCGCTCTCCCAAATGCCTTCTCCAGCATCATTTTTCAGCAGTTTGTGCCCAGCGTGCCCGGGGTCAGCCGGGGCAGCAGGCTCGAGCTCCGCATGGCGTCGGACTCCTCATACCGTCTTCAGGGTTTTCTCTTTTTATTCTGGGAATTTTTTTCCCCGCTGTTTCGAGTTGGAAAAGGAGGAAAACACTACTTCCTCGGTGCTGCAGAGCAGCTCGGGCGCAGCAGGCTGTCCCGCAGCACGTCACCTTAGCAACACGCTCCCGCTCGCAGGCTGCGCAGTTGTTTTGCTGCAGATATCTCCTTTTGGCCCAGCACCTATCTCTAAGAATGGCTACGCTGTAGTTTCAAATGCTTTTTTTATCAATAGAATGTGCCGTCTCTGATTAAAACAATTTTTTTTTTTTTTTTTTCCCTGCCAAATAAGTTAAAGCAGTTCAAAGCGCAGCGGAGGTGCGCGGTGCTGCCGGGCTCACCGGTGGCTGCACCGATGGCGCTGCCGGGAGTGGAGCTGGTTGCAGAGAACTGCCATTTTTGTCAGTGGAGCTGTGATACTCTCTGTCTTTTTCTTCTCTTTTCATGTGCTTTAAGTAATAAATGCTTTGGAGGTGTGGAGCAGGAGGATTTCACTCTGATTATCTTTCGCCAACTTGGGACTTTTTTTTTTTTGCCTGGACATAATTTGACATCTGAGCCTGGCTTTGTTCCCGTAGCAGTGAGATCCAGGTTCTCCGGTTCAGGTGGTGCCGTGCCCGTGCTCCCCGCGGCGGCTCTGCGTCGCTCCCTGCCCCGCTGCCGCGGCTCCGCGCGCCCCCCGTGCCCCGGAGGAGCAGGGCTGCCCCTGCCTGCGCGTCCGCTCCTCGCCTGGCAAAAGGTCAAGACAATTAAGGAGGCTGCAGGAGAAATGTGTGTACGTGTATTTAGCAGAATTAATTATCTTTAATCATTCACAGCTGTGGCCTGGCCAGCAGTGACTCGTTCCCTTTGTTTTTGCTGCGGTGGTGTTTTCTAGTTTACGTGTTTTAACCAACATGATAGTGATTGCTATCTCTAGCACAAATTGTTTTCCACTTATCGGTGTGGATGGTTTCCATGGGCTCTGCGGGGCGGCTGCTATCGGCCACGGCCCAAAGATCCAGCAAAACCCACCCTCCGTGGCAGCCCCTCGGCGGGACGGGGCAG
>NW_009646744.1:612055-615910 GCF_000708025.1 Charadrius vociferus | reverse complement strand
GGCAGCTGTTTATGCTGCTGTCTGAAAACTATTCATTTGCTTGATTTATGTATTACTTCCAGTAAGTCATTCTTGTCCAGGACATTCTGGAAATTTCCACTAGCCGCTGAGGCCTCTGAGATGCACTTCTCTCATATGCTCCTCGCCTGATCTGGCTGCCAAAAGAAAATAGCGAGCGAGCTCTCTGACCTCGCGCGGCCGGGCCCGGCAGCGAT
The DNA here is from genome assembly GCF_000708025.1 of Charadrius vociferus. Classification (NCBI taxonomy): domain Eukaryota; kingdom Metazoa; phylum Chordata; class Aves; order Charadriiformes; family Charadriidae; genus Charadrius; species Charadrius vociferus. The sequence goes on along the minus strand of NW_009646744.1, from coordinate 615,695 downwards.
CCTCCCGCGCTGCCGCCCGCTCGCCCCGCTTGGGAAAGGCCATTTTTTTGCCTGGCGCCTGTTTCTCATCCCTTTGGATCGCAGCACTGCTGGGTCCCGGGTGAATCCTGCAGGAGTTCAAGTGATCCCAAAGGATCCCAAAGGATCCCAAAGGATCTGGGTGCTCCTGTGGGCAGCAAAAGGCACATCACATCAGAGGTGACGCCCCGTAGGTGTGCTCTGCCGTGCGGGAGAAGGGAGAGTCCTGCCTGAGGCTCATCTGTCCCGGGTCAGGCTCGTGCCCAGCTTTTTTCCCCCCTCTTTCCATTTTTTCCATTCCTCCTCCTGTTTTGTTTATCTGTACTGTGTCTTGGTTTGGCGCATCGGGTCTCGGTGCCCGGGCAGCCGGGATGGGTGCTGCGGGGGGCTGCAGCCTGCTGAGCGCCGTGCCTCTGTCCCCTGCCGGAGCCAGTCCCGTGCTGGCGCCCGTCCCATGCCGGAGCTGATGCCGGTGCCACTGGTGCTGCTGGGCATCCCCAGAGCTGTGCCGAGGCATCCTCAGTCCCACTTAACCCAGTACGCTGTCTTGCGGGCGGCCGGTACAGGCAGCTTAAGGGTGATGCCGTGGGGCATGAGCCCAGCCCAGCCCGGAGGCAGCTCTCCGCAGCTCCATCCCCACCGCGGCGGCCGGGGAGCGATGGTGCCTCCCCGTCCATCCCCTGCTGGTGTGCATGGAGGTGTATTCCCGTGTCGGTGCTGCTGTGTGAGTGCGTTGCCTGGATGTACCCAGGGCAAAAGGAGTGAAGCAGCAGACAGAGTAAGGGAGAGGAAAAGTTTAGGCTGATCGTGCCAAACCAAGCCAAGAACATCCTCAGTTTTGAAAATACAGTTCTAAGCAACTATTTTAAATCATCCTCTTCCCGATTGGAGCCAAGCCCGCTCAGATCAATAAGAATCCCTTTTGTTTGAATGCTTTGACGTGATTAGCAAGTATAGCCAGTTGTCTGTTTATGTTTCTGTGCCTGCGTGGGAAAAGCCGTCGGCCGCGGGAGCAGCAGTGCAGCGGGCGCCCGGCAGACGGCGGGAGAAGGGGCTTGGGAAGGAGCAGCCGGGGCGGGCGGACCAAGGGGACGGTGACGGCTTCGGCAGCGCACTGTGCCGGGGAGCCGTCCTCGCTCCCAGCCCCGGGAGGCCAGCGCCACACGTCCTCCCAGTGTCCCTCCTCCGTGGGGTCGGGCTCTGGGCAAATTCTGGGGTGTTTTTAACGTTGGAGATAGGCGGCGGATGAGAGATCGCTCTGCAGATTAGCGTGAAATCTTAGCGCGCCCGTGTTGCCTGGCTAATTAATTACAGCGTTTAACTGGAACCACCTGTAGCTCAGTGGAAAGACAAAGGCCGCGGAGGTCCGCAGTCCCCTGGCAGAGCCTCTCGGGCTCCCCCGCGCTCACACGCCTTCCCAGCAGGAACGACGTCTGCATGCGTTTGCCGTAACGTCTCCCGTGTTGCCTTAGCTTTCGCATTGGGCTCCTGAAGACAAGTCTACCTTTAGCATAGTTTGTTAAGGGGTTCGTTTTTTCACCCGCGGAGCTTTGCGGAGAGGAAGGAGCCTGTCCGGCGCCTCCCCGCCAAGACCCTGTGCAGCGTCACGTGCCGCAGAGGCAGAGGCAGCACCCGAAGGGGGTCCGTGGGCGCTCAGAGCTCCCCAGCCATCGCCCGCGGCCTCTTAGATGGTCTCGATCTGTTTGCAAATGGTCTGCGTCCATTTTTCTTCTGCTACCACAAAATAATCCGCTGGATTATTGATAATGTGCCAACAGTTTGGCTCCTTCCTCCTTCTCGAGTTTGGCGTCCGTTACCCCAGACACACAGCGGCAGCGCAGCGAGCGCGGTCCTGAGCCGCCTTTGCAATTAGCAGCTGGGGTAACGACGACGCTGTGAGCGCATTCCCTTGATTCCCCGGTGTTTTCTCTGCTCAAGACTCGCGGTGAGGGGGATCCCTTCTCACCCTGACGCCTGCTGCGGGAGGCAGCCCGTGCTGGAGGAGCAGCTCTGCCGTGACGCACTGCGCCCTCGTGAACCATTCGCGCTCGGAGCCGGAGGTGTCAAAGCCTCACGGGCAGCAGCAGCCCCTTCGCTTTCCCCTGCCCTTTCCTGGGCTCTCCCTCGCGTGCTTTGTTCGAGGAGCGGGTGATGCAGAGTGGAGCCGGCTGCGGGGCCACGGCGGTGATGGGGGGTGTGCATCTCCCTGGGGACGCAGCCCCGGGAACGCCGGGAACGCCGGGCACACTGTGCAAAGCCCGAGGCTGGGCGCACGCCCTCCCCCTCGCAAGCGCTGGCTCCCTCTTACTCCTCTGGTTTTGTTTTTAATATGAGATTCTGCAGAATTAAAAAAAAAAAAAAAGACAAAAAAAGTGTAGGTGTTTGCTCTGGGTTTTTTTGGGCTTGGCTTCCTGTAATGTGTAAATTAGCAAAAGGTTTTGTTCTGCTTCTGCAAATGAACTTTTAACCTCCTCGGCCTGGACTGTCAATAGGCTCTTTGCCTTCTCTGGTAGCTGCTTCTTTCATCCTGCTCCAAAAGGTCCTGATATTTTCTGAAAGCCTCCCCAGTTTTTAGCTGGAGAGGAATGCGCTTCAGAGACCGCAGCATCTCTCTTATCAGACTCTTTGCAGCTCTTGTATCTGCATCACGCTTAAGAGTCATCTCTAGATATGATAACGGGTGTCTTAAATTAGGTTAAAGCTTACATCACCGGTGCTGGCAAGGCCAATCATTTGGTCGCACGTAACGTGGCGTGCGCTGGCTTTGCTTTGGAGTTTCTGTGGTTGGACATCTCTGCCGATCTCCCGCCGGACAGCCAGCACCTCTGGGAGCAGCACCGGGCGTTTTCTGTTACCCAAGGGAGAATTCTTGTGGGCTCACGCTTGAACTTTACGTTGTTGGATAGAGGTTGTTGATAGCTCATAATTATCTGGATTCTTGCTAATTCTTTATCACAGTGAAACTGAAACTATGCACAGAAACAGATTGAATCTAGAGTGAGCAAGATTTCCAATAACTAGCTGGCATCTCTCCCTGGTGGTGCCTCCTCCGTCCCCGCCAACAGAGTGGGACTCTGGACTCTCCTTTAATGAGAGCTTCTCTAGATTGCTCTTTATGCTGAACAGACCCAGTACTAAACCAAATTCAATTACGTAGATTTTAGTCAAATTTTTTTCAACAGAAGACACCAGTGCCAAGATGTCTTTAAGCTGCGGTTTTCTGCAGGATGATGGGAGTGATCCCCAGCCCAAGCTAGACCTGTCTCCTCTGCCCATCTTCAAGTGACTAAACTGCACGTCTAGTCCAGGTCTAGACTTTTGTGACTCTGTTCCAACTTAGCAGGTGATTCTGCCCCTCTGCTGCGCTCTGCTCTGGGGAGACCCCCCTGCAGTGCTGCCTCCAGCTCAGGGGGTCCCACCAGCAGAAGGACACGGAGCTGTCGGAGCGGGGCCAGAGGAGGGCACGGAGATGCTGGGAGGGCTGGAGCCCCTCTGCTGGGAGGACAGGCTGGGAGAGTTGGGGGGGTTCAGCCTGGAGAAGAGAAGGCGAAAAAGGGGAGACCTCAGAGCCCCTTCCAGTGCCTAAAGGGGCTCCAGGAGAGCTGGGGAGGGACTCTGGATC
>NW_009646744.1:607035-610441 GCF_000708025.1 Charadrius vociferus | reverse complement strand
AACCTGGGCTGGGGGGAGGTGTCCCTGCCCAGGGCAGGGGGTGGGACTGGGTGGTCTTTAAGGTCCCTTCCAACCCAAACTGTTCTGTGATTTTTAAAAACATCTCCTGCTGTTGCGTGTGAAAGGAGCGCCTGGAGGAGTGTGGGGCAGAGGGTCTGAAACCCACCGTTTGGGGCTGGGAGGGCCGGGAGACTCCGGGAGCCACTGGTGGAGCAAAACCAAATGCAATCCCAGCTGCCATGTAGAAGAACCCTGGCCACGCTGCCACGCACGCGGGGAGAGGAACTGGTTTGTGTAGGACATTCTCTGGCTTGGTGGTGGTGCCTGGTGCACCAGGACTGAGCTGAGGGACCCGGTCCTGCTTCCCATGGGCGTTGCGTATGCATGTACCTACGAATGCGTGTGGGGCACGGGAGCCTGGAGGTGCGTCTCTTGGCTCCTTCTCCCTTGATCTAACTCGCCCCGCGGAGGGAGGTGGCGGGAGGGTCCATCCATCGGCTGCATCAGGGCCCCGCTGTGAGGTGGGGGATTAGCAGGCTGTTATTTTATGAAGTTAAATAGTTACTGCATTCTTCTAGTGTAGTTCCATGGAAGTTTGTGGCGATTTGATGGTTATCTACTGCCATGAACAGCAGGAAGGGCATCGTGGGGTGGGCGGGATGGCCCACGTGTGTGTGACAGAGTGCACAAAATCTGGGGGGAATATGTCTCCAACTGTTGGGCAAAACTCTGTTCCACTGGCAGAGATGGGACAAGCTTTTTACCTGCTGTTGCTAACCGTGACTTTAATTTATTCTACAAAGCTGGTTATTTCTGCATTCCCTTTCTTTCCAACAATTTTTCTTAGGAATACAGTGTTTTGGAAGGAAGGGCACTAATCTTGCATTTGTGAAGCGACTGTGCTCCAAAATACCTCTAAGGTGGGAGGAAAAAAGTCAAAAACCCCTTTGTTACAACTCTTCCCTGTGGCCGACGCACTTGCACGAATACACAGGTGTACCCGCGGTCATTTCTGCTCGTTACTCCGTGACCCGGCTCTCGGCTGGGCACTGTTTCCTGTGCCCCCCGAGGGACAGTCCCCGTCGGGCTGGAGAGCTGTGGGACCTGCACTTGCTAAAACCAGTGGGAGGCTTCCTGGAAGCCCAGTTACTTTGGCTGTTTTCCGTCTGTCCGGTGGGCTCCGCCATGGCGCTTTCCATCCCGGCACATCTTCCAAAGGGTTTCTTGTTAACATATACCCGCCCTTTCGGGCTTTTATTGACCCGCTGGCTATGTAGGTTTTCTTACTGTGGTACAAAAGCACAGGCGGTTCCCGGCAGCAACCCCGCCGGCGGAGCGGGGGCTTTGCCGGGGGCAGCGGGGTGGGCAGCGCTGCGGCACGGACGGCTCTTGCAGGGCTGCAGGCACAGCCCCGAGCCGGCCAAAGCCCTGCTGCAGCACGAGCTGCGCCGCTGTGGCTGTCCTAATGGGGAAAATAACTATTATTACTGTAAAGAGGAAAGATGTAATCGAGTGTCGCAGACTGAAGTTATAACTGAATGCTGTGCTCACACGCATACGGCCAAAATTAAGGGAAGAAGCGCGAGGCTGCGGTGTGCAGTGTGGGAAACGCGTTCACCCGGCGGTGCCTTTTGGTTGTGTGCTGTGACGGTGACCTTTACTGGTGTGGCATTGGGGTTTGGCTGCTGTGGGGAAGGGTGCAGGTCCTCTGCGGTGCCCGGCGTGCTGTCCCATCCCAGCCGCGTCCCCGGGGTACGTTTGAGGCTGGAGTCCCCTTTGGCGGGCTGTATTTCTGCAGGTGGAATCTGTGATGACATTTTACCATCGACTTGTGGCCGTGCCTGTGGCTTTCACCGGGGCGTCAGTGGAAAGCCGCGGCGCTGCCGATGCGGTGCTGGGGCGTGGGGGACGTGCCAACCCCACCAGCCCCGTGCCGCTCGCCCCATCCGCAGCCTGGGGTTGGCGAGCAGGTTGGGGGTCCCCCGGAGATCTCGCGTGCAGCTCGGCTTGCCCGGAGCCGGAGGGGCTGGCTGTGGGAACCCAGGCGGCTTGGTCTGGGCAGCCTGAATCAGAGCAGCGTTGCAGCACCATATGTGTTCTCCTTGCAAGTCACGGCACGCATGGTATTCACGCTGATTAGGCTTGCCGATACTGAACCTCACATTTGGCCTCCGCATCTGTTCAGTGCGATACGAGCATGGTTTGTTTTTTTTTCCCTGGGAGTGAACCCAAGCATCCAGCTGTGGCCAGATTCACCCGGGAGAAAAAAAAGGTCTTGTTGGAGCAAGTCAAACCGCCCAGAAACAGTGCAGGCGCATGTTTCGTCCCAGCTGAGCCGGGAAACCCGAGCGCAACGCGGCTGCTTGCTGAAAACCCCTTTAATTCTCGACATTGCATCTGAAGGTTTTGTCAACTGCGTTCAGAAAGTTCCTCCTCGTCTTCACTGGGAGGTTTTGCATTTATTTCCCTGGTGATCTGTCCTCCTTTCAGATCTGCTGGCCTCCATCTGCATTCCTCAGCGCTTGGCTCTCCCCGCTCCTCGCTCGAGCGGCGGTGCTGGAGGAGTTGCAGCGCTGTGAGTCCCTGCAGCCTGCAGAGCTCGGGCTGCCGATGGCGGTGTTTCGCCCATGCTCCCGTCCCCGTCCCTGCGTGGTGAGAATGCGCCGTGACCACGCAGCGGCTGAGCTCGTCCTCCCGCCGCTCCGGACTCCCCCGGCCCCATCCGGGAGCAGCCCAGAGGAGCACCGGCAGATCCACAGCCTTAATGAACACGACAGGATAAGTCACGGTTATGCAGTTTGTGAGCGTGTCGATTGTGTGCGTGTGCCCCGGCCTGGGAGATGACGCGGAGCTGGTCGTGCTCCCCGGGTATCCCTCACATGGCCACCGGGCACGGCGAATCGCTCTCCCCCTCACCTCCTCCTACGCACACGTGCCTTTTAGGAATGATTATCCAAATGCACGATGGGCCGGTTAGCTACCTGGGGCACCGGCGGTTAGTGCCACAGGATAATCTCTTTTTAAGGTGCCTTTTGGGTTCTCTTACCGTGAGCGAGGGGTGGCATCTGTGTTTATAAAGGCACTTGATGAACAGTTTCTATTTCCAGTCTCCTCTGTTTCTGTTATCGCAGGAGAGGAGCTTTGATTTTTTTTAAAAATCTCTTTTTAGTAACTTGAAATATTGTCCTGATTATTATTTTAAAACTTGAGCTGTTTCTTTCCAGACCAAGTTCGCTTTTGGCAAAACTCGGTATCGGGCTGCTGGGGTTCTGTGTCCCGGGAACGGCACACACGCTGGCGCCGCTCTGCATCCTCCGGGGCAGGAGGAGGTGGCCGCGCGCAGGCGGCTCTCATAAGCTCTGCGGTGCAGCGCAGCGCTGTACAATGCGCCCGCGACCAAATGCCG
>NW_009646744.1:595969-606542 GCF_000708025.1 Charadrius vociferus | reverse complement strand
GGGCTCGGTGGGAGCGCCGCCGCTGCGGTGGTACCGTGGTGCCGGCGCGGGTTGGTGCAGCTCCCCCCGTACCGCCGCGCTCGCCCCCAGCGGAGGGGATCCAGGGACACCTCTGTCGCCCCGCGTGCTGCCTGCAGTCGCCGTGCTTTTTCTCTTTCCATCCCATCCAGAGTCAAATGTGAGTGTGTCATTTGTAACAAACCACCCGGAGCAGCCTAAATAATTTTGGGGGTCATTAGCCCTCTGCAGGATTGGCTTTTCAGGTTAAACAGAAGCTCTGATGGTGGCGGCAGACAGGAAATATATTTTTACCTGTAGCAATATGCATTAGCTGCATCATTTTCCATCCTATAAGGTCTCGTTAGGCCAGCCATAACAAGCACTTTGTTTTCAAAGGTTTGTCCCAGGCATGGAAATAGAAACACTCCAGACTTTGCCTTTGTTCCCTCTCAGATGTTTGTTTTCTCAGAGATTTTTCTCTGAATGGGGGAAGATGTTTGAACTAACAGCAGCACTCTTTGGCTGAGGCTTATGGACGTGCATTTTATAGATACAATCCATACACAAAGTAATTGCAGCAGCAGAAAGCAAGAGCTCTGTGGGGAGCAGAGCCCGGTGCCCACACGACATCCCCTGGAGATGCCGTTGCTGGCCGGGAGGCGCGTGGTCACCGGTGCGGCTGGGGCAGCCGGCTCGGGGCAAGGGCTTCGTCGAGGTACCACCACGTACCGGCAGGACCACGTCCGCCAGTATTAAATAATCCCACTGATACCGGTTCACAGCCCACAGTTCTCCAGTTTGTGCATTGTTTGTCACCCTTGGCTCTCTGCGGTGCCGGCAGCTGCTGCTCGGCCCCCGGTGCTGGGCTGGTGCTGGGGCTCAGCCGTGTTACTGGGTGTTACTGGGAGGAGTGGGCAGCTCTCAGGTGTGGCACCACAGCATTCTCTGCTGCTCCCGTGGTACAGGTTTCTTCGTGGGTCGCTGGAGAAGCAAATGAGTTCTTTAATTGGATTTCCATGAAAATAAATATGAGCTGCTGACCAGGCTGCAGAAATGTAAATCGTTAACGTCTGTGCAATGAAGGTGGTCAGCGCAGCGCTCCCCCCGCCTGCAGCACCCCGGCTCCCCTGCATTTCCCCTCCCTTACACGATGCTGACTGCGAGGCAGTGCAGCGGAGAGATATTTGCTGTTCCTGCATGCTTCCTCTGCACTGAAGCTTGACTACCAATTACTCTGTATTAAATTATGTTTGGTCATGATGGCGATTATACAGTATCCAAGCAACCCAGGCGTAATCTAATTTAGCACACAACATGGATTTACTCCGCTCCCATTCTCCTTTGTTTTTCCGAAAGTGAATGTGAAGTGAGCGGGCGTCCACGGGCACTGCGGGAGCCCCGACCTGCCCGTCCGGCTGCAGGGACTTTTTTTTTGCGGGGCCGGGGCGCCTCCTGCGCGTGCGCCGAGTGGGTCAGGGCTCCCCGGAACCGAGTCCCTGCGCTGGGCTGTGCGTTGGCGATGGCGTTGCAGATGGCAGATATTCCCCCCGGTCTGTCGCAGGCTGCCGGGCCGATCTCCCGCTGAGCCTGGAGATGTGGGGGAACCATCGTGTGCCGTGAGGAGGAGGAAGAGCCCCGAGTCCAGGGAGGTTGTTGAGGCCCCATCCCTGGAGGTGGTCAAGGCCAGGCTGGACGTGGCCTTGGGCAACCTGGGCTGGTGGGAGGTGTCGCTGCCCAGGGCAGGGGGTTGGAACAAGATGGTCTTCAAGGTCCCTTCCAACCTAAACCATTCTCTGATTCTATGAGCCCAAAAGTCAGTGCTGGCCCGGCACGGTGCAAGCACCGAGTGGGAGTTAAGGGATTGCTCTGCGCATTTCTCCCTGAGTTGTTGGTTCCCATCTCCTGCTTGTACTGGAAGGGACTTCTGCAAAGCGTGGATGGAGAGAGAGCTGAAAAAGGACCCATTTAAATTAATATTAGTGCAGTTGCTTTCCGCGTGCACTGGGGGCCAGAAAGAAGCAGCAGGTTAAAAGGAAAATACAGCAAGTACTTGGAAACCTTCTAAAGGGCAGCTCAGGAATGGCACTAACAATGCCTGCCCAAAAGCACCAACACTGAGCACTTTGGGATGAGAACAGCCCATCTTTAGAAACGGCAGAGTTATTTTCTAGTACAAAGGCTGATGAAGAGGTATGATTTATAGTAAATTATCGTGTGGATAATGGTGGTGGAATTTGAAGGATGTGAAAGGTGAATCATGTTTTGTAGTGCGGCTTTGGTAACCGAGCGTTGTGAAGACTCCTGCTGGAACAGTACCTCCGGTACAGACCACAGGTTCATGTGCCACCAGACCCGCACCGCCGCGCAACGCCTTCTGTGCTTTACAGGCACGAAGCAAAGCCATCGGAGCGGAGCTCGGTGCGGGCTGCGGCAGGGAGGCGAGGGCCGGCGCGCGTGTCCGGGCGCGTGGGCATTCCTCGGGCAGAGGGCAGAGCCAGCGCTGCGGCCGCTGCTGCCGGACCGTGTCCTGATTGGGAAGCCATTAATAGTTTAGCCTGAAATAATTAAGGGGCCCGTGCACAGCTGCCTAGCCGTAATGAGTCAATGACAATGCAATTTATTAGAGTGATGTATTACATGGTAACGGTAATGAGAAATGGAGGGACCTAATTTTGTAAGACACAGATCGATTCAGTTGTTTTTTTTATAAATGAACGTTGTTTTACTAACCACAGAAGATCATTAAAATTATTATTTTATTAGTACTTTTCAAAACTATTTGAATTACAGCTGCATTTTTCAAAATCCAAATAGGAACATGTGAGCGTGTGTCTGAAATATAGATGTTGCAACGTAAGACCGTCGTTGGCATCTGTAAATGTCTGGGCAGGGAGGTGTGCTGGAGCGGGGGAAGAGGTTTGAATCCCTGTGTAAGTAGGAGGCTTTTTCCTGTAAGTACGCGAGTTTTTTCCAAACTAAGAATTTGTTTCCTATTGGACTTCTTCTGCCTTTGTCTCCGCTCCACGACGTCGTGACCCCCTGAAGAAAGTTTGCTTCTACCCACCGGCTCCGTGGGTCCGGGCGGGCTGGCGCTGACACCGCTGGTGTGCAGCTCGGCCGGCTCTTCCCCCCGGTGGGGACGGGGGGAGGATCTGCCCCTGCCCGGGGACGGGGACGGCGGGACGGGCGGCTGGGGGCCATGGGGAGAGCGGGGTGGCAGCTCCTCAGGTCACCGTCTGTAACCAGAGCCTTCCTCTGGGGCTGCCATCGCCCCCAGCGCTGCGGTTTACTGATACAAGAGATTTCTCAGACACTTGTGATAAAATATTCAGAACTTCCTGAAGTGGGAGAAGTTACGGGTAAGAGGGAGGTACCGCAAAGCTCCCAAGGGACTTTTGCCAGGACCTCCGCACCTTTGAAGTTGTAACCCAAGCCCGGACTTGGTGGAGGTGACGGCTCTGCGTATTATTATATGCCCCATCCCTGGAGGTGTCCAAGGCCAGGTTGGACGGGGCTTGGAGCAACCTGGGCTGGGGGGAGGTGTCCCTGCCCAGAGCAGGGGGTGACACTGGATGGTCTTCAAGGTCCCTTCCAACCCAAACTATTCTATGATTCTATGATATTCTCCAGGGACATAACACGCACCAGGGGTGAGACTTATTGCCTGGAGGGAAAATAGGGCTGAAGTTGCCTTTGTGGGGAGCTACGCCAGCAATTCTGAGCCCCCGAGCACCCCTTGGTGATGAGGTCCCCTTCTGCTGCCTGAGGAACCGTGTACAGGCATGAGGAATGAAGAGTTCTTTGCGGGATCAAGTGAGATTTGGCTAAAAGAGGATGGAAAGCATCTTTTCTTTTAAGCCAGGCCTAGCTTACGCTGTGCGGAAATAAGCTGAGCGTGCACACAGATGAGCACTGTGGTGTCTTGGCCCTGAGACAGTAATAAAAGCTCACGGCAATAACTTTTTGGGACAGTCCAGCGAGATCTGAGTCTGAGCCTCACTTTGTGCTCGCCTGATGCGTTTGTGCAGGGAAAACAGGAGAGAAAGAGCAAAGGGAAAAGGCACTTAAAAAACCCCTTAGGCTGAAGGGGTGTGATTGCACTGCCTGAGGCCGTCGGGTTTCCTGGTTGAAGAGGTCAGGAGAAAACCACAAGAAAGAGTTGCAGCTGTGGGGCTTCCACCGCAGGTCTTCGTTGCGTCACCCGCGCACGTGTTGTTGCGTTACATGTCGTTGCGTGACTCCAGCACAGCACTTGGCCGCAGTCTGTGGTACCCGCTGAGGTTGGTCGCCTCAACCCGGCATTTGCCATGGAGCAGCCGAGTGCCCACGTGTCCTGGCACTCGTGGTCGGACACGGCACCGGGACCTCCAGGCTGCGTCCCCCATCGCGGCGTGCCCTCGGTGCGGGGCTCTCGGGCTCAGCCAGGGCAGAGGACGTGACAGCAGGGCAGAGGACAGGACAGAGGGCTGTTGGTGCTTGGCACCACTGAGACCAGTGGCCGGACTGGAGCTGCTCCAGAGTAACCCCCCCAAATGCACGCTGGTGCCAGTGCCTCAGCGCAGGCTGTTTCGCTTTGCTGAACTGATCCGCTCCCGCTGGGCTGCAACGCTTGCGAACATAAAAACAGACAGAGGTGACGGGGAGGAAGGCTCGAGTGTCGGTGGGTGCCCGGGAGCGCGGCTGTCCGTGTCGGGTGGATTCCGTGGTGGGATGCAGGAGGGCGCGTGTGCGTGGGTCCGGGGTAGAGCCCGATATCCCCCTCCTCCTGGTTTGGTTGGGCTGGATGGGACTGACCTCCGGTGCAGGCGAAAGCTTTAATGGGTGAGAAGGAATTGGATTTTGGAACATATTAGGTCACTCATTCAGTTGGAGAGCAGCGTGTGTCAGAGGTCCAACAATTTGTTTTTAGAAGGGTTTTAAGCATTAATGATTCAAGATGTTTTCCTGGGAGTGGTTTGCAACATGAGCCTCGGTGGCCGGCGTAGCGTCGGGGTTTTATGGGATTAGTCAATTCGCTGAGGCTGAAAGGTCTCTCGTAACACAATAGTTAAATTTGTACTTTTCCACATGGCTGAGCCTTCAAGGAGCTCACCAGGAGTGTAAAAAATGTAAACAGCGTTGTAAGCTGTGTGCCAGCCGTGAGGCAGGGAGGGGGGTTCCGGGCCGGTTAGTTCTATCACCTACTTTTTTTTTTTTCTTTTTTTCTTTTTTTTTTCCAGAGTTGCAAATAATCACAAACAGAACCTGATGACTGTTGCTAATCTGGGTGTGGTATTTGGGCCAACACTGCTTCGACCTCAAGAGGAAACAGTCGCTGCCATTATGGACATCAAATTTCAGAACATTGTGATTGAAATTTTAATAGAAAACCATGAGAAGGTAATGGCTTCACTTGCTTTTTTCAGTGCAATTAATTTATGAAAATGAATTTGTCTCTCTTTACAAACTGCAGCCCCTGCTCCCTGGGACCCCGCACTCCCCGTGGCCAGAGGCACTGGCTTTGCTGCAGACGGTGGGGGGTGGGTGGCTGCTGGTACCTCCCCAGTGCTCCGCTGGCGATGGCGGGGATGTGGGATATGGCGTAGAGGCTCCAAAACTGATGGTTCTTGGGCTGTAGTTGTGTAAGAGCGCTGCTGGTAACCTGCCTCTTCCATGGTCATCTCAGGGTGAGTCAGCATGGCCGTGTCGCCATTACAGAAATCCCCCTTTCTTTCCCTTTCCCTTGTTTAATAGGAATTTGCCCTTAGTTTCAAGAGAGATGAGCGCTAAAAGAAATTAGTGCGAGGTGCACGCTTAGGCTGGCTTCCTGCTTTTCTGACTGAATCCGGGTTTATTTAAGCACTGACTTTATCCACAACGTTGGTCTCCTAAATGACGATGCATTTGTGTTTGTTGGCCATGGGGATGTTCGTGTCTGTCAGTGGCGCGGGGGGGCACGGCGCTGGCTGTCCCTCCCGGCCGGCCGCGTGGGGTGACAGCATGCAAACAGCAGTGCTAAAAAAATGCCATTTTCTTCTAAATTCAGACAGTTCCCTGTTTACGATCTTTTGTTTGTCTAGTTTTGGTTGGTAAGAAATAACTGATTTGTGCATTCAGGCTGTGAAAAAAGAAGTAGAGGTGAGTTTGCCCCCGGCCGGGGCTGCCGTGACTCCGGTGCGGGGTTTTGCTTGTAGACGCCCTGAACTTAACGGGTTTCTGCAGGTTAAGGTGCACGGCTGAGCCTCGGTACCTGCGGTGCGGGCAGCAGTGCCGGGGAACGTCTGCGTGGGGCCGCAAAGGGGCATCAAAAGCGCAGCCAGCGAGGATGGGGAGACAGTGTCTGTGGTTGTGTGTTCTTGAAGAAATTGCTTCCACGGGCGTATAAGGGCCACGGTATTTATTTAGGACGGAGGAGCTATTTTATTCTCCTCCGCATGGAATGTAATGGCGATGATGGCTTAATGACGCGCTGCTGTGCAGAGGGACACGGGCAGCGGTGATGAACCTGTGGTGGTGGGCGCAGCCCGGCTCCCCCGGCCCCGGTCCTGCCTGCCGGAACCGCACGAGTCCTCCTGTCAGCCTTTGGGGGTCACTTCTGCCCGTCCGTCATCAGTCTGTCGGTCCAGAGGAGCACTCACCGCCTCTCCCGGGCTCTCGGTGCTGATGAGCTCCTCGGCTGTGCCGCCGGCGTCACGAGCAGCACGGCATTGCTGCGAGCGTGTTTTATCTCCCTTCCCCTCGCTGTGCTTTATGGAGCGCTTCCCTCGCGGGCCCTTACAGAAACACGTCTTTAGACATGGATTTATTTTTCTGCCTGAACCGAGTCTCGTGCTGTGCCAGCCGAGCGCTCCGGCAGCTGTGGAGGAATCGATGAGGGCTCTCTGCACTGATCGCGGCTGGGAGAGTGCAGCTCAGCAGCCACATCGCATCTCCTACCCCAGCCTGTCCCGGATGCTTCCCCCTCCTGAGAAGTAATTTACGGCACCGGCAGAAGGGTGAACCTGCCAAGTTGGTTACCTATATTCGTCGCCAATTGTTTCTGCGGGTGGGTGTAGGTGGTGGCCGGGCTGAGGTTGCCGGGTTGGAGCCGGGGCTGGCAGTGCGCACGGGGCCGGTGCCGGCTGCCGCTGCTGCTGCCGCTCCGCACACGGGCGCTGCGGGCGAAACGCCTCTGAGCCCCTGGCCCCATTTCTCCGGGGCTCTCGGGAAAAGATCCCGGGGAGGAGGGGGATAGGAAGAGGTAACTTCAAGAGCGGAAAATTTCCTAATCGCAGTCAGCGCCAGTTTAGCTCCCGCTTTAGGAGTGTTTCAGTGTATTTCTTAATTTGGATTGATCGGGGCTCATTGAAGGCTCCCCGCAGGAGCTGCCGTAGGTGATTAGCAATCTGCAAGTCGCCTGCGCTTCTGCTGCTGGTGCTTTATATTGTTTTACGCCGGTGACTCACAGACACTGTTTATGATTAAGTACATTCGCAGGGAAAATGTAATTGATTTGAATGGTTCCTGGCAATCAGCAGCTGTCTGCTATTACATTGTGTTTCCCCCAGGTAAGTGGAATGCCTCTCCCGTCAAAATTACTGTTGTCATTGTGTAACCAAAAAAAAACCCCAACCAGCCGAGCTTGGTGGCTTGGTGATAACATCTCTCGGTCTGAATAACTGCTGGCAGCGTGTTTGCACGGTCGCTTCAGGAGGTTTATCTGATTGCCGGGGCAGTGGAGAGGGTTTCAGGGGGGTTAACCGCTATTCCCCGCTCGCCTGCCTGCGTTTGCCGTCACCCCACCTGAGATTGGGCTCATCTTCCACCTGAGATTATCCCTGGGGAAAAACATTGGTCCCAAAGCCATGCAAGCGTCGGAGGAGGATGCTGCAGGGTACGGTGCGCATCGCCCGGTGTCTGCACTGATTGACGCAAACTCGCCCTCCCTTCAGCGGTGCCACCGGATTCACGCGTGCCCTGCGCACGACGTTTCCGCTGTGCCTCGGGAGCCGTGTGCAGTTTGGGGTTGTAGTCAGCAAAACAGGGACTTTCTGAAGGTTCCCGGAACGGCGGGTAAATTATGGTTTGCTCTTTGTTGCCAGCGCGTCCGACACAGACCATTAAACCCTGTGTGTAATCCAAAAGGTTACATCGTTTTGCGATTTAACAGCTTTCCTGGTCTCGGATCCGAATTGTTTGTTGTACTCACAATAACAGCAATAAACTCTGAGATGGTTTTTAAAGCTTCTCAGCCATGTTCTCCTCAAGAAGGTCTCTGCGCATCAGGGTACCGCAGCCCTTGCGGGTGTCTTTATGATTACAGCTGCCACCGGGAACTGCTGCGCTTCGGCGATCTCCCATGGGTTGTAGTGACACCGCATCTTCTGGAAATGTGGAATTGTGTTGGGATGAGAGTAGAATCGGGGCTGGTGGAGGAGGGACAACGGCTCCATTTGCCTGGAGCCAGCAAACGGGAACCCTGGCAGAGCTGAGCGGGAGCACCGTGCCCAGCTCTCGCCTGCCCGGCGCTACCCAACGAACCCACAAAATGTCAAGTTGCTACTTGACGGGATTTATCCATTAGCGATTCTCAGCCTTTCCTGTGTATGTTTGTGAACATAATACATTAAGGTAATGTGTTATAAACTATATCCTGATTGTATATCATGAAATAGATAAAATTATTTTCTTCCATGGCTCTGGATGTTGCCATGACAGGCAAACCAAGAGTGCATCCTGTGCACACAAGAATAAGGATGCTGTGTTGTATGCCTGGTTACACAGGTGACTGCTAGTTAACACCACACTTCTGATTTAAAAATTAAATGTTAGCCAAAAGTAATATTGAAATACTGTCACATCTCACAATTGTAGATGCCCATCCATGTTCTTTTCCAAAGCTTAAATTTTTATAGCTCTCTGGAAAAGGCCGTTGTTCTGAGCTGTTACAAAATTAAGAGATCGATTTACTGTCTTGATGTTCCCTCCAGACAAAAGGTTGACCAGGTGAAACGTTCGTGCAGCCAGTAGTGATGACAAAGAGGAGACCGGTTTATGCCGGGAATTACAGAGACCCAAACAGTAACCGCAGTAAATGGTGAGGACTAATACTGGAGTCAAAGGCCTCAGCACCTCGTCTTCATTTCATTCTTCTCTGTAATTAGCTGAAATGTTGAGTGATGCTGTTGGCAATTCTTAGCCTTGTATAAGACTTAGTACCACCGATGTTTTGAATGTCACAGCAGCTTCTTATTCCCCGAGTTCCTTGAGCGAGTCCGGATGCGGCTGTGTGTGCGGGAATGCCCCGAGCTGTTGACCGGCGCAGAGACCGGGGCCGGACCTTCGCGTGCTGCTGTATCGCGTCCCTCTGCAGTGGGCAGGGTACCTGACCCGTCCGCTTCTCACTGCCCTTGTAATAAAATGGGCATAATGGGGTGATTAGCGCCAAGCAGGAGGAGATGCTGCAGCGCGTGCCGGGGCGCGGGGAGGCTCTGACGGAGGGGGCACCGTCCCCGGCACCCCCAGTGCGAGCGCGAGCAGCCCGGCAGCGGGGAGCGATTCCTCTGACACCCGCGGAGAGTGGTGCCTCGTCCCTCCCCGTGCCCAGAGCAGCCGTCGGCGCTGGGGATGGGGCCCCGGTCCTCAGCGCTGGGGATGGGGCCGTGGTTTCCCTGGAGGAGGTGCAGGATAAAGGATGTAGCAGCTCCTGCATGTGGTTCGTTCAGAGGTGGGAGAAGTATGTAAAAAACCCTTTAACTCCCGTCTGAGAGGAGGTGCCGCCGGGTCTTTGCCGTTTTGCAGACAGGGGACAAAGTGGTGGGGAGCTGCGAAATTGCCACTTGCATCAGGCCGAGGGAGCGAGCGAGCGTGGTACGGCTGTGAATGTGATTTATGAATCCTGGCTGCTCCTCTCCCACTCCGGCTATTAAACTGTCTCTCTCTCCCCGTTAATTGGCCTCTGTGACTGGGAGAGCTATACAACAGGTTTGCACAGTGAGGAGCATGTCTCAGCTATTCTTGTTAAATTAAAAAATGAAACAAACCTGAGAAACTTTCCTGTGAAGAAGAGGGGGGGGTTGTGCAAGCGATGTCTGAGGCAGATGGAGCAGGAGGTTTTGGTCCAGCAGTGCCGGTTTCCTTTGCTGCTGAAGAGATCTGTGCCGTTTCCCGGTACACAATAGTGGCAAAGTGGCAGCTACAGTGAGCTATTTATCTTACAGTTCTTGAGGTCTCTCCTTAGACCTTCAAAATCAGCGTTGTGCTTTTTTAAATGTAGCTGTTAATTGACTTTTCTCCCTTGCGAGCGGCTAAATTTAGCCTGTGTGCTTTGTGCCGCTCGGAGGTGGTAGAGAGAGCGGCTTTTCATAGCCCTGACGCCGCCTCCGCGTCGCTTCTGCTCCCCCCTCGCCCGCCGCATCTCGGTGGAGATGCCGTAGGGGACTTGGGACACCGCGGAGGTCCGTGGCTGAGCTCTCCGGGGAGCTGCGGTGGGACCCCATCACCCGGCCGGCTGTTTCGCAGCGTGTCCCGCTCTGCCCGGAGTCAACCGCTGCCTCCGTCGTGGATGGGGCTGTGGGCACAGGAGTTCTGCGGGGAGGGCTGGGGGGTGCTGGGG
>NW_009646744.1:594595-595380 GCF_000708025.1 Charadrius vociferus | reverse complement strand
GTCCCCTGCCTCCCGCGCATCTCCCTGCCGCCGGTGTGGCCGGAGAGCGTGCGGTGTGAGGGACGGTGCCGCCGTCCGCTCTGCGGGTATTGGGGCCCACGAGGCATTGTAACTGAAATACGAAGTTGGTTATGATACTTTGGAGTGTGCAAGATCTCAGGTGTTGAAGTTTTTAGTAAATTTTTTCATAGCAACATTCCAGCTCCATTTAAAAAAGCGACCTTCTTATAAGCTGAGGCTGGTTTTAGTCACTGAGTTCATAATTTAAGAGCGTGGATGTCTTCTCTTATTAAAGAGCAAAAAAAGGAAACGAAAACCTGGAAGTTTATTTTCACGTGTGCTGTGGGAAACCATTGCATAAAATGCAATTCGTAAATCAATACATTTATCTTGCTTGATTTGTGTATTTCATTATATTTCCCAAGCAGAACTTGCTATTGAACAGCAATTTGAAAGCCAGAGCACGTTAAAGCAGGCAGTGGCCGCGCTGGGTGCGGGGAACGGAGCCCGGGGCAGGCAAGGTGTCCCTGGCACGACTGCGGCCCCCCGCGCTGAGCATCCCGCCCCAGAGGAGCTCCATTTAGCACGCGCAGCGAAGGGCTCGCGGCACGGGTCCCGCAGCCGGGACGGGCCCCCGCAGCATCTGCAGCTGGGGGATGTTCCAGCGTGGTGAGCAGTGCCCTACGAATGGCCCTTCCAGCGGGGACCTGCGAGCTGGCCGGAGTGCCGGTGCCTGTGCTGGGGAGGGCTGGTGGAGCGCTGGGAGGGCTGGTGGGGTGCTGGTG
>NW_009646744.1:592632-594061 GCF_000708025.1 Charadrius vociferus | reverse complement strand
CCGGCCCCGCTCTGCCCAGACTCCACCGCTGCCTCCCGCGGGGCCGGGGCCGGAGCGGGAGTTCTGCGCGGTGATTCACCGCTGCTGCCTGCGCATCACCCCGTCTGCGGGCTCCCACGCCGAACCTGAGCCCGGGCAGCGAGTCCCTGAGAACAGAATGGTTGGGGAGCGGTGTCCTTAGCCACGCGGTGTTTGGTTCGTTGAGAAGGGTTCGTTAGTTCCTCTCTGAGGGCTGTAATCACTGCCCTTCGCACCCGCCGCGTCGTGCTTTGGGGGGGAGATGTGACATGGAAATTTTTGGCCAACGCGTCTTGGCTCTTTAGCATTTATTTGTAGAAATCGGAGGGTTGATGTGTGTGTGTGTGAGGATTTTGTTGTTGTTACATGAAACAAACCAATTAAGCGCTGGCAGCCGCTCCCGCTGGCTGGCAGGCGGCACCTGATGGCTCTCTGCATGGTCAGGGCTGCCGGTGAGCCGCAGCGGTGGCCACGGGCTCCAGAGGAGTCCCCCGGCACCACCAGGGCAGCCAGCTGCTGCTGAAACACGGTTTTCCTGTCGGCGACCCCCGGCAGTGCCAGTCGGCTGTCCGGCAGGGACAGGTACCACAGGGACAGACACCAAAGGACGGTGTTCAATATCGTCTAGCCAAGGGGGGCCGTGGGAGAGCTGGTCTGGGGGCAATGCTGCTGTTGGCTGAGCTTGGGGTTCTGGAAAAGAAACAATAAATAACCAAATATCAAAACCAAACAAAGCTGCTGCTCTTCAGGTTTGCGCGGTTTTAAAATTCATAGAATCATAGAATGGGTTGGGTTGGAAGGGACCTTGAAGACCATCCAGTGCCACCCCCTGCCCTGGGCAGGGACACCTCCCCCCAGCCCAGGCAGCGGTCTGCCACCCCCTTGAGAAAAATGTGACCGCTCAGTTTTCTGATGGCGGTGGCGGGAGGTGGCACAGACTTTCCCGAGGCGGTCGGCACTGGTGGGTGGCAGGGCGCCCGGGGCCAGGCCGTGGGGAGGCGTGCGGGGGATGTGCTGGGTTGTCTCGCCATCACCTGCTGGGGCAGCCCCCACCGTCGAGAACTCAGCAGAGTGCCCGAGTATCGGGGTTCTTCACATCTTGCAACATGCGTCTTGGGTGAAGAATAGAGAAAAGTAGTGCAGACAGGATGGGAACGTGGAATGTTGGAAATTGGACTCAAAATGTTGCCTTGTTGAATGCGTGTCTTCCTCGGATGTCGCTCTGCGGAGCCGTGCAGACCCGGCAGGTACGCAGCTGCTCTGTTCGGAGGGGTGATGCCAGAGAACAACTTGTTTATTATTTTTAACAGATATTTAACACGGTGCCAGAGACTCCGCCATCGAACTCGCAGCTGCTGTTATCTCGCAAGAAGAGCACGGACTCGAAGCCTCCCTCCTGCAGCGAGAGACC
>NW_009646744.1:588821-592607 GCF_000708025.1 Charadrius vociferus | reverse complement strand
CGAGAAGCGTAAGTGTGCCGTGCCGCGGCTCCCGGCGCTCCCACCTGACAGAGTTTTTGCCCTCATCGTGATTAAGGGATTGCAATTCCCACGCCATTCCCGTGCAGTTTTACTGGTGTCAGTGGAAGAGACGATTCCCCTGGCAGGATCAGGCTTCGGTTCCCCCCGCTGTCAGGCTGGTGGGGAGTGGGCAGATTGCCTGGTATCCCAGCCCCTACCCGGGGCCGTGAGTTGAGGCTGCCTTAGCGCGGGATAAAGTGTTGCCGTCTCTTCCCCACCTGGCGGCCCCCTGCGCGTTCCCCTTCTCGTGTTCCCCGAGCCCGTCCCCGCCGTCATCACCTGCCGAGATGCGCTGCTGCACATGCGGCGAGGGTGGACACCCACCGGCGACCCCAGAAGGCGACCCTGCCTGGGCGCCCGCAGGCACTTGGCCTTTTACACGCACGAAAACTGGGCCAGGAGGTTCTGCGTTCTCCTGAGGGTTATGTACCCTGGCAGTTTGAATGTGCTGAAGGTCGTCTTTCCATTTCTGTCACTAATTGGTGCTCCAGATATTCCGGTGGGAGGGTCAGCGCCCTGTCACACCTCGTGGGGTGGCAGCGAGTGTCTCTGCTCAGGCGGTTGCTCCGTGTTACACCGTAAACCCCATTCCCAGCGCTCCCCTTCCTCGGGGCCGTGCGCTCCCAGCCCTTCCCTCGGGCTGCTCCCAACCTGGCCGGTTCCACAGGGAACGGTCCCACTTTGCTAAAAAACCAGGAGAATAACCCGGTGAGCGGAGCGAGTGCTCGGGGCTCGGCTCGGGGTGCTCGGGCCGGTGGGTGACGCGGGGAGCGGGGCCAGGCTGGAGGTAATCCGTGTCCCCGGGATCTAAAACCGCGGGGCAGGCGGAGTGGTTGCCGTGCACTTTGCTGACTCCCGAAATGTGTGGGCTGCTCGGCCTCTGATTGAGTTACTGTTAATTGTCAGGCACTCTCATTTCGGAGGATGTCATAACGATACACGTGGGTTTAAGGAAGTGGTGGGAGCACCAAAGCGCGCTCTGGAAATAGCGTATCACACGGCCCTCGGTGCAGCCTCAAATATCAAAAGCTGCTTTTGAAAAATTTCAGCCTAAGTAAGTTATTCGCTGCTAACTAAGCAGTTGCTCGTTAGACCCTAGAGTTGCCCGGCTGCTGAAGCCTTCGCGTACCATCCTCCCCTGGCCTGGAAGAGGGGCTGAGTTCATTTATTTCTTTCTGCATTTATTTCCCACATGAAGCAATGTTTTCTCAGTTTTCCTCCTGACCGTCTGTAATCTCCTGTGTCTGCGTGAAGCCACTACCATTGTCTTCGGTGTCTGCCGTCCCTGCTGCACGGGTCAGCTGAGGAATAACGTGAGGTTTCCTTTCTTACTGGTCCGCAGACGGGCCAAGGCTCTGAGTCAGGCTGAAGCACGGGGGCTCAGACAGCAGCTCCGGCCGAGCTGAGCGCCGCGTCTGCATCGTGTCCTGAGCTGTGACACAGAAATGTCTCTGCTGTGACACAGAAACAGCTGTCACCTTCCGCAGCGGTTTGGTGGAAGTGCCTCTGTCCTTTGCAGGCGGTAGTCTCGGGGGCGAGGGACGGGGAGCCCTGCAGGAGGCGGTCACTTTGGTGCTGCCGCCTCAAAATAGGCGTTGGAAGAGGTAAAAATGGCTCAGAGGGGCCCCAAAGCGCAACGGGAACCGGGAAGGGATGCTGCGGGGGTCATTCGTCTGGGAATCAAAGACATAATAAGACCTGATAGCTGGAAGTCAAAGCTAGACACCTTCAAAATGGACATTTTTTAAGACTGAGAGCAATTTAACTGTAAGAAGTTAAGCGGGACAGTCAATTTTCCATTACTTGAAATCTGTTTGTCGAAGTCAAGTATCTTTCTAAAATCTTCACTAAAATTCATCATACAAAGCTGTTGTAAGTCAGAAATTATAATGTTCAACAGACAGGATCATGCAAGGGAGCAGATTCGATAATTATAGTGATTGTTTCATTGTTAAACATCCACATTTTTGTCCACAGCTGATCCAGGAACGGAGTGGATATTGTGAAACAAAGTGTCGTTAACTCAGCAAAGACACCATTTTGTTCCTTATCGGTTCTTCATTATAAACAGCGTTTGGGCACTTTGCTGGTATTTTGTTGTGCAGAGTGCTTTTGTCATCGCTTCTGTGGTCCCCGTGGATAACTGCCATCAAGGTGCCTGGGTGAGGGTCTCAGGCAGAAGCAGCCGCCGCGCAGAAGCCGGAGGATGCAGTGGGGCTCCTGCAGCTCCTCCTGACTGACTGTCCAGTAAGATTCCAGTGTCCGTTGCTGGGCTCCCTGGGTGAAGAAGAACGGGGAACTGCTGGAGAGGGTCCAGCAAAGGGTACAGAGATGCTGAGGGGACTGGAGCATCTTTCTTACAAGGACAGGCTGAGGGACTTGGTGCTGTTCAGTCTGGAGAAGAGAAGACTGAGGGGGGATCTTATCAATGCTTAAAGGGAGGGTGCCAGAGGGATGGGAACAGTCTTTTTTCAATGGTTCCCAGTGATAGGACAGGAGGGAACGGGCATAAACTGGAGCGTAGGAAGTTCCACCTCAACCTGAGGAGGGCCTTCTCTGCTGTGAGGGCGGCAGAGCAGTGGCACAGGCTGCCCAGAGAGGTGGGGGAGTCTCCCCCTCTGGAGCCATCCCAAACCCGCCTGGACGCCGTCCTGTGCCACTGCTGGAGGTGCCCCTGCTCTGGCGGGGGGTGGGATGGGGGAGCTCCAGAGGGCCCTTCCCACCCCCACCAGTCTGGGATTCATTCTGCGATTCACGAGGGTTTGGGTAAGTGATGAAAACTCAGCCTGGCTTCAACGTGCCGCTGGTTCCCGAGCGGGAGGAGTGGGCACGGAGAGCAGCTGAGCCGCTCAGCAGCGGGAGGGTTTGTGGCGTAGCGAAGGGAGGACTGCAAAAGATGGACGAGTCCGGCTCTCCCTGACACCCCTCCTTTGCAGAAAGGTAGTTTTGGGGCTCTTGGAGAGAATTGCTGGTTTGGTTTGTTAACGGTGGCTCTCTCATCGGCGGGAGCTGGGCCCCGGTGCCAGCAGAGAGGGGACGCAGTCAGGAGCCAGGGCTGGTGGCCAGTGGCCGGTGGCCAGGGCTGTGCTGCTGTGGGGGTCGGGGGTCGACAGCGAGAGTGTGGCCACTGGGAATCCCTGCACCGGCTCCGCTGGTGGCTTCCAAAGGGGCTCTTCTGCGGGACGGAGAAGAAACACCCTTGAGCTGATGGGGAGTTCTGCTCTTGAAGCCGTACGGCCAAATTAAATCTCACAGCGAAGAACCCTTCACGTAAGCTTTTAAGAACATGAAGTGAAATACAGCATCAGCCTTTTAAAAAAGAGGAAATAAAATAAAGCGAGAGTTTCAGAGTCAGCCATTCATCTCCCTTCCTCTCTAGATGAAACGCTCCCGGTTGCGTGGCCGGTGGGGGTTTGCTGCAGTGTTGGCTGGCAGCTAGCTCTGAGATTAGGCCGACAATCGGCACGGATTTCTTAGGCTTACAGAGCTTATTTTCGGACTTCAGCCTCGGGCAGAAAATGTTTCGAAATAATAAGACGTAGTGTTCGGCCGCAGTCCCTGGGCGCAGCTGGGCGCTCCCCGCAGCCCCCGGTGCGGCCGTTCGGTGCGGTGGGCTCCGCCGGGCGGCCCCGGGGCTCGGCCACGCTGATGCATGATGGTGGCAGTGTGTCACAGCGGCGTTACAACCCGCGCTGGCAGGGGCAAAAATAGGGGGGGAGTTTGGGT
>NW_009646744.1:579749-584352 GCF_000708025.1 Charadrius vociferus | reverse complement strand
GAAAATAGAGGAGTAGTTTGGATTGGCCTTTTGGGGTTTTTAGGTCCATTGGCAGCTTAATTTCTCTCTTACTGCATCTGCTGGCTCCCGCGTCTGCCCGTCAGTGGTTGTGGGGGCAGCGCTCTGCTTTTCCTCACTCTTCCCTTTATCTTCTGCCTGGAGAACCGTTTCATCACAAAGTGCTGACGCCTTCTGAGGCCCGGGTGGGCTTTGGCGAGCTCAGAGCTTCGTATCGGAGGACCTGCCTCTCCGGGAAATCACTCTTCTTCGGGAGCGTCTCTGAGTTGGTTTAGGGAAAGCACAGCTTGTCGTCTGAGCCACCGTATGGCTCAAAGCTGCTGAGATCGTTTGTGTTTTCCTTTTGGCACATCAGACGGTGGTGAGTTGGAAACCGCGGCTGGGCAAGAAATCCGTCTCGGGACATTGGAGGAACAAAGGAGGGGACAGGGAAGCGTACGTGCCGCTGGGTCCCTTGGTGGCTTATTGGAGACGAAGATCAATGAAGTGCAATTTCAGGCACCTGTTGTCACATATTGACATAATTAACACATCCCTGGCCATGGCTAATCTTTGGAAGATAAGCTCCATCTGAGTTAAGCCAAGGTTTAGCCCTGCCGCGCTGCCGGGCGGGCGCTGGGGCTTTGCGCAGGTGCCGGGAGAAGGCAGCGGTGCCGGGGAGGGAGTGCGCCGAGGGGCGTTGGGCTCCGCTCTGCCCCGGCATCCGCAAGCCTTTGGCCAGTGGGGCTTTTCTCCAGGCAGCGGTGGCAAAGGGATGCCACGACGCCATGCTCCCCTGCGCCTGAGCCAACACGACTGCCAAACGATTTTACAGAAGTGTAGGCGGCTTCTTTCTGCTGTGTGTTCAGGATTAACTTTTGATATATCCCAGGAGTTCCTCTTGTACTCTTTTATCCTTCTTTAAATGTGTACAAGACATGGATGAGTATTACGCGTTCTCCTAACGCAGGCAGAGGTGTACAATTTAAACGGATGGAGAATAAGGGATTCCCTATTATTATGTGCTTTTTGGTAGCAATTTGATCATATTAGTGTGCGCTGGAAAAAGAATTTCTTTGAAGGATTTATCATTAAATTAGGACTCATTGTGTTTTCCAGCAGGTGCTTGTCTTTCAGGAAAACATCGTCACACAAGTAGCAGTTCTCTGCAGTAGGGCTGCTTTCTGTGCCATCACTGATGATAATTGCTTCTCACAATTACAATTACTGCTCATACGGAAAAGGCATCTTAGGAAAAGGAATTAATGCGATTTTAGGTAATTCAGTGTAGAGCTGAGGAGGGAGCTCATGCTGCGGATGTTGGTTTGGGATGCATAATATTTTCACTCCTCACTGCTGAAGTTACACAAGTAAGGGGGGAATCTCTTAACAGAGTATGATCCTGGGAAACGAGGGGCTCTAAGAACCCCCCGCTTGTCAGCAGAGCGGTGCCGGCGGGAGCGGGCGGGAGGCGCGGTTTCGGATCAGATATAACGCCAAGTTTCTGACCCAGAGCCCTTCTGCAGTTCTGAAGAGCAGAGCTGAAATGGAGCGGAAACCCCGTCCCCTTTCTCCTCGTAGATCTGCCCGGGAAAGATCGATAGCTGTAGATGTCAAGTCCTAGGCTGAAGCATTTTTTTGCTGAGATAAACTTTAACTGGGTGATCTGTCCTTTTCTTGTTCTGAAATGTTGCCCCCGCTCTGTCACACAAATGCACAGTCCTGTGGCAGCTGATTTCAGTCATGGAGAAATCCGTTCCTGTGTGTTGTTTGCATTTTATTATTTTTTTTTCCTGGTTGGGTGGTACTTCGGATGTCTTTGGGAATATAAAATATTAATGCTTTGAGAAAAATGAATATTTGCTTACTAAAAACGGTATTCCTTTAAAATGTAGCTGCACCTTAAGAAAAATAAAAAGAGTACTTGGTATTTCTTATGGTTTAATGTATAATATCTAGAAAAGATGACTGTAAACGGAGTGCCTGTCTCCTGGGGTGTGCTGGGCTGCCGCCCCGTTGGCGTCAGGGCAGGGGTTGCTGCTCGGGACGCCCGGAGCCTTTGCAGCACTGTGCTCTTTGCTCTGTGTGCGATGGCAGCTGTGTGCGATGGCTGATGAGTCTTTGGTTTTGATGTCTTTTTAGAGGAGAACAGGAACAGTATCATCAACTCCAGCCTGGAATCCGTCATCTCTTCAAACGCAAACAGCTTCCTCAACTCCAACAGCGCTCCCCAGCCCGGCCTGAACTCAAGTGATCTCGAACTAGAAGTAATTAAACCCAACAGGCCAAATTCACTGTAAGTACAGTGGTAATTAGTGTTTTATAGGCTCTCCGTCCTTAATCTTTAATCAGGGCTGTTTCTTACCCGGAATCCCAGCAGTTTGTTGAAGAATACAATTTAACGTTTCAATTTTTAATGGGTGCCTAGCACGTGCCCTGCATTTTTAACTCTGTCTAAGCAGTGGGATTACTTACTGGGGGTTATGTCTGCCGGTGAGTTTCAGCTGTGATTATTTTGCACATGCGGAATATTTTTCGAGCAGAACTCTGCACTGCTGCTTGATTTTTTAGATAACTCCAGCAAACACAAAGGACTTTTCTTCTGAGTTAAATTCTATGACCGTTGTCAGTACAGTTGGTCTCCGGCCAAATCTGTGCCATTGCTTCTGCTATTGCTTCCTTCATCTGGAAAGTTCAAGGGAAAAAATAGCGACCTTAGCAATGACTCCCTGGGGAGGGCCGAGTTATTTATGAAGTCCCCTGAACTTGACACAGCTGAGCCCTCGCGCGATGGCCGTCTCTGCTGGGGGAATTTCCTTCCTGCCGCGGCTCTGCCGGCCCCGATAGCATTTTCCCACAGAACCTCCCCTCCCCGTGCATGTGAAGATCTGCTCAGATCTTCAAGAGCCATTGCGGTCCTTGCAAGCCGAAGCCAATTTTCCCCCCGGCGCTCCCCGGCGCGCCCCTGCCTGTCCCCGCGGATGGGCCGGGAGGAGCGCCGCTCCCGCCGCAGCGGTTTGTGGCCTCGCCGTACGCGGCGACCTTCGCAATTAAGGGAGACCTCCCTTCCCACCCCTCCGGTCCTCCCACAGGCTCCGAACGCTTCCAGTTCCCACTCACCCGTAGAAACCCCCAGTCCCTTGGGAGCAGACGGTGAAGTTTTTTTGCTTTGGCTGCTTTCTCCTGGTCATCAGCGGAAGGATTGCTAAGGGCTTGACAGGGATGAGTGCCAGGGCGGGTACTGGGAGAGATGGTGAAACTTGTTGCTGTTGGCTTGGTTGGCAGCAGGGGTTGGGGTCTGGGGGGGTCTGGGGTGCCAGCGTGCGGGGACGTGAGCCGCTGCCTGCAGCGGTTTGCCCAGGCAGGACGGCAGGTACCCGGCAGGACAGGCTCTGGCTGGCCGACCCCGTGCTGCCTCTCCTCTCCCTCACTGTCACCAACACCATCAGCTGCGTGAGTACCAAACGCGCCCGACCTCCCGCGCCCAGCCTGGGCTCCGGCAGCGGGGTGTGTGGGGCTCAGCCCCGTCCCTCGCCTGCTCCCTGGGGACGTACCTGCTGCGAGAAGGCCGCCTGCGAGGAGCGCTGTGGTGGCGGAATAGAGCATCCAAAAGGTAGGACGCCTCTAAATTAAGGTTGCGCGTTACATGTGTTATGTACTGAGTAAAGATGCGTCGACATCTCATGCCCATACTGTCGGTTGAAGCGCTGGAAGTCGGTCACATACCATTCCCCCAACAGGATGTTTTGAGTTTATTTATCCTTCGAGGGGAAAAAAAAAGATGTGACTTATAATACAGCAAGGTTTGTCAGCCTGAGTCTTGCTGTGACCTTACAGGAATTGTTTGCCAAATTTGCAGTTTTTCAGATTCCAGGAGTTGCCTCTTCCTAATCATTTCTTTTTTTAAAGGCAATCATAAGGAAGTTCGGCAGAACAAATCAGTGAAAAGCTATGTGGGGCTTTGGGGAATGGAGGCGTCTTCCTGTTAGCCAGGAATTACTTGAGCAGACCAGCAGTGAAACCGTTTGCTTGCCACCAATTAAGGGCCCTTCACAATTTTGCAAAGCGAAACAGGGATTAGTAGGGTAGCACTGGCAGCTCTGATGGCTCTGACAGTGTTTGCAGCATTTGGTGCTTTCCCTCAAATCTCGTGGTTATGGGATCATTTTTACATGCGCAGGAACACACCAGTTTTCGGTCCATGTTGAGCTGAAGGTTGAAAAGTGAGTCTTAATGTGAATAATGCCACAAGGCAAGTATTTTCTTCTGTATGACCCTGTCGTGGTTTAGGCCAAATCGGCTACTGGGGACCTGAAGGACCCCAGATGGGACCGACAGATGCTCTCCTCTACCCCTCTTCAGAGAGAGAGGCAGAGGAGGAAAAAGAGACTTACGAGTTTAGAAGGAACTAAACTACTTTAATGAAATATTAATAATAAAATAAAATAACATAAAAAAAAAAAGAAATATATACAAAACCGTATCAAGCTCCCGAGATGACAATCACGACACCGGCTGGCACTGGGGCAGTCCCAGGCTGGACTCAGTGACGGACGGGAACTGGATTCCGGATCTGCATTCAGGATCGGGATCGCAGGCAGACGAA
>NW_009646744.1:569503-579558 GCF_000708025.1 Charadrius vociferus | reverse complement strand
TCTGCATACCATGGCTGGGCATCAGCTATAAACACAGGTCTTATCACCCTGAGAGAGTGAACATTGTCTGCACAATATGCTGTTAATTTCAGTTGTTAGAGAGGCCCAGCTAAGAAGCGAAGTTACTGACCAAAATTGGTTCTGTTTTACCTCAAACCAGGACAGACCCCAAATATTTAAATCAAATATCTTTAATCCAATCTTTCAATCAGAATTGAAGCGTCTGACTTCACTTTATTCTTTTTAGACAGCACGTGTAGATGTCACTTCAGCCCCCGTGCCTGCTCGCCCGTGGGCACCGGGCTGTGCCCGTGGCCTTGGCAGGTCCTCGGCGCTTGGCCCCCGGTGGTCAGCGCTCCGGGAGGGGGTTGGTTTGCAGCGGCGAGGATGAGGAGGGTGAGGAGGGCTGCCAGCAGCGGCTCTGTCCCCCGGCCTTGCCCCTTACCCCGTGGCTGTTCACAGGCTGCGCTGTGGGTCGGGGCAGCGTGTCCCAGTGGTGCCCGTATCCCCGTGGCTTTGTCCTCGCTGCTCTGCAGGACTGCCCAAATAATAACTGTATAAAGCTCTGCTTTTTTAACCAGCTGCGTAATTTGGGGGTTGTAGGAGGCCTTGGGCAGCCACACACGGGGCGGGCGGTCTGTAGTGTCCATTGCTGCCCTGCAAGGGGTTCTGGTGCTCCCTGGTAATTACCGCACGCGCAATTAGGGTAGACGGCAGCGGGGAAGGTCTCGGGGTGCCTTACCCTCTGCGAGCCTTCAGAACCCTGCCAAATTCTCTGCCAGTCCTGTGAGACCCATCTTGGAGCTCTGCTTCAGGACTTTGGGGTTTTTCGCGCTTTCTTCACTGTTTTCTGTATTTTTGGGGCCACGGGCCAGGGCCGTGCTGTGGGGGGACCCGTTGAGGAGGGGCTGGCTTGCCCAGGGGCTGATGAGCTGGCTGAGCCGGCGGCCAGCGCTCCCCAACATTCGAACCCTGCAGGTGAGGAGCTGTAAAGTTCCAGGTGTGCGGAGGCCAGGAGTTCCTGCTGTCCTCCTCTGGAGAAAAAGGCATTTCTTTCTGAACGAGAAACTCTTTAAGAGAACAAGTACAAAAGAATCCTGGATCGGGGGTTTCATAGAACCATAGAATCGCTGAGGTTGGAAGGGACCTTTAAGATCATCAAGTCCAACCATTAACCTACCCTGACAAAACCGCTTCTGAACCATGTCCCCAAGTTTCCTTCCCTTTGAGAAAGGGATCTCTGCTTCCCAAACGGCACGACAGCAAAGGTTGGTAAATTAAAAGCTACTCCAGACCAGGGTTGGACCTAGTCCTTATTTTCTGCTAAAAACACCACTGAAAAAAACCTGAGCTGGTGAACATTTCTGTGCAGGGGAAATGCTTTCATTAATTAGGGCCTTTTCCTGCTTTATTCTGGGCTTTGGTGCCTTCAGGTGTCGGTGTGTCTCTCGCCCTTGGCCCGTGTGGGCAGGGGGGGCACCGAGACCCCGTGTCCCGTCCGGCCCCACCATCCCGTTGGGCCCCGGTTTCGGCTGGGGCTGTCGTGGGACGGGTGTCCCCTGGGCAGGGCGACGGGCAGAGCGTCCCGAGGAGCCTTTCGGCATTAATGTCGCTTTGAAATCTTTGCTTTCCGTTGTCTCGTGGCACCGGTGGGTCACCCATGGGTGGCTCTGTGTCACCTTCGCACGCGTGCCGTGAAGTGGGCAGAGCGTGACAGCCGTGAAGGGGGAAAACGCACACTTTTTGTGCTGGTTACACGGTCCCAAACTCTGGTCTGTGCCCAGGGAAAGCTGTGACGTTGTGTTGCCCCAAAGCGGTGTCCACCTCGGAGCGGCTCTGCAGCCCGGCCAACAGCAGGGACAGCGGTGAGCCTCAGACCATCACACCTTCCACCATTCTCCGCCCATGGCAGGGGGTTGGAACTCGATGATCTTCAAGGTCCTTTCTAACCTAAACCATTCTATGATTCTGTGATTCTGTGCCTCCTCCCCCCGGGCGGCAGCTGGATCCACTGCTTCGCCTGCGTCCGCTGAGCTGCGGTAGCGCCCGTGCGTGTCCCCAGCGTGATGCTCCTCGCTGGGCACGGGGGCTGCTGAGCGCGGGGGCCGGGGCGCAGCTGTGCGCCCTCTGCAAAAGCACTTTGGGAAACTGCAGGGAAAGGAGTTGGGTCGTTTCGATGTTCTTGCTCCTTATTAAGCTGAAAACTGATGCTCTTGTGGAAATAGCTCCTGTCGATCGCAGTGGGAGACTGGTTGGAGTACAAACAGCGAAGACTGCCAGGCTGGGGGATTTCTTGTTTCCCTTTTGCTCCACCGAGCAGCGATGCATTCTAAGGTTGCTCACGCTAAAAACTGTGAGCTCCGTCTGTGAAATTAGAGCTGTTTGTTTGAGCTTTTGTTTACAAAAAGCCTCTTGGCACCCTTCTGAATGGTCGCGGATCCCCCAGGTCTGCTCCACAGGGAGCTGAGCCGATTCCTAAATCCTCCTCGGGAGCGTGTGTCGCTTCTTGCCCGGCCTCGGGCGCCGTGAGCGTTCCCGCAGCCACCGCGCAGGGGACGAGGTCCCCCCGCCTCCGTGCCACCGGCCTTGTCCTCCTCCCGGGGGGAATGCCGTCGTTCTCGGACTCGCCTTCCCTGGAGCGTGGTCCTCCTTCCCCAAGCGGGAGGGAAATTGTTTTGCTGCGGGGCGAAGGCTCTTCCTTCCCAGCCGCCCGTCGGGGTTTTACTGTGGGAATGCATTTATTTATTAGGGCTGGCTTTATTTTTATGGAAAAACTGCTCTGGGCGGGAGTTGTTCTCGGTGAGTCAGCGGGGCTGCTGTCCCATGCCAGGAGCTGTCACGGCGGCGGCGGGGCACGGGGGGACCGGGGCTGGCTGCCGGGACCACCAAAGGCCCCGGGAGGGGGATGTGTTTCTAAAGAAGCGTTGGGTTTCTTTACTCTGCCCTTGCAGAAAACCTCTTCCTTAGAGAACGTGGCAAAACAAGAACCAGAAAGCGCGGTGTTTCCAGCATAGACACATACTTCAGCCGAAGTGGGGGAAGTTTTCAAACTGAACTGTGTGGTTATGAAAAACAAAAGATTTCAGACTGCGGCTTTTAAAATCCTTTAGAAAAAAGCACCTTGCTCCGGTGGCTCTGCAGTGCATACCTGCGCCGCCGCCGCCGCGGGGTGCATCACTGCAGATAACCGGTACCTCGGCTGGTGTTCGCTTTGTCCTTTTTTAATTCTTTGGTTTATTTATTTATTAGTCTCATCTGCGTCCCCTGTGTTAGTGGAAGAGCTCTGCTGCGCGGAGGGCCCCGCGGCGCTGGGTGCGTGGGCGGCCGCTGCGAACGCTTCCATCTGGCTGAGGCCGAGTCAGAGGTGGATGCTGCAAACACCAGCACAAGTCCTGTTACGCAGCACCATCAGAATCACCTCTTAGTGCTTAAAATAAGCCTAATCCCTTAGCCTTTAATTAGCTGTTGGGTGTGATACTGGGTGCTTCTGGCTGGCTTCCTACCTGCGGCTCGCAGCGGGCTTCGGCCGTGGTTTGCAAAGCTGAACAACTGCTGTGTTACAGTTTGGAAAATAAACCGGAGGAGGCAGATGGAGCCACGAGGGTTTCTGTTTCTCCTCTCGCAGTCATTTCTTGCTGTGCAGGACCGTTTTGAAGGTGGGATGGGGCCGGATGGCGTTTGGCCGAGGAACGAGATGCGCTGCGCGTCCGCATTGCGGCTCCGCAACTCCATACTCCTGTGGGTACGGGTGTGCAAACGCTGCCCGGGGGCGTTCGCAGGGGAGGGGGGCATCAGAAGCGCACGGGAAGGGTTGGGGTGGGTGGCGGAGCACCAAGGATTCGCAGCTGGCCCGAGGGGTGCTTGGCTGGGTCCCACAGGTGCCCCGTTCCAGTGATGGGCGTGCATGGCTCCGTCGGGCAGCCTCAGGCCGTCCTGCTCCATCCACACCATCCTGCTCCATCCGTGCCGTCCTGCTCCATCCACACCATCCTGCTCCATCCGTGCCGTCCTGCTGCTGCTCCCGGCAGAGGAGCTGCGGGTGCTGCTATTGGGAACACAGGTGGCTGCTGTTTTGTGCCCAGAAAATAGGACTAGAATGTGAAAGATGGGCAAGTTTATTTCTCTCAAGTCCTTGGCCACATCTTTGCATAATGTTTCCCAGTGGTGGCTCTGAGCACTTACTTTTTTTAGTTCTTTGCTGCCACCAAAGGACTGCTCCACTACCTCTGCTGAAGGGAAGCGCAGCCTGGCAGGACTTCTGGGATCAGAGAATTATGGAATCATAGAATGGTTAGTGTGAGAAACGACCTTAAAGATCTTCCAGTGCCACCCCCTGCCCTGGGCAGGGCCACCTCCCCCCAGCCCAGGTTGCTCCAAGCCCCGTCCAACCTGGCCTTGAACACCTCCAGGGATGGGGCAGCCACAGCTTCTCGGGGCAACCTGCCCCAGGGGATCACCACCCGCACAGCCAAGAATTTCTTCCTCCTATCTCATCTCAATCTCCCCTCTTTTCAGTTTAAAACTTTTTGGCAGTTTTGTGCCAGTGTGGTAATTACAATCAGCTCCCTTCGCAAAATCACCGCCTTCCCTGCTTGCCCCGGGAGGTGGTTTTGTAGGTGCAAACCAAGTCAAAAATAAGGAATGCATCAAAAAAAAAAACCCAGATCACTTGATGAAGGATCCGTTACTCCCTCAAAATGAATTATTATCAGGCATTTTGACCCAATTTCTCAAGGAGATGCAACCGGCCCAACGACACTGCCTGTGCTGGACGGTGTCTCCCCCTCTCCCCACCTTTCGGGCCGGTTGGCCATCGCGCCCGGCCAGCACGCCCCGATGCTGGCTCGCCCGGGGACCCTGCCTTCAGGGAAATGATAGCTTTGGGAAACTTGCATTTAGTCATCACGTGTCTGTTTGCATTTTGCTTTATTTTCTTGTTGACCAAGTATGGCTATTTCTTGCCCTCCACGGGTATGGAAAGACATGAGGAGCGGATCTAAGGTCTAGTGGTCACGAAAAAAATATCCCAGTTAATCTAAGGAAAAGAGGCTATTCCCATGCGCTTTTGATTTACTGGACCAGAATAAATCTTCATTAGGCATCCCAGTTATAACTTGAACAGCGTTTCTCCTCCCCTGCCTGAAAATGAGAGAAATTTCAAGTATTAATATATATTTGCAAAAGAGCCTCCCCCAGCGGCTTCTCCCTGGGGCTGTGCTGAGCAGTGGGGGACCCCTGGGCCGGGGGCAGAGGGGGGCACACGGCGCGCTGAGGCCGTGGCGCTGGTGGCCGGGACGGCACCTTCTCCCCGTTGCCCCGTCCCCGCGCTCTGCTCGGATCTCCCTCGCCACCCCAGTTCCGTGCCCGGCGGCAGACACACCAGTGTGGCATCACCGATGGCTCAAACGGGTTCGTATAGTATTTTTTGGAATAAATAATCCCTTAAAAATGCAAACAGCTTTGGCAATGATCAGCTGTGACACACGTAAGCAAAAGCACGCAAGGAGAAGTGAATAGACCTTTAAATGCTGCTGGTTCCTCGCAGAATTTAAGTCACTTTTTCCACTCTGAAAAATAACTACGTAAACATGACACAGCCTTATTCAGCAGCTCTGCGCCCCGTACCCACGCAGAATGCAGATCTCTGCAGCAAAAATAAATTGTTTAGGTTTGCTTTTCTTTTTTTTTTTTTTTTAAACTTTTGTGGAGTTGTCAGTAGTAGGAGTGATGTGAACTTTACTGTACCCTGCTTCATTAGTCAAATTACTGTAAGAACAAATCTTTCTTATTTCAGGAGCCGTGTCCCTCCGCTGCCAGCGGGGAGAGCCGCCGGGTGGAAAGGGCAGCGGGAGCTGGTGTTGGTTAGGAATTCAGGGGAGAGCTTCTTGGTTGCTGGATGCCGTGTGAAGTTGGCAGCTAGAATAAACTTCTTTTATTTATAGAAAGACCCCCCTGAAGGCACACAGAGAGTGTGTCGGGGGAGTTGCTTGCAGGCGGTGAAAGCCCAAGAGCTCTTTACAGCCATATTCAGCTTTTCTGTCGCTCGGCACAGGGAAGCTGTGCGACGGTGCCATTTTATTCTCCGAGCAGAGCTCGAGGAAAGCACGGCAAAGGGCGTACGTGCATGAGTGCTCCAAGGAGCGCTGGTCCCGGTGGGTGGTACAGTGGTCGCCCAGGCACCCCCACTCTCCACCAGTTTAACTCGTACAGTGGAAAAAACCTATCCTCCAGAGTGGATCTGTTTTCCTATAAAACGCAGTGCTTTAGAGCACCAGTAAACACGTGCGGTGCTGGCAAAGCCGAGCTGTCTCATGGCCGCAGAGTTAACCTGTGGCTGCTGTCAGCGATGAGCTCTGTGTCTGTCAGCTGCTGACACAAAATACCGTCATTTCTGCCTTTTTAGTTGACGTTCTAGAAATACTCAGCTGCTTTTTAATTTATTTTTTTTTTTAACAGATACTTGTGATACACCATACGGAATGTCTGGTTGGGTAAATAGAGACGGAGGGGCCGAGGTGGTTTGTCCAAGGGGCAGCACCGCCAGCGGCAGCCTTGACTCTGCCCCGGGATTTACATCCTAAAAGTAAATCCTGTCTTTATCACACCGGATTCGGCAGTAAGAGCCGGGATGGCAGCTGCTCAGAAGTGTTCCATTTCAAGCTAGGAAAATGCCCGGTTGCAGCTGAAGTTACTAATTCCGACGGCGGTGTTAGATGAGCCGTGGGGTGAAGTGGAACCAGCTGGCCTTGCAAGGGAGATGCTCGTTAGTCACTGCTGCCCTTTTCACACCTTTAAAATGCAAACGAAGATGGTTAATAAGGAGCTGTTGCACTCACCAGATAACATCTTGCTGACTTGGCAAAAAGATTTGCCACCCTCCTCAGCTGGATGCTTCTGCTGGCTGTCGGGAGCACCGCGGTGTCGTCCCGTGCGGTGACTGAGGGGGTGCGGTGCCAGGCGGCTGCTGGGGCTCCGGGCTGCTCCCGGGGTGGCAGAGCTGGCAGCAGCGCAGGAGGATGCCGGGGTGGCCCTGCGGTCCAGTCAAGCCGGCTGCCACTCTCCTGGCAGCGGGTCACGGTGGCAGTGCTGCGGTGCCGAGGCCGTGTGCCGCCAGCACCGAGCGGGATCAGCTGCGGTCTGCCCTCGGGACGGAGCTGTGTGCGGTGCCACTGACCGGCCCCATGGTTTTGTTTCGTCTGGGGCTGTTGCTGCCCCGTTCGGCGTGGGCAAGGGCTTTGGGAGATGACCGATTGTGTGTACATCCTCGGTAACATCCATGAGAAATGCCTCTTCCCCCTTTTCTCCCTCTGTCACTACCAGTTCCTGCCTTCTGCTGGGATTGTACATAGAATTCTGGCTTTAGCTGCAAAGCCCTCTTAGTCTCGGGCTTTGGACTGATCCAGAGCCGCCACTCTGCGAACAGCAGCACAGGGTTTCGTCCTCCCCTTTCTGACGTACAGGTCGAATTTTGCACAGTTGGAAGTTCAGCTGGCTTTGCTGGCCGGCACCGTCATGTGCCGCAGGTGGGATCCTCCACCTGAGCTGAGACGTGTCCTCTCCAGACTCCGCGTCCCCGGAGGCGACGCAGGCGGAGCGGGGGCAGCTCCTTCTCGCACGTCCCGTGCGGAGCTGTGGGGCGCAGGAGCCCGGCCTGCCGGTGGCACGGACCACCTCCCGCCGCTCTCGGTGGCGGTTGTGCGCTCGGAGCCGTGCTCAGCCCCGCTTCCCGGTGGGTGCGGGTAGGAAGAAAGATGCACATACAGCCGATCCCCTTCCAGTTGTTTATTCCTCTTCTCCTGGTTCAAGCCCTGCCTGCTGTTTAACTGGTCGCAGGTCACTGGTCTGGGAGCAGCCCTGGGTGCAGGCAGCAGCGGGGTCCCCTGCGCGGGGTGCAGTGAGCGCGGCGGTGTCAGCGTGTGGAAGAACCTCCGAGCATCTGCCAAGGGGGTTTGGGGCTTTTTCCTTTTGTGCACCAGCATTTCTTGGAGGAAACAGGTCAGAATATTTCTGAGATAGTCCCTTCCCTGTTATCAAGGGATGTGAGGTGCAGAACTGATGCGCTTCATGGTTTCGAGCTGTATTTTCCATGTAAGTATATTGCCCGTTTCAGAGGGATGGATGAGGTTCAGGAGACGGGAACCCTCCAGTGCTTTTAAAAGGAAAAAAAAGTACCTATAGATTAACGTAAGACCATACAGAGACGGTCAGCCAGAGGATCTGCCCTGCGCATCGCCAGGGCAGCCGGCGCACGCTCGGCGCGGTGCGGTGAGGGCTGGGGCTCGGGGCGGGCCGGGGGGCTATTTTTGGATTTGGAATTTTCTCCCCGTTGGTCGCCTGCCCTTGTTTTGCAGAGGCTTTCGTGGCTCTCTCATCTTGTGGTGTTTATGTTCCCGAAGAATAACGGCAATCAGAGGTGCAGGAGGCGCGGGAGCAGGTCCCACCCTCATCCTGCCTTCCCGGCAGCCGCTTTGGGAATGTCTCTCTGAAATGGCATCTCTGGGACTTCTGTTTAAGAAATTTTGTCGTAAATCAAGTACTCCCGTCCCTGAGAAACCTGGATTCCTACCCGCTCTCCCCCCACCCCGCTATTCAGCCCCACTTTTAGATTGGAAAAAGACTGGGAAAATGCAGTGGGATTTTGCACTGACGTGTGTTGCTATAAAAATGGGGTAATTTGTGCTCAGAGGGGTCCTTCTCCTCCTGGGTGGGAGAGCTGGTGCTCAGGGCACGGCAGCCTGCTCGAGGGGGTCCTGCGTTGCGTCAAACTCTTAATGCCGTCCTAGCTGTGCTTGCTGTAGAAAGACGTTTCTTTTCACTTGAGCTTCATTTTCTAGTTCGCTCTCTTCGTATGAAATTGCGAAGAAGGCCTGGTGGTGGGCGCAGGCCGCCTCGACACGGCGACACAAACTGCCCGGGGCGCTTGGGGTAGGTAAAGCGGGACCGTGAGGAAATAGGGACTTGATTAATTGCGAGGCTTTGGGCAAAACAAAGCTGTTTCTTCTTCCTTCCACCGCTTTGTAGCCAGCTGGCCAGGAGCCACTGCGGCTCCGGCGTGAGCCAAGAGCCGGGAGAGGTGGTGTTGGGGCCAGCGGCTCGGGGCTGGGGTCCCGCCAGGACCCTCCTCTGCCACCACGGGTCCTCACTGCCCTTCGCCAGGGGGATTAAAGCCCCGAACGCCCGGTGTGTCACCGTTAGGAGACACGCAGCGAACTGGGGCTGGAGAGACGCGTCTCCCACCAGCCCCGCTCTGTGCAACCGCGTAAAACTCAGCCCAGACCCCGAACCAACGGGCTTTTGCCTAATCTGGGCTTTAATGGGGAAGGCCGGCCTGGAGGGCGGGTCTTCTGACTGCCCAACAAAAAAGGGCATTTTTTAGGGATTAGGTAAAATCTTGTAATCATAGCTCCTCCGGAAAAGCCTTATCTAAACTTCTTTTGAAGCAGAGCAGACCTGTTCCCGGCGGTGGTTGTATGCTGGGACCGGGGGTTTCACGCTCGGTGTTTGTGGTCCCAGTGGGGTGGGATGGCCCAGAGACGGTGGCAGAGGTGGTCCCCAACCCCGGGTCCCCAGGGACCTCCCTGGAGACCTCCTCGTGTGGCTGGCTGGGTTTTGGATCTTTTCCGTCTCCCAACAGACCCTTGCTCGTGGAAATGGGGGAGAGCCCCGGTGGGACTCATCTGCACATCGTTCCATCTGGAGGGACAGCGGCTCTCGGCCGTGAAAGTGCCCCTCAGCACCAGAAAGTCAACCTGTGGCCTGTGGCACAGATTGGGCTGAAGTTGCCCCAAATGCAATTGTTCCCTCTCCTGTTCGGAGTCACAGGAGACATCCAAAGGTCACAAGAGCAAGACTGGGGACACCCCAACAGAAATGGGGCGTCAGGTTCTGTGCCAGGAAGAGAGATGGGCTCTCTGCAGAGGCTCAGCGCAGGGCGGTTCCCGGGGCACTTGGTGGCACTGCGGGGCGGGCTGGCACCCGGGGAGGGGGGAGACGCCAAATTTCTGCAACGAAAAGGCAGCTAGTCCAGCCGGCACAGCCAGTTTCCTACTCCGGTG
>NW_009646744.1:566938-569470 GCF_000708025.1 Charadrius vociferus | reverse complement strand
GCCGGGCAAGGCGGGGGGTTGCGGCAGACGTCTCTGGGGTGTGCTGCGTTTTGTATTTTAGACGTGGGGTTGGCTTCGTGCTGGAGAGGATTAGAGATTATTTACAGTTTAAAACAGAAACCGCCTATCTCCTAGTTTTCTCATTTGAGAAAAGATCTTAAAATTCCCAGTGTGTTGCTTGGCTTATTCCAGATGACATAATATTCAAAGTATCTTCTGACATTTTTTTTTTTTTTCGGTGCGGACTGTTATAAGGGTGTCTGTATGTTTGTTTTTTCTAAGGCGGTTTTAACTTGTGAGTCCCAGATTGTGCCTGCAGTTAGAGATCTCCATAAACTTCAGTGATTCAAGGGTCTGGCAAACATCTTTAAACCTGTTTCATGAAGAACACAAGCAGCGTACTCAGTAGACTCTGCAGATAAATACACTTGAGGCTCAGTTGCTGATGGCAATACGTTTTACAGCTTGCATATATATACATGTGTATGTATATATTTCATAATTCTTTCCTATGCTGTGTTTAAATAATCTTGGATTTATTTGTGAAGCATCTCTATGCTTCCATGGGGTATTTTAAGATAGGTGAAAAGGAACGATGCTCTTCGGCCACACGAGCAGTGATCTTGTTTTGGGAGGGCGGAGGGAAATTACAAACTTCCATCTGAGCTGAGATATTTTGGGCAGTTTGGCCAAGAGGAAAAGTCCAGCACTGAAGGGATGCCAGCTCCCCCGGCACCTCTGCGCGTGGCTTTGAGCTCGCAGAAGGAAAAGGTCGAAGATGGATGGTTTATCTGTTTTTCTGCTGTGTGGGCTTTTCATATCCCCTGGAGTTTGGCATAACAAGTTTTCAGAGCTTTAGCTCTTTCACTTCTTAGTTGGCTCTCGGTCTAGAAACTTTCCACAAATTGAACATGAAAATTAAGCCAAATATTCTCATAAAATAAGTCTCCAGTTCTGTGGCTAACCCCATGTGAACTAGTCGTCATATGTCAAAATATTTTCTACAGGCTCATCCCTTAAAACAAAGGTAATTTGTCAGACTGAGCGCCCTTCTACTGATGGGGTCGGGTGCCTGTCTGCCCTTCCTCACCGGGAACGAGGAACGTGGTGCTTTGGAGCTGCTGCTTTGGCGTTCCCACGGGTGTGCTCCCCGGGCGCTATCGCCCGTGGGGGGTGCGCGGGCGGTCACGGACAGACGGACGGACGCTTCTTCAGAGGCTCCGCGTCCCTCCAGCCCGACTCCCGCTGTCCGCAGCTCTTCCCAGTGCTGCCTCTTGGGAGACTTTGCAGAAGTCGCTGCCTTTGAACAGCACCGCTCTGTTTGTGTGATTTGCTCTGGGAACATCTAAGGTCGCTTCTCGCAAATGGAATTAAATTAGATCTCCCTCCAAGAGATCTAAAAAAGCGCCTTAAACTTCAGCGGCACATATGCTTAAAAGACAGCTTTCTTGAAAGCCCGGGAAAGAAAATACAGACATTGCACTTTCATTGCTTTCTTAATTCATGTAATTAGTGTGGCGATAGCTGCATAGCAGTATTTTCTTCAAAGAAACTGCTTCAGACAAATATTGGCTAATGGAAATTTTACTTTCAAATAAAGCAGTATTTGAAAATACATTAAGGCCATTGTGGGGAAATGGATGCGGGAATCAAAGATGCTACAACAAAGCCTTCCCTGGGGCAGCCAGCAGAACAGGCTGCATTTTGTTAGGAGCTGATGTGCAGATCTCGGACTCATCTTCTCGCTGGCCAGTCCTTTCTTTTTGGCTTTCTCCTTTCCGTCCTGCCGTCCCCCTTCTCCCCTTTGATTTGGGCCATGCTGCAGGTCCCGGGGGTGGTTGTGCTCTGTGGCCGCCGTGCCGCGCTCGCTCAGCCCCCGCGTCCCGGCTCCGCTTCCAGCCCTGCGGCTCACTCTGCATCTCAGCTGCTTTTGGGCACAATCTCTCACGCGTGAGCCCAGCCAAAAATTTTACTGAGACTGCTGAAAGCGAAATGATAGTAAATTAGGTCTTTCTGCCACCTATAAATGTCACCACAGTCAAAATATTTTAAAGAAGTGGCCGAACGCATTCTTTGGTTCCTCTTTCTGCAGGCAGATTCAATTCAAAAGCGAGGATGCAGCCTAGACTGCCCCTTGTGAAAGGCTTTTGACGAAGGTGGGAGTGTTTTCTGAGGGCAGTGCTGGTTTCCAGCCCTACCACACAGGCACTGGAAATGCTGAAAACGTACCAAAGCTCCGCAGTCGCCCGGCAGCCGGCACTGCCAGGGCTGCGGATGAGCCGGGGCGGGCGCGTGAGCGGGGTTCAGATGGGGACCACCTCCGGGGGCGGCTGTCCCGGGGCCGCCCGCCCCCTCCTCCCGCGCGATCCCATTTCCCAGCAAAAAGCTGACAATGTCTCCCGAAGAGGCAGGAGGCGAAGGGGGCTGCTCGCTCACAAAGACATCCTGTCTCCCTCTGAAAGAAGATCCTTGTGCCTAATTAACTTCATAAATTAGCCGGAGCTGTAACGCCACCACTTTAACCTAAAATGG
>NW_009646744.1:551819-566582 GCF_000708025.1 Charadrius vociferus | reverse complement strand
CGTTTGTGCCCGTTCCCTCTTGTCCTGTCACTGGGCACCGCTGAAAAAGACTGTTCCCATCCTCCCGGCACCCTCCCTTTGGGGATTTATAAGCGTTGATAAGATCCCCCCTCAGTCTTCTCTTCTCCAGATGAAAAAGACCCAAAGTCCTGCAGTGAAGGTGTCCAGGCTGGCTTTACCAGGACAGTGGAAAAGGAAATCATGGGAGGAAGGGGCAGGATTTCATCTTTTGTTGTTTTTTTGTTGTTTTTTGTTGTCTGCACTGGCACTTGGAAAAACACAAAGGCAAGCAGCCGCGTCTGCTGCTTTGGGGCTTGGAGCAACCTGGGCTGGTGGGAGGTGTCCCTGCGCTGGGCAGGGGGTGGCACTGGGTGGTCTTTAAGGTCTCTTCCGACCTAAACCGTTCCGTGATTCTATGAGAAACCCCTCTGGCTCGTGCCCATGCCAGGGCAAAGGGGTGGCAGTGGGGAGAGGAGAGGTGGCCACAGGCGTGGGACAGAGCTGCTGGTGTTGAACAAACACCCCCACCTCGCTCCTGGAGACCTGCCGGGGAACTCCGAGGAGCGGGAAAAATCTGTCCCCTCTTTAGGCAGAGCCGGCACGCCTGTCCTTCTGCGGGTGCTGCGTGGCATCGCGGCGGTGGTGGTGGATGCAGGAAGGGGTCAGCAGCGGTCTGCCTTCCGCGTGCGTGGGTCTTCGCCCTGCCTCCCCGGCTGCTCTGCTGGCGCCTGGAGGAGCGGAGCCGCGGTCAGGAAGGGTTTGTGAGGCACAGTCACCTGAGCTTGAAGGCAAAGCGGTCTCTAGATGAGACAGCCGAGGCTGAGGCTGAGCTGTGCGTTGAGGACCACAGGGGAGCTGAGGCTGCTCCAGCCCACGCTGCTTCTTCAAATCATGGCACCAACTGATCATCTCCGGCCGTGTAGCTTTTAAGTTGAGCAGCCCAATATGGGACTTAGAATTATGTTCTTTCTGTGGCTTTAGTTGTGTTTCACATGATAAAAAGTGTTTTTCGCGTCTCTTCCAAGAGCCAGGCTCTTCCCGGTGTCGTAGTGTAACACGACGGTGGTACGAGTGCCTGCGGTCTCCGTCCTGGGAGGTTTCCCAGCGCTGGTGGGTCACCCTGCTCCAGCCTCAGCCACCCTGGCTCGGGCAGGAGGTCGGGTCAGAGACCTCCCGCGGTCCTCCCCGAGCACCTCGGGGACTCGGCTCGGCAGAGGGTGCAGCCTGCGGGGAGACTGGGGAGACCACCTTAATGTCACAAACAGAAGTGAAAAAATAACCAACCAACAAAAAAAAAAAAAGGTGAATTGAATGTATTAATCTTCACTGTATTTGATTAATGGGAAGGGAGAAAAGGCTCCGTTTGCATCTTGATTGCAGGCAGAGGAATTGAGGCTGGGCCAGTAAACTGGGAGGGTTGTCGTGCTCACACCTCCCAGCTGGGCTGCACTGGGAGGGGGTGT
The DNA here is from genome assembly GCF_000708025.1 of Charadrius vociferus. Lineage (NCBI taxonomy): Eukaryota > Metazoa > Chordata > Aves > Charadriiformes > Charadriidae > Charadrius > Charadrius vociferus. Next base: position 565,119 of record NW_009646744.1, on the reverse strand, counting down.
GCAATGGAGGAGGAGGATTTAGCTGATGAGAGCCGACGAGGCAAAAATGTTATTACAAAGTTTGGGTTTTTCAAGTGAAAAAAAGATGAAAAAAGAAAGAACGGGACAAAAACGGAGCTTCTTTTGATAAATATGATCGAATTGGATCATTTCGGTATTGTAGTGTTTGGATTTTGGAGCGAAATGTTCCGATCAGCTCCCTATAACTGATGTTTGCAGCATACTTGCAAAACAAAGCCATACAAGAACAAATATACAAAAGGAAACCAGGCAAATCAAGTAAATGCATAAAATTATTATGCAGTGACTTTACTCACCCATTATTCTCAAATCACTTTTACAGGCCAAAATAATCCTCATTGTTTTTCCCAATGTGTATGACTTATGTGGGCAGGTGTTAGTTCTTGACACTGCGGGAAGAATATTTGTACAGTAGAAAAATAGGAGGTTTAGCTTGTGGGGCTGATGAAGGCTTAAATAAACACTCTTTGTTTTTTGTTAGGATTTGTGTCTGGAAATGGCCTTCTATCAAATTATGCGAGGAAGATTACTTAGCCAGGAATGAATTTTTTACGCTGTGGAGTAGCTTTTCTGACCATTTCCAGAAATTACTTAAAAAGTGAAAGAAACTTGTCGTCCTTCTGCCAGTACCAGCTCGCGGGGTGGGTTGCTGCTGCCCGTCCCGCAATGCCGGACCTCCTTGGCTCTTCCCAGAACGTTGCTTTTTGGGGGGGCTCATGTTAGAGCCTGAGCGTGTCGGGGACAAAACCGCCAGCTCCAGGCATGTCCTTCTGCAGCTGCGGGCAAACCGGTCGTCCCCTTGTTGGCTCCCTGCAGCAGAACGTCTCTGCCAGCAAAAGGGAGTTCTGTTTTGGGGAAATAAAGACTGATTCCCCTCGCCCAAAGCCGGGCTGCTGCGGGTCCTGGGGGCCGGGGCGATGGGGTGATGCGGGGCTGGTGCTGCGGTGCGGGTCCTCCAGGCGCCTCGGGAGACCCTCCCCGCGGTGCAGGGTGAGGGTGGCTGGCGGCACGGACAGCCCCGTGACGCGTTGGTCCGCGTTCCTGCAGCTCCCGCTGCCCATAAGGCAGTTTTGAGCTGCTTATGGTTGGCAAACGCTGCTCAGCAGCAAGGCAGGGCCGCCCTCTGCGCAGGATGTGTTTACCTCAAATATTTGATCCTACCAAACACCCCCCAGCTGATCTGGGGGCTGTGATCCCACAGGGACTTTAATTGCCTTCGTTTTCCAAGAATCCCATACGGTTGCTGGGGTGGCAGATGGGAGAGTTTTCTTTGCTGGGGGATGTAAGATGGCAGCGGATTGAATGCCAGAGAAAAACGAGAGGTTTCTGGAGGACTGTTGAGTTCTCCTTAATTGTGAATACAATTTGTTGGTGACTAATGCATCCAGACTTGCAGAATTACCTCATGTATTAGAAGCAGCGGCGCGGTGGAAAAGATGTGACTAAGATGCTGGCTCCTGATTTACCAACACTTCCCTCCTAAACTGTTGTTTGGCTTCCTACTGGCACATTACAACTTTTCTATTAATAATTAAGAGATTTAATACGGTTTGAAAGCACTTGCTTCAACATAAGATCTGCCAGCTTGATTTTTAGTCTGCTGAGAGCCTTTTGAGCAGCGAGGAAGCGGGGAGGGGGTTATTAATGGAGCAGAAAATACAGCTGCTGAGCAGGCGGCGGAGCGAGGTGGAACACGTCATGGCCAGGCTGCGTCCCGTGCAGGACCCAGAGGCGCGTGGACCCGTGGGTGCCTCTGTTCCGCTGACCTGCCCCAATTTTCCTGCCTGTCCCATTTCCAGTGCTGGTACGACGTTGCTGTAAGAGGGGTGACCGGTGGGTTGGTAACTCGCTAGCGATGCTGCAAATTGTCTGTCGTAAATGAGTTGTGCAACTGCTAATGAAATGCTGTTCCGCCTTAAGACGGCACGATGCTCCCACCGCCCGGATCCCACCCCGCGGGGAGGACACCTACACGCCAGTCCAGCCATCTTCCTTTCCGCAGTGCCTCCAACGCTTACTCATGCTGAAAATCCATCCATTTCTGATTCTGTGCTTATTCACTCAGCCTTTCTCCAGCACTAACATCAGTCTCTAAGCTTCATGCCAGAAGCCTATACCAAAGCAGCAATGTCATTCCATCCCTTTGAAACATCAAGCATCATCTATCTGTATTTGGAAATGGAAATGTCTGTTAAGTGGGACACCAGAAACTCCAGCTCTCCTTCCCAAAGTCAGAACTCTTCCCGTTCTCTCTTTTATTCAAGTGGAAAAGCTTTTAGATGGTTTATGAAATTACTAAAGCAGGGAAATATTTCTACATACGGGAAATAAGCCAAGCAGCAAAGTGACAGGACAAACCAGTGTGCTGGGTGTCTTCAGGATTACAAAGAGGGACATGGCCGTATTATCCAAATGAAGATCCTGTAATCTGTGCTCATGGAGACAGAGGAACTAACAAACAGAGATCTTGGGAAGTCCATGCTGAGGAAGTTGAACTTTTTTGGACCTGTTTGGTCAAGTGATGTTGCCCACAGTGCATTTTGGCCGCTTATTTTCCCAAGATCATTATTTTCCACCTGAAAGATGATACAGCAAGATAACTCCTGAGAGAATAACACTGGAGAGAGTTTTAGCATCATTTTTCTTGCATTTAAAGTACCAAACAGAGGAAGAATCCTGCCAGTCTGAAGCCCTGTGAGCTAACGTCACCTATGGGGTCGCGTGTGGTGCCATCACTAACCTGCAGTGCAGGCAGAGCCTGGGGACTTGCTTTCTAGACCCATCCGTCTGCGCTCTGAGCTTTGCTAGGACGTGCAGCATGGCATGAACTTCATGAGCTTCTCAACCCAAGGCTGCCTCCCATTTCATTGAGCCAACAGAGCCATGTCCGCTGGTGAGCTGCAATCTTGGCCTTGTCTTAGCAGAGTTTAAGTGCCCTGGCATTAAATGATGCTATAATACTTTTTTTCTGGTTAGCTTTGAGAAGAACCTTATGTTCTGTAGCTTCGTTTTACAGGAACGGATCAGGAGATAAAGGGTTGGGTGGCTTTTGATGTATTTTAATGCAGTCAGGTATCGATAATGTCAGAATGGGAATATTGTTATTCATTCTTGAGGTGATTTCATGAAAGGGCTTTAACTCATTGGTAGGCTATGCCCATTCACGGCTCTTAGATGTTGAAATAGCCCCGAGTTCCACAAAAACAAACAAGTTGTAAACATTTTTGAAGTGGAACTGGTGTCCTCTCAGCCAGAAGAACAAAGCGGCAGAAGCTGTCTGGAAACCCTGCTGAGAATAACTCTCCAGACCTGCAAATGCCTTGAGGACTTGAGTAAAGAAAAGCGCCAGGGGCAGTCTGGGAAGGCAGATTGCAGAGGAAGAGGAGTTGAAAGGCAGGAGTTATGGGAAGGGACTAGAAAAGAGATTTTTTTAGCTGCAGCTACTGGAAAAGAGTCTGGAAACCAGAATTGCTGCTTTTTTCACACATTCAGGCAGCAAACTCCACATCGGACTGGGAAAGGCAGGGTGTGCAGCAGGCACGGGAGGCAGGGGGGAGGGTTTAGCTTCTAAATGCATTTCTAAGTCCATGTGTTTGCTGGAAGAGTGGGATTGCCGAAGGGGTGGACGGGAGCTGAAGGCGCAGGTGCCCCCGCAGCCGGTGGGCCGGTGGCTGCGACACGACGTCCTCCCGCAGCCTGCCCGTTCGGGGCAGCGGAACCTCCTCGCTGGGCCGCAGGTCACCGCCGCTGCTCTCGAGGGGCACCGACGGGCAGGAAAGGCGAAAGCCTCGGGACGTGTGGGGCTACGGACTCGTGGAGTTCCCTCTGCCACTTCTCTTGGGGAAAAGGCCGTACCTGCCCCTGAAGACTCTAATTTTAGCCACTTCTTTGTTTCCTGCTTCTGGTATTTTTTGTTCATAGCAATTTTTTTTCTGTTTTGTTTCCCACTGTGCACCCAACAGGAAGAGCCCCTCGCAAAGTCCTCCAGAGTAAGAAGATGGAAAAAAAAAGGTCCAGCTGACTTTTGCTTCCTGCAGGCAGAACTGAAAGCAGGCAGCAGCCAACATCTCCCCACAGCCTCTCACCACCTCTGCTCTTTCCATGAGAAACAGAAAGGCAATTGGATCCTACAAGAAAACTGTTTTCCAAAATGCAGAGCCCTCAGGACAGCCTGTTTGCTCGCGTGCACTGACTTCTCCAGCGAGACGGGACTCGGGTCTTGCAGTCACATAAGCTCAGAAAGGTGATACTCAAGCAGTAGTTTTGAAAAGAAATGCCTGTATTTCACAGAAGGGAGGTGAACCCTTCGTGCCCGTTGTGGCCACCTCAGGCCGGGTCCTGCAATGGCCATTTGCTCTTCTTGAGGAAATGAGCTGGAAAGACCTGCAGAGCAGGACCGCGAGGCTGCGCGGGGTAGTTCGGTCATCGTAGGACCACGTTCATCTCTTCCATGAGCGCTCTGATTGAAACAGGATGGTCTTCATACTTCACAATCCGCATGCTCTCATTAGTTAATAGTTCTCTCAGTTGTTTTGGTGGGCACAAAGAGTGTCTTCTTTGCCACCCAGGATCCAAAGACACCAAAGTCTTGCTCCAAATTATTGACATCTTCTTAGATAGAGGCCGGCCTGAGTGCCGGTTCTTGCTGTAAGGCTTTTTTACTGCAAGATCGCAGAAATAACTCTCTTCTCCGAGAATCGTATTGATTGCATTACGCGCTGTAATTAGTGTAGCAGACTGTGCAGTTGGTGGAGCGATGACAGAGCCGACTTTACGAGTAGCGAGAGCTGCATTCTTTTAAAATGATTTCATCTCAAAAAGTGCGTTGGGAATTTCTAGCCCTGGAGCCCCGTGTGGTCGGATATTCCTTCGGTGGTGCCGTGAGGAGGAGCGGGGTTGGTGGCGGAGGCAGTGGCCGCCCTGCGGTGCAGGCACACCATCGCTGGCCCGCCCGGCGAGATGTCCCCTCGCAGCTGGAGCCCGCTGCCCGCGGAGGCGGGAGGGCTGGTGGGAGTCAGTGGCAGCTCTCGGGGGGAGAAGCCCAGCCACATTTCGGTCACCAGCTCATCACCCCCTCCAAGGCCCACCTTGACCATGGGCCAAGCTTCCCATTGAGAAAGGCATTGCTGTGCCATTCCTTTGCTCTGTGACCCCACTGTGGGGCCTTTGGGGTCCATGAGATAGTGCTGCCTGCTGGATTTCTAACCAGTGCGAAGATGGGCTGATGACTAGAGGTGTCCAAGCTGTCTTAGGATTCATCCCACCCTATAGACGGTTCAGTGGAAAGGAACCTCGCTGGAGCCAGGGGCTGGAGGCCGGGAGGTTTGCTTCCCAAGGTGACGCTCCTTGCCTGCAGAAAATCCATGCACGGAGCAGGTAACGTGCATCTGATGCTTTTTTTGATCACCAGGATGGAGGAATCTACTCGAATGGTGAGAGGCCGTGGTAAGATGAAAGGCACACCTAGCAGGTCCTCTGCCTTCCAGGGGATAAACCCATGTGTTCATATTCCATTTGCCGTGCAGACATCTACCCTCTTGGAGACTCGTTATAGTAGCTTGGCAGTACAGAGCCAGAGAACATTGCATCCAGGTATTATAACCAATGGGCTGTGGCTTCCAAAATGCTGGTTCCTCTTGCGATACTAACAGTGAAGGAAATGTTCTAGTTCCTGCTGCCCAGAGGAGAGCGCTCTCCGTGTCTTCAAATGCCTCTAACGTGCTCTCTCCATTAGAGGGCAGAAGCATGCTTGTGCACCGATAAAATAGAACAAAATTACCTGCCTCACGTGCTATATAGCTTGTTTAATTAAGGGAAGGTAGGACATCATCACGAATGGCCAGACAACTACACCTGCTAGAAGGAAAAAGAAGCAGCAAGAACTGGTGCCTCAAGGGTTAATTTCTGCAATTTGGGCTGATTTGGTGGTCTTTGTAGCACCTCCTTCTGTTTAAAATTGGAAATAGATTTAATAGATGGTAAGTACCAATGTCAAACAGACTAAGTAATACAGGTAATTGCTCCTTTTTCAAAAGACTGACAATTTTGAGGATAGAAAAATGCAAAAGAGATTGGTTTTAAATAGTGACAATTATTAGGAGAACATTTTTAGGATTTCTGTTAATAGTCTGCCTGTGAACGTTCCCTGTTTTACAGCCCTCCTGTGAAAGTTGCGATGCGCTGCTGTATCTCATTTCTATATGCATGTAATCCTCTGACGTAATAAAGGTATTGCCCATAATTGCAAAGGGAAATCATTAGTTTGTGTTGAATCCAGCGACACAGCTTCTGCGAGGAGTCAAGAAGCCAAGAGTTTGGCCTTAAGCAGATCTGGACCTCAGTTGAGTTCAAGCCAACAATTTAACCTTCTTCGGTGCCCTCTAAGTGCCATTGCGGTGGTGATATTTATGACATGGACACTTTCCCCCTCGAAATTGGACCAAATCCACAGATCTATCCTTTCAGTTTTGAGTTGTGACCATCAGAGAATGCCAGAGAGCGCCGGCTTCCAGCTTCACTTGCGGGCGCATGGAAGGACATGCAGGAGCCGCCGGCGAAAGCCACCGGCCACTTGGCCAGTGCTGGCGCTGGTGGGAGACCTGGGCACCCAGCGATGAGGCAGGTGCAGGCAAGGAAGGCTTCAGGGGCTGGTGGCACAGGTGTGCGAACTGGAGGGAAGCTGGTGTGACAAGATCGGCATTTTAGTTTAAAGCTGCTAAATTCTAACTCAAACTGAAGGGAAGAAAATTACAAGAAAGCACAAAATTCAAGATTAGTCATAAATATTTCCTGGAGACCCTCTTGGATGTTGCGGGAGGTTGGTTCTTTTTCTTTTAAATGGTAGAGGGTGAGGTTTTACATTCAGCTTGAAATGGAAGAAAAATGCTTGTGCTATTCTCTTCTCTGTTAATATATGAAACATTCCATTCTGGGCCGAAGGAGCAGAAGCTGGGGCTGAAACAACTGTCTTCTGCTGTTCTGATCTAACAGGTATCGCATGGCTATGGGTTAGCGCATTACCCTTTTTACAGAGACTTCATCTTTTTATCAGAGGTCTAAGGGGCAGCACGGGCTCCCCTGGCCGCTGCCCACGCTTTGTCCTGCTGTGTGTGCGCTGGTGCTGCCCATTTTGTTCGTTTTGGAGGGGAGGGTGTTGCTTTTTTTGGAGGTTGGGGTTTTTTGCCAAGTTGGCTGCTGGTCCAAGCCATGCTCCTCAGGAGGCTTCTCCTCAAGCGCGAAGGGGGCACATCACTGACAGTGACAAGAGGAAATCTGAGTTAAACATATCTAGAAAAGATTTGTTATAATCCCAGATCAGTATTTGGAAGACATCGTATTTACAGCCTGGAGCTGAGGGAGGGCTGTGCCCCTCTCTGCAGGTACGCCACCTTTCCTTCACCCCTTCCCCTCGGAGAAGTGCCGGTTCCCTGAGACGAGGGAGAGGAGATGAAGAGATGGCCTCTGGCATGCTGTTAGTCCTGGTGCAGCCCTTTCCCTCCCTCCCTCCAACGCCCATTTGCTCTGGTGGGACCCGTAAACTGCTGCTACTGCAAGGCTGAGGTTTTCCCGCAAGCTCTGGAGCACACTCCTCCTGTATCCCTCCCCTCCTGCTGCCTCGGGAGCCTCCAGCTCAGGGATGGGGATGGGGATGGGGATGGGGATGCCCCAGGGGTTACCTGTGGGGTCCCACCCTGTCCCCACCTCATCACAGACCCGTGTGATCAGAGGTACCATCCCTCTCTCAGGTAAAAAAAAACATAAATCATATTGCTTTTACAAAACTTTTTGGGTTTAGAGAGGCATTTTTAGCGTGGAGAGGATTTTCTGGTGTTTTATCAGGGATGGAGTTTACAATGTGAATTAGACAGAGCATACAGATGAGTTGATAAGCATAGCAACAGCAGAAGGTGAATCAGACTTAAATTGGTATTTTAGTACAATAATTGCTTTTTGATGAACCTGAGAATGACCTAAATTGAACAGTTATGAAGGAACCAAACACTTCTCGCTTGACTTTTGCGTGCATTTACTAGTTCGGAAGTTTGATTCAACTTCAGTTGACATCTGTAGCTTAAAAGTGAGGAATCAAGAGCCGTTTGCATGAGGGGAAACAGAGTTCTTCATTGTAAAATGTGGCAAACAGATCAATGAAATGTTTGTGGTGCTGAACGGGCAAGCACGGCGGGAGCCCGGGGTACCTCGGTGCGAGGCGTTCGCCCGAGAGGCGGCCGGCGGGCGCCGGGGTCCCAGCACAGCCCTCTGGTGCTGCTGACCCGTGCGGCTGGGGTGGGCTTCAGGCGGATGATCGCACGGAGATGCTGGCCCTGGCCGGCTCCGTCCTGGAGATCGGGAACCTCCCGCCCCGTTTGGGTAGAGATGTAAACGGGTGGTGGTGGCCAGGCACCATGGATTGGGGCCCGGACTCGGGTGCCGTGACGACTGACATACAAAAGGGGGATGGAGGTGGTTCGCGGGCACCATTAACCTCCAGAAATACCATCAACTATTTCTGGCAGCGGTGGGGGAAATAAAACAAGGCAGGTAAGTGGCTGGGCTGCCAGCTGCCAGCAGCCAGACAGCCCTCCTCTGAACAGGGGGTGTCGGGCTCAATTGGAAGATCCAGCTCTTGCTGTCCAGAGAAATGCAGATCTGGCCTTGAAACATTTCCCAAGGTCTTGGCACTTCATTTCGTAGCTGTGTCTCATGCTCTGAATATTCCCAAGGCACTCGCTATCGTCGGATGTCGTCTGACTGTCTCTTGGTTACTGTTTGTTTCTGTGGTTGCACGTTGATAAGGTATCTGGTTATGTCTTGCAGCCCTCAGAATCCAAGCCCAACGTCACCCCTCTCACCGTCCTGGCCCATGTTCTCTGCGCCATCAAGTCCTATGCCCACCTCCTCTACGTCCAGCGACTCATCCCCCATCAGGTCTGTTGCAGAATTCGCTTTGCTTTTTGTCGCTTTTGCTATTTTCTGTTTGATTTACTCGGTTTCCCCCACTTCACTTGCCTTCTCCCTTCGCATCCCGCTCAAGCTCCCCCAACACAGCTATCTGCACTCAGCAAGAGCGGAGCTTTCAAAGGTCTCCTGCCCCCCGGGGAGACCCTTTGTGACCCCGCTTCGAGCCCCCCGGCAGGCGCCAACCAGCCCCGGTGGCCAGGCGAGCGGGAGCGGGCGCTCGCAGGTTGCGCTCGCAGTGCTCGATGTCGCTGGTGGTTTCTGTGGGTTTCCCGGGCAGTTCGGCTCCCGCGGGTCGCTTTGCTCCTCTCTGCGACAGGTAAGACGGGTGCTGCCTTCCCGGGTGCTGCAAGGAATAATAAGCCTGCATAAAAGGCTGCGGTGCCTCATTTTCTGACCACTTCCTTTTCTCATCGGGGCACTGCCGGGGGGTCCCGGCACCGGAGATGCTGTCGTGCCGTAAGCGCACCCTGGGCAGTGCTGGGGACCTGCGCTGCAGGTCGTGGGGGATGCTCACGCCAGGGCAGCATCGCCTCTGGTCTGTGGGATGATCCATCTCTGGTCAGTGGAGGAATCCTCGGGTGGGACATCTCTCCTCGGAGCCCACCCCTGGCGCTGCCGAGCAGGACGCTGTTGTGGTCCCCGGCAGAGCGTGGCTCCCAGCCCGCGGCACCCATCCCTCCTCCGAGGGAGACGTGTCAAACCTGTTTGTTCATTACAGGCACAGACCGAGCTCTTCCCCCACACCTACAGCCACACAAGTGCCGCCTGTACGACGGCCGCCTGCTCGGCGGGGTGATTTATTTGTTTTGCTACGCGTCTGCAAAGGCTGGCAACGGCGCGATACCGCCCGAGCAGCCCTCCGCCTCTGGGGGAGAGAGGCTCATCATCCCTGAAATGGCACAAGGGCAGATGGGTGAAGCTCCTGAGTGCTTTGCTGGCCTTGTGCCACGCTCGGAGGCAGAAACCTAACGTGAGCGATGGCGGGGCTCCGGCGGTTCCGTCCCGGAAAGCCCCTGTGGGGCTCTGGCGGGCGCAGTCGCAGCCCGGAGAGCAGCAAGGGGCAGGCTGGGGCTGTGGGGGTCCGGGCTACAGAAGTCATTTTTGGGGGGAGAAAAACAACAACTTGAGTAATTCAAGGTAGTAAGTCCGAAAATACCTTCTGTTTTTCATCTGACAGTCTCCCCGTGCACTGTGTGTGAGTGGTGCCTCTCCGGAGCAGGAGGAGTGTTTGCCCATCCTGGTTTTTAAGTGTTTGGTGGCTGCTCGTGTCGGGCAGCTGGAATTTGGAGAGGAGGGACCTCCGCTTTGGGGCTGTCGGCACAGCAAAACCAAAACCTTTCACAGCTTCCCCAGTTTGTGGTTTCGGTGTGAAGGTGAACGGCTTGCACCGCGAGGTGGAAGCGTGCCGCTTCCCTGGGCTCGCTCGGGGAGAATTCAGAATAAGTTCAAGTCCTCGGAAAGATAAAAGTTGGTGAAACTGCTGAACTGAGAGATGGTGTCACCTTATTCCTGAGCCCAGCAGCTCCTGGGGGCCCTTCCATCGCTCTGCTTGGCCGTACCATAGCCGAACAGCCTGCCGCCGCGCTGGATGCGGCCGGCTGCTCCGACAGCCCTGTGCCTGGGCAGGTTCACACCCTCACCCTCACCCTCACCGTGGCCGGGCGGTGTCCCTGCTTTCCCCCAGCCTTGCTCGAGCCTGAAGCCGGAGAGGAGGGGAGGGTGGCTCCGGGTGCAGGGGACAGCTCTGCGTGCCTGCGCTTTGCTGCGGGGGTCCGGAGCTCCTTCATTTTTCTCCCCGCGTCTGCTGGCGATCTGCTCCATTTCTGGTGCTCTCTGCTCTAATTCACTCCCCCGCAGCGTGGGCACGCTGACACTTCCCCAGTAAAATCTAATGGTTCTTAAATCTTTTTTATCTTCAGGTACAGTCTCTAAAGAAGCGCAGCAAATTCTTCACGGACCTACTTGTTTTTCAGTGTTGAAATACCCTTCCCTAAGTGCTAATTCTTCCTTGCAAAACTCTCCCGGCGGTTGCAGCTGCGCTCGGAGAGCGATGGGCTCGGCAGCGAGCGGGGCCGGTGGGCAGCGGGACGCTGCCGGCTCCTGCTGCCTTCGCTCCGCGCCGGCCCTCCAGTGGGTTATGGCCCCTCGGAGACTCACAAACCAGTTCCAGCTCCCCGATGCGCTTCTCCCGTCTAACGCCTGGAGCTCTGCCGGGCACCCCTGGCACGGGGCTGCCCCTGCCTGGCACTGGGCACGGGCTCCGGTGCTGGGGGTGCCAGCTGGGCTCGGACTGGGATTTGCAGTGCGGTGAAAACTGGGGGCTCATCCCTGAGAGCCTTCAGCATCCTCTGTTGTCTTCCTCACTCTTCCCCCGAGCAGCATAACCTCAGACCCTTGCAGAGCGGTTGAGGTCCTTGGACCCCTCTTCAACATGCACCACTTACACGGACCCTCTTCGACACAGTGGGGAGGGCAGTGCTGTTGTGTATGAGTAGAGTATTTTTTATACCAATAAATGCTTTCTTTTTGCAGCTCACCGCTGCGGAAAGCCCGGGCTTTGTACGCCTGTAAAGCAGAACACGACTCGGAGCTCTCCTTCACGGCAGGCACCGTGTTTGATAACGGTGAGTCCTCGACACGGGGCAGCGCCGGGAGTGGATCGGGAGGAGGTGGGCTCATTTCTCAGCGGGACGTTCAGGCGGCGGTCCCCGGCGTGCCGGCAAAGCAGGATGGGCAGAGCTGTGCCTGCTGCCGTAGGAGCGCGGCGCTGGGCTTCCCGGAGCTGAGCCCGGAGCAGGGTTTGCTGCGCAACAAGGGCAGAGCGACGTGGGAGGGTGGGGGACGTACCGGGGGGGTGTTGTAACACACCATCAAATTAGCTCCCCTCTAACGGCCGCGGCATTGCCTGTCAGTGGCAGGCCCCGCTCGCCCGCCGGGGGAGGGCGGCGCCGAGAGAGAGGGCTGCTGTTAGCTGGGCGGCAGAGAGGCGGGAGACTTCCCTCTCACCTCAAAATGGACGTTCTTCTTCTGTCACAGCGTCTCTCATTTCACGTAACGTACAGGTGAGGTGCTACAGAGCCAGCGTTAACGGCAATACAAATAAAGCTGCAGAGAAGGACACTTGGCCATTTATTTTAGCGCTGAGTTTTGCAAATTACTGATCTTCCCGTGACCCAGGGAATGATTTGGAGACTCAGTTCATGGGTTTCCTTTCAGTCCTCTGTTTGAGGACTGTCCCATTCCCACCACTAGAAATCCCATGAAAGAAGAGAGCAGAAATACTTGCAACACAGGCAGTAAATCCGAGGTATATCGTGCTTTGCTCTTCGTATCTGTGCTGAAAACTGCTGATCGTCCAGCTGTCTTTAGGATTGGTGTGAAAACTGCCTTTTCAAGATCCTGATTTATTTCCTAAGGGAAACAAATCCTAAGGGAGACGTGTAAAATAGGAGGGATGAATAGGTGCGACCCCCCTCCTCTTCCCCGGAGTAGAGCAGAGATGTCCACTTTGCCACCTCCGTCCTGGGTCAGGGGGTGCCGCTCCGCGTCCCCCTCGTGGCCCTGCCCGTCCCCGCGGTGTCCGAGCCACCGGCCCGGGGTGACGGGTGTCTTGGCCCTGGCAGTGGCCGCGCACCCGCAGGGCAGGAGGTGAGGGCACACATGGGTGACCAGCTCTTTGGGACCGCGTCCGTCTAGATCAGAGCTGTGTTTCGGCGGGTTCTAGGGGAAGGTGCAGCCTCGCACGGAGGGTGTGCAGAGGTTCTCCAGGCTACGCTGGAGGCTCTGACCCACAGGAGGAAATAAAAGGAAGAAGTTTGGCAAGGCACGGTGTCACCTTGGGGCCGGCAGTGGAGCACGGCGGGTGCGCGGTGCTGACCCGGCTGCCCGCGCCGTTTGCCCTCCTGGCAGCTGCCCGACGCTCCAGCTGGTCGCTGGAGTTGTTCAAGAGGTTGCAGTACACCGCCCCGGTGTGCCCGTGCTGTGCGGGGCTGCCCGGCCGCACCGCGACCCTCCTCGGGGCACGGACCCTTCTCTGAACACGAGGGAGAAACTGGTGAGCGGCTGACCGGCACCAGCGTATACCATATCCAGAGCCATTCCGCACTGGTCTTCTGGGTAGGAGAGATTAGTTGCCAAGGATCGGCACCAGAAATATTCTATGCAGTTGCCATAATGTTTCATGCAGGAGATGGAAAAGGAGCATGTGCTTTTTTTCCTCTGGTTACTGAGAGCTGGAATAGGTGGGCTCTGGTTAGTCATGTTTTTGGAGATGACGTTAATGAACATAGATCGTGTGTTTCCTGTGTCAAGGGAAAGA
>NW_009646744.1:549795-551808 GCF_000708025.1 Charadrius vociferus | reverse complement strand
TAAGCAGTTCTGGTTTACATATAATCCCAATGTAAAGAGAAGATTTTTTACTACTTTCCAAGTAGTTCTTGGCTTTTATATGTTAAGCATTGTCATTTGGGAAACTGCTACCACATGCACTGGTTTTGCCCTGGGGTATATGTGAGAATATAGCAGAAAGGGGAAGAGAATGAATACATGTGAATTAAAGAAAATACTTTTCCTAAGCAGCTCCATAGATATCTTATAAATAAACATGGTCTCCCCTTTGAGAGCCCGTGGGAATTAGAGCAGCTAGGAGGGGAACAAGCTTGAATTAAATACATTGTGTTTGCTAAAATCAATGGATTATTCAAGGGAAAAAATATACAGCATGTTCTAATCACTTAGCAGCGTAGCCGGGGCTCACGTTAGCCAGGGGAAGCGGGTTAGGAACAGCACCGCGTGGCAGAAATATTATTATGATGAAGGGGTTGTATAAAACCCAGCGAAAGCAAACGGGTCTTGGAAATAGTTAGAGACAGGTTCTTGTTTGACTTGAGGGTTCTCTGAGGTTGCACATGGCAGAGCAGCATCTCAGTCCGACTGGGAAACTGGGGTGCTGTTACCCACACTGGGCGGCACCCACAGGGTAGATAACACCACGTTTTGGGAGGTCCATGTAAACTCCAGAGTGTTCTTCCTTTTAGTTACGTGAAACCTGCGTTTTCCAGCAGATCTTGTGCACTTGGTAGTTGCGTGCCCTTGTTGTGACGCTAAATGGGAGGGATGTCCTGGCTCCGTGGAGAGCGGGAACCGGGGAAGGTGGGAGTTGCGGGTCAGGAGAGGGATGCTTACCTGTGTTTTCAACTAGCAATTGCCCCTGAGATGGAAAACTCCAAATTCTGAAGCAGAGGACCCCCACCTGGGCTGCTGCTGCAGATACTGAGGTTTTATGCGACATTAGGGAAGTTGCGTTGCATTTCTGCTCCAGTTCTGTAATAGAGAATGAGATTCTCCGCCCAGCCTGCTCGTGTGCCCGCTCTGTCTGACAGTACCTACACAGAAAGAAATGGCTCTCTTTGGGACGTAAGTGATTTTTTAAGGCAGAAGCAGTAGCTGGAGCTCACGTGGCTTTCGGTTAAGGCACTTTCCCAGCCTGTTTGCTGAGAGCAGAGCGCTGAGGGCTCTGAAGACACAGACACACACACCCCCCACTTGCACAATTTCTTTTCTCTCGGTGGCCACTGTCTGCTGGGGGGGCTCTGCGAAGCCTTTACTCCCCCCCGAAGGCGGGTGACCCAATCGCTCCTGGGGGCTTTCCTTGCGGGGTGGAGGTGGCACGTGTCCCCTGAGCAGACTGCCTCAGCCTTTGGTGCGAGAGAAGCCCCGAGACTTGGGCGTGAGGGGGTGTAGGCACAGAAAAAGAAGCTGGAGCAAGCGAAACCCAAAAATGTGTAAACCTTGGAGCTGGAACACCATGGCTCTCAAAACTAGTTAGTTTTCTGTGGTTTTTATTTTTCGTTACTAGATTACTATGTACAATATTCCTCTGCAGTTGTACCCAGTAGTAACGGACATTGCCACACTGGTGAGGACTGGTCTCTCCCAAAGTGTGGAGATAATTGGACTTAGGACACTTCTGTCTTTCCGAGTCTTTCTCACCGGTCAATGTCAGTCATGACTTTTGCAGAGAAAACGGCCATCCTGCAGTGGATGGGGCTGGAGCAGGGGAGGAGGCGCGCAGAGGAACCTGAAGCCCTGCTCCTCCGCGCTGGTTTGATAAGTGGAACACCTATTTTTGCCGTAGAATGGAAGAGACTCGGGTTTTAAACGTTTATTTTTGCCCTGCCTGTGCCGGCGCCTCGGCTGTCTGCCTGCGCAGGGCCCGTCCCGCAGCGCGGCCCCGGGGGGACGCAGACCCCGCGCGGCGGTCAGCGCCGGCCCTGGCTGTGACGCACCCTCACATTTCTACTGAAAGGGGAATTTTCAACACGTTTCGCCCCCCACACACCCCGGCTGGGCGAGGGAGAGCTGGGGCAGCCACGGGGAAGT
>NW_009646744.1:548607-549763 GCF_000708025.1 Charadrius vociferus | reverse complement strand
CTGAAATGCTGAGCCGCCGCCGTTCGCTGTGGGAGGTGCGGGGAATATTCCCCTGCCTGCACCGGCGTAACCCCGGTTCCGGTAAAATCAGCAAATTTTCAGTTGTTGATTGAATAAAGAAAGAGCGTTAAGTCTGTTGAGGACTGATCAGATTTCTCGTTTGACAGAAATAAGATTGCAGTGTTTGCTTTCCTGCCCGGGAGCGTTTGCCAATGCGTGTTCTCCCTCAGCCTGGTGCGGGGCCAGGCCGGGACGGGCAGCGTTACGGGGCGATGGAGTTACCCACCTTCTCTCCAGCTTCACAGAGATTTTAGGCCAAACCTGGGGGAGGTTTTGAGCCCTTGGTTTTATCCCAAATGCTTCACTTCCATTGGCCCTGACACACCAGCTGCTCTCTGGAACCCCAGGCCGTAGCCGAGCGTGCAGCTCGCTTGGTCCTTCTGTGGGTTTCACTGTGTGATCCTCCATAACGGGGGCACAGAGGGGTCCCACGAGAGAGCACTTCGGCTTCCTCAGCTCCTTAGCGTATTAGTTTCCTTTAGAATAAACACAAATTAAGGGCCTTGGTCTCTCCCAAGAGCAACTTTGACGTTGTCAGCACACAAAAACCAATGGCCTCTACACTGTCATCCCCCTCCGGTAGTAACCTGTCTTTTCCTTCTCTCCTCAAGTTCATCCATCGCAGGAGCCCGGCTGGCTGGAAGGGACCCTCAACGGGAAGACAGGATTAATCCCCGAGAACTACGTCGAGTTCCTATAACTTTGGGCGTGAGAGGCGCCACTGCTGAGCTTTACATGGTATCCATGGCAGCCGCTGGCAGGAGTCCTGCAGACCATTTTGCTCTTTGCCACTGTGCGACGCAGGGCGAGGACTTCCCCGTACCCGCTCCGATGAATGTTTGTGTGGATAAAACCGTACGTGTCTCCTCCCGCGGCACATGCCGGGGCTGCGGGGGCAGCGGTCCCGGGGAGATGGCTCCACTCCTCCAGCCCCGAGCAGAGGCGGGCGATGCCCGAAGCCCCCATCCCCGCGGGGACCCCTCGCAGCCATCATAAACCCCCCCAGCAACGCAGCAGCTCCGCACCGCGGCCCCAGTGCTCCGTCGGGGCAGAGCCTGCAAAACCGTGAACCGGCAGGAGGGAGCCACCGAGCCCA
>NW_009646744.1:542426-548500 GCF_000708025.1 Charadrius vociferus | reverse complement strand
GGCGGCCGTCAACCCCCGGGCGGTGCCTGCGGCGGCAGGTTGCAGGAGGCTGCGCTTCCCTCGGCAGGCTGGGGACGGCCGTCCTGCCGCGCCGCAGCAGAGCTCTGCTCTTGCGGGCGAGAGCCGGGGGCTGCCGGGGCTCTGCGGGGCGGGCACGGTGCCGGCCGGGAGCTGTCGGGACTCGGCAGGCGTCAGCACGGTGGAGGGGAGAATATTTTGGACCAAACCTCTCAAACTACTTTTTTTTTTTTTTTTTTTAAAAAAGAAAAGAAAATTTAGATTTTTGCGAGGTAAACATCTGCAATCTGTGCAGCCCGCGTTTCCTTCCTGGAGGGCAAGATGCAGCTCCAGATAAATACCGCTCCTTTCCTTTGACTGGCTGGTTTGTATCTCCCCTTCCCAACGCACATTGCACAGAGACATCCACGCTTTCCCGAGTGCCCGTGCCGCTGATGTGCCATTTTGGAGCTGCGTTTGCCGCTCTCCACCGTCGCTTTTTAGGTGGTCTCCTTGCTTGAAGCCTGGCGTGTAGTCTGTCCGTGCCAAGTGTGTGCAGTACTGGTGGTGCAAGGTAAATTATTTCCATACTCACGGGACATTTATCGTTGGTGTGGCCAACCTACCGTCTACAGAAAACAAAGGACGAAAACAAAGGTGGGCTCCACCGCCCCTCTGGTCCTGCCCCGGGGAGGATGCTCGTGCCACCGGGGACGTGTGGCGAGTGGTTGGCGCAGCGAGTGTGCAAATCCCTCACCATTTTGGGTCATTTTTAAGGGGGAGGGTGGGAGAAGGAGCCCGGCGGGACAGCAGAGCTGGGCTGACCGGGCGGCGTGACGAGAGCGGGAACGATTATATTTTGTGATAGCAAATGGTGAAAGAAACCCCCTCCTGTCGGCGGGGAGACGCCGTGGCGCAGGAGTGACGCTGGGGGATGGGTGTCGTGGCTTTTTGTAATAATTTTAAAGACTCGGAGTGACTGAATTGCTGTATGTGTCACTTTTTATTTTTGAAAGAATTAATGTATAAATAGAGTATCTTAAAATATTATGAGGGAAAGATCTATATTTGATATTTTTAGAAGACCTGTAACGAGAGAAGCGAAGGACATTTGAAACCGGTTACAGACAAGCGCTTGCCAACACCCTCGCGTCCACAGCCGCCCTCCGGGCCTTGGCGCTGCCTCTTCGTTCGCTTCGTGGTGTCACTTAGAAATGAGGGAAAGTGAAATTCCAGATCTCTTTGCGTTTCTTCCACAGCAATTAAACTTCCTGGACTTCTGTCTCGGGGGGAAAAAAAAGAGGAAGAAGTGGGTCTTTTTTTTTCCAGTTTCTAGGGCGGGTGGGGTACACGGCATCTCCTCAGGGTGAGAACCTTTCCACAAGTGACACACAGACCCCGCTGGGGACGCACTGGGCACTTCACCTGCTGGGGCTGCTTGGGCAGGGGTGAAGCCTCCAAACTGTCCTGTTTTCTACTTTATGGTGTTGGATGAATCATAGAATGGTTTGGGTTGGAAGGGACCTTGAAGACCATCCAGTGCCACCCCCTGCCCTGGGCAGGGACACCTCCCCCCAGCCCAGGTTGCTCCAAGCCCCGTCCAACCTGGCCTTGAACACCTCCAGGGATGGGGCAGCCACAGCTTCTCGGGGCAACCTGCCCCAGGGGCTCACCACCCTCAGCATAAAAAAAAATATATTAGTATTTCATCTTTCAGCAGTATCAGCCTGTGTTCAGGACTGTCCCTTCCTGGGCTGCCCCTCCACCACGGTCCCTCCTGCCTCCGTGGGACGCTGCTGGAGCTCAGACACGGGTTCCCAGCACGGCCTTCTGTCTCAGACGTGACTCAGCTGCGGAAGAGAAAGCGTACTATGGACAAATGAGAATTTCAAACGCATTAGAAACACCTTAAAAGGCGTATTCAAGGGATATAGTATTTAGGGGCTTTTTAGTACCACTGCACGAGCACCAGTGCAGACTGCTCCGCCACCAGTCCTCCTTATCCCCACGGAACTTCCCAGTGCTGTGTCCCCTCATGGCTCTTCAGATGCTCAAGTTATTCTGAGACAGAAGTAAATTCCTCTTCCTAGGCGCTGCGGAGCTTTTGGATATACTACCTAGAGAGTAATTGGGAACAAAATCCCACGCAAGCGTATTTACAAGATATCTTCTGGAGGAAAGGGAAATAAAGCCTAAGCAGAAGTTATTGCTCTTACAGGAGAGCTAGCGGCTTATTTTTTTTTTTAATTAAAACTTTCCAAAAAGAAAAATTTGGCTGAAAGGCTTACTTAATATTCCCGTTTTGGGCCAGCTTGAATACTGGAGTAAACATCGGTTTATTCCAAGAGAAATTAAAGATAGGAAGTATTTTTTTAAACCACCTTGGCATGGCGTTTGGTAGTTAATATTAAAGTCATCACTCAAAATTACAAGCAAGCGGCGGTAGTCAGACACGCTGATAGGTAAAGTCTCTCCTGTATTCCCCGTCCCATCATTTTAGGCATTAAGCCACAGACACCAGACACAGCGCAATAACATCGGTTGAGGTCAGACGAGTGGCAGGGTGCAGTCATCCTGTGTCTTAAGTCAATGGCACCAGTCCCATGGGTTGGCCGTGGCCAGGCCACCATGCACCAACATTGATCCCTTCTTCCCAGTGGCCACCGACATGTGTGGCATTTCTGAGGTCCCCACGGGCCCGTGTTTGAGCTTCTGGCCCTTTACCGATTTCGCAGGGTTTTGCAGCAGGAGGTGAAGTGCCTCAGATGGTTTGGGAGCAGCCAGGCTGCTGCCAGCGCTCCTGTCACGCCTTCTGGTGTCCTGCTGGGGGCTTGGGGTGGGCTGGGCTGGCGTTGGGGTTGGGTTGGGGTTGGGGTTGGCGTTGGGGGGATTGGGGTGCGGTGTTGGGGTTGGGGCTGGGGTTGGGGTTGGGTTGGGATTGACGTTGGGGTTGGGGTTGGGTTGGCTTGGAAGCTTTTTTTCGACCTGGCTATTACTCAGTAAGAGCAACAATTTCAGACTCTGGCCATGAATTTTTCGGATTCCCATCTGGCTCTGCAGTCAGACAAAACGTCCTCCTGGTAATTGTCTTGTCTCGAGAAGACTTCTGCCGAGTTCGGTGGCCTGAATAGCAGCCCAGACCATTACAGCTAATTGCAGACGTGCTCCGTAGCCGCTCGCAGTGCTCGGTTATTGCGGTAACACGGGGGTACGTCGATGCTGTCCTCGGCATCAATGCTTTGAGCTGCAGACAGGCTCCTGCTGGTCCCTGGTGGTGTTTAATGCAGACTTAGTCTGAATGGCCGTTGTATACTGGACAGAATCAGGTGCTGCAAACGTGTATCAAACCATCACAGCTCCTCTGGGTGCCGGAGGGATCGGACCTTCCCGCACACTCGGATCTCCTCCGGCTGTAGGTGCGCACACACACATGCGCGGGTGTGTACGCTGTGGCACATCGGGGCATGGCAAGGCAGACACCGCTTCGGGGAGTGGGCTGCCCTCTAATCCTCACGCAGGAGTCTTCCTACATTGATTTCAGGCTCTGCTGCCACTTTATTTTGTAAACTGCAGTTGGAGCACTGGAATTTTCCCTGGAAGAAGGATATCGGTTATTTTGGTTTCATTCCTGCCTCTCTTCTCTTTTTTTTTTTTTTCCCCCCCGTGTCTCTTTTCTTGTTTTCTTTTTTTTCCTTCAGAGAAAGCATTTGGGTCTTAGTCAACAACACAACATACAATAACCTTCTTGGGGAGGATGCTCGTTAGAGCCTCGTAGCGCTGTCACGTCTGGGTCCCGCAACAGCCAGCTGATGGCTCTGTTTAAATACCAAAGAGGATTTATTTTGATTTACCTGAGAGATTTCACAGCACAAATCCAAACAGCTTCGAGGTATATTTGTTGAAGTCCCCCAGGGTGCCTCTAAGAGCCTTTATTTCTGGGCACGGTCTGCCCCGAGGAGCGCCGGGGCTGTGGGCGATGCTGGGGCAGGAGGAGCCGCATCCCCTTCCTCGCTGTCTTGCAGATAGGACTTTGCGGGAGGACTTCAGTTGGTGTTGGGGCTCCCCTCCGCTGGCAGCAACCCTTGCAGGGGCGTGGCGGGAGCGGGGAGTTTCCTGGGCACTGCTGTCCGGGGTGAGGTGGGATTCGGGGATCGGGCTCCTCGCAGCCAGCCGAAACCCCCGCTGGATGTTGCCCCGCTCCCTTCACACCTGCGGCCGTCCTGTGCCGGGCAGCCACAACCAGTGGACAAACGTCAGGAGATCAGCAGAGCAATGGAGGTGCAGTGGGTACGGGCCTGTGGAAGGGTTTTTTTCCCAGATACGCTTCACCCAGTTGCTGTTTTACAGAGATTTTGATGCGTAGAGGCACAGCCTCGCTTTGCACATGTGAAGCCCTTTAAGCTGTACGCACGAGACGATGGCCACCATGCAAAAGTTGAGAAGCGGTATCGTCCTTTGCTGTGGGAAAATGCAGAGAGTCTTCTGCTTTTCCCCCGTGTCCACAGAGCCATCTGCCACGCGCTCTCCAGCAGTATTTGCCTTTGGAAGCCGCGTTTGCTGGAAGGGGACTCCCCACCCCAGACCCCACCGGGGCTCCCGGGCTCTGCCGCCGTGCGAGTTGTCAATTTTTTATACCAGTTTATGCCAGCAATTAAGGATCTCATGTCAGACACATTTTAAGTAGAGATAGTATATTCTTTCCCTCTTTGCAGTTTTGCAGTGACACATCTCTCCTGTGGCGACATCATTTATATTCTTTTCAGCCTTCCAAGTGTGTAGCCCTGAAAAGGCAAAATAAAAAACAATGTTCCTCAGTGCTCGTGTCGGGCTCAGCCCTGTCCCTGTGTCACCCGGCGGGGCGGTCCTGTCCCCGCTCCCGCCCGGCCTCCGCTCCCGTCCCACCCGGCCTTTGGGGAGACCAGACCCCCATCCCCGCTTCTTATCAGCGTGTTTGGGGGGGGATCTGCAGAAATGACTGAAATAGCACCAAACTCGTGATTGCAGTGCTCTCCGAAGCGGTGCGCAGTAAGTCACGGCCAGCCTGCAATAGCGCTGGGGAATAGCAGAGAGAGCACAGCAATACCCTCCTGCAGCACTGCCGGCAGCGGCCGCGCACGCCGTGCGCCCCGACAGCCTGCGGGACGCGGCGACAGGTACCGACAGAGAAGCAAACCTCTGTTTCGACTCAAAACAAGGAAACTTCATTTCCCTGGAAGCGGGCGCAGGCTTGATTACACGTAACCCTTTTTCCCGCTGGCCGGGAAGGCGTTCGCTCAGCACCTCAGTGGCCGTTTCACGTGCCGGGCTGGGCAGGAGCGGGGTCCTGTCCCCACAGCCACCGTGGGAGCACTGACCCCGTAGCGGGGCATTGGCATCCCCCGGGCTGCCGGGAGCATCCGCACCCAGGGGACCCAGGACACCAGTCACTTCTTTTCCACTTTTTTTATCTTAATCTTTTTTTTTTCAGCAGCTTTTTGACATTAGGGCTTGCTTCGGAGACGGTGATGGAGGCGTGAGTGAGGAGAGCCGTGCCAGCGTGCAGAAACAAACAAAAAAGAGGGATGTTCAGCACGTGTTCCGTGTCAGTGGGTCAGAGAGTACGTCAGTGCCTCTGGACGGGGATTAAATGGGAGAAAGGGAAGGCGAAGGGGAAAGGGAAGGGGAAGGGGAAAGGGGAAGGGGAAGGGGAAGGGGGAAGTGCTCCCGTGGCCCCAGGGGGCCACCGGTGGCAGCGAGGGGCTGGGCACCGAGGGGCCGGGTGCACCCTCCCCGTGGAGCCGGCAGGGACACGAGCATCCTGCAGCATCCCTCTGGGAAGATTTTAGAATTTTATTTTAATAGCTGTTTATATTTACTGGCCAAACGAGCCCAAGCTCTAACGTCACCGCTCTCAGGCGGGAGGGCACGTTCTAAAAGAAGCACTGTGGTGGTTTTTTATCCTGCAGCAGTGACACCTCATAGACCTCCACGACCAAACCTGCTCCCGGCGCCGTGACCCGCACTGGGACGGGCTGCAGGGCTGTGGCGGGCGCTCAGCACCTCCATCCCCAGGGCCCCCACCACGGCAGCGCCCCGGC
>NW_009646744.1:541078-541737 GCF_000708025.1 Charadrius vociferus | reverse complement strand
AGCCCCAGCAGCGCCCGCGCCGGTCAGATCCCCACCAGTTCCATGCAGCACTGGTTGAAGTCAGACTGGTCTGCAGCTGGGGAAAGGTACCTACGCAAAAAAAAAGAAGCAAGCCCAGCGCTGAAGGGACATGTTCTGCTTAGCAAGTGCATAGTATTTTAATTATTTCTAACGAACCAGAAACCTCAAAGCAATTATGGTTTGTACATTTGGGCTAATTCAAATTTTTAGCTTTTGGGAAATAAAGATTAAAAGCAAGGTTTTTTTTTAAGAAATAGCCATTTAAAGTTCTATTCTCTGGGCGAGGAGCTGATTATTTGAAGACAAGCATGGCAAAGCAGCTTGTAATTTAGCACAACTGTTTGACGGCTCACGAGGTAGCACCTAGCTATTACTTATTATAAATCCTCCCTTCTGTTAATGAAGCTTATTCTTCCTCTAAACCTCAGACAAAGGGGTCTAGAAAATCGCACCTGTGCTCTAAAACTCACTGACGCAATCAGGAAGGGGGAAAAAACGCCCCAGCAGCCGCCCGAGCGCCCTGGAAACCGGCCGTGGGGCTCGGATGGTGCGGGGGCGGCAGGGAAGACGGCCCAGGCGTGGGAGCGCCGGTGGGGTTTAAATAAACCCATTTCCCCAGTGGGGTTTCTGCGCCCCCG
>NW_009646744.1:539118-540958 GCF_000708025.1 Charadrius vociferus | reverse complement strand
TGGGGTTTCTGCGCCCCCGCCCCCGCCCCCGCCCCCGCATGGCCTGTCGCCCCAGAGCACCCCGGCTCTGCCGGAGCATCGCGTCCCGCCTGCTGCTCCCCCTCCCCACCTTTACACCGAGGTCCAGCCCGTTACCTTAAGCAATTAGGTAATTAAATACCTGCAAATTGATCAGAGCTCTTGTTAACAGCCACCTGGGAGTTAAGGGTGGGGAAGAAGCAATGGGAACGGCACTGGGAATGAGCCCCAGCAGGGCTGAAGCGTGAATGGGAGCGGGGGCAGTCCCTGTTGTGAGCGGTGCTGCGGCACTGGGGGGCAGTGCCCATTTCGCCCCCTTTGCTCTGCTCGGCTTTAATCCCGGCTGTCATTTCGGATGACATCCCGCTCAGGGGCGCGGGGAGGCTCTGCCAGGGCAGGGGGAGGTGGCACAGCCACCCCGGTGCTGCCGTGTCTGGTGGCGGCGAGTGGCACCGTCACCTCCGCTTCACACCGTGCCCTTTGGTACCCACCGGCCGTGCCGCTGCTCTCGGCGCGCACCGGGTGTCTCGCTGCGGCTGCAGCGGGCTCGCGAGGTAGGGAAACGGAATTCGAAGCAAGGTCTCCTGTGGAGCAAAGCAAAAAATTAGCTTCATGCCAAACTTGCTGGGAGAAGTGGGGTTTTAGAGAAAACTGCTGGAGCTGTACCCAAACGCGAATTCTCATGTGGTGTGGATGGGAGAGCGCCCTCAGCCTCCCCGCTGGCGCCTGCTCCGCGGGCAGGGGCAGAGAGGGCTTCTTGCGAGGACAGGCTGAGGGACGTGGGGCTGTTCAGTCTGGAGAAGAGAAGACTGAGGGGGGATCTAGTAAATGCTTATCAATCCTTAACGGGAGGGCGCCGGGGGGATGGGAACAGTCTTTTCCCAGTGGTGCCCAGTGCATGCGTAGCGGGGCGAGGGGAAAAACCATCCCTGCGTGATAGACTGTTGCCTTTTACTTGCCAGTCTGATAATTCTGGAGATATTTTGCATGTGCCTTTTTAGAGCTTATTTATTTTGCTGCAGTCGTAACCTATAAAATATATTTCTGGGATTGGGAAATGCACATGCTTCTTCTGGCCTGCACCTACCTCTATTTATTTATTTATAAATTTGGGTCTGGTTGAGTTTTTTTTGTTAAATAAATGATGCTCCGTGTCGGCCTGGTACCTGGAATGTCTGCTCCTCCGAAACACCCGGGGACGGCCCTCCAGCCACGGTAAGGAGAACCAATTAAACCACAAGATCATAATCACTCCTCTGTTTATTATTTATTTCCCCAGCAACAATGATATATTTAGACCATCAGCTTTGAGCTTTTTCAGACCCATTATGCTCAGCAAATCCCAGCAGCTGCAATGGGATTGGTACAGCAAAAGGCTACGGGGATGCTGAGGGGACTGGAGCATCTCTCTGCTGAGGACAGGCTGAGGGACGTGGGGCTGTTCAGTCTGGAGAAGAGAAGACTGAGGGGGGATCTTAGCAATATTTATCAATCCTTCAAGGGCGGGTGCCAGGGGATGGGAACAGTCTTTTTTCAGCGGTGCCCAGTGACAGGACAAGAGGGAACGGGCACAAACGTGACCATGGGCAGTTCCATCTCAACCTGAGGAGGGACCTCTCTGCTGTGAGGGCGGCAGAGCAGTGGCACAGGCTGCCCAGAGAGGTGGGGGAGTCTCCCCCTCTGGAGCCATCCCAAACCCGCCTGGACGCCGTCCTGTGCCACTGCTGGAGGTGCCCCTGCTCTGGCGGGGGGTGGGATGGGGGAGCTCCAGAGGGCCCTTCCAGCCCCCACCAGTCTGGGATGCTGGGAGCCTGTGATGGGA
>NW_009646744.1:534818-538919 GCF_000708025.1 Charadrius vociferus | reverse complement strand
CGGGGCCTGACCCACACCCGGGTAGAAGCATCTCCACAAAAGGGGGAGGGTGTGAATGCAGTGTCCATTGAGTTTCTTTGGTCTGCCGGGTGTTGGCTTGGTTTGGTTGGATTTTTAAATTGTTTATGGTAATTGCTCTGGTTTGAGCCTTGTAGGAAGGTACTGGTTTTTTTGTTTGTTGTGGGAACACGTGCAGTTGTTCTGCAGGTGTACCACCTGCAAGCCAAAAAGGAAAAAAAAAAGGAAAAGACTATGAAAGAAATGAGGAATTAAAAATTGCTGGGTTTTAATTTAGAATTGCTTCTTGCAGGAGCGTAATTGCGGCTCAGTGGGGCCGGTAGCTGGGGCGGGTGCCCGCGGGGGGGACGGGGACAGGGGCTCAGCCCTCGGTGAGCCGGTGGCAGATGGGTCTCTGCCTGCACCCCTCCTGCCCTGTGGCAGACGGTTCGGCCACAGCTGTGATTAAGGAGTGACCGGTGGGTCGGTAATTTGACAAACACGAGTCAACCATTTGTAAAGCGGCATTAGTAACACCGTCTATAAGGAGAAACGGCAAAAGCTGTGCTTCTGGCAAGGGAAAAGTATTTGTCAAACTATTTGTGAATATTATTTGGGCAGATAATATTTCTTAATAACTTAATAGCGAATATTACTGTTTCAGCGCTCCTGATTCCCTTGGCAGCCTCTGTTCTTCCAAGTTCATTACTGTACCAGTGACTTCATCCTGGTCCATCTCACTGGGATGGTCCGTGTCCCCTGTCCCCAGCATCCCGCGGGAGGACAACACAGCCGTGTTGCCCCCACGGGATGGGGAAGCTGATGGCCATGAATCAATCCCTCGCCCAGCGTTTGCCCTGTGCCTTCCCGGGGTCACCCGTTGGGTCCTGCACATCGGCAGTGCGGTGCAGCCACCGGGACGGGATGGAGCCAGGATGAAACCTGTCCTCCCTCTCAGCGGGTACAACCCTCCAGGGTGTCCCAGCAGCTCCGCCGTCCCCCACCAGAGCAGGGTGCCCATTTGAAGGACTCGGCACCTTGTGCGCGGTCTCATTAGCTGTGAGGCTGATTAACACCCGCTCCCACGGGATGTGTCAGGCTGCGGGAGAGCACGGCAAGACCTGAGCCTGTCCAGTGGTGGTTGAGCCTGTCCGCTGCTATGGAGCGGGCGTTCGCTGTCCCGGTGAGCACAAATCCTTCCCATGGCGGCTGGTGGGACGCGACGGCTCGTCGCAGCGCAGGGCAGAGCGGCTGCTGTGGGGCGGTGGGACGACAGCCCCCCAGCAGCCCGCTGCCGAGCCCGCTCGCGCTCATTCTTCTTCAAACAAAGAAACATCCCGCTTGAGCCAAAACCAGAAACCTCCCAGCAAGGGTTAGGAAAGGCAAAAAAAAAAAGCAAGCGTGGCTCTTCCGCGGTGCCGGAGGGAGGCGAAGCTGCGTGTGCAGCGGGCCGGGAGGGCACCCAGGTCCCCGCGCTCCGCTCCTCCCGCGGTGGCAGATCCCAGCCATGCCCACGCCGCTCCATTGGGCACAACGGGTCACTTTTTTTGGCGTGTATCACATCAAGCAGAAAGCGTAACCCCTGTCCTATCGCATTAGCAACGCAATTAGTGGCCGTATTAGATGCTGCATCAGCAGTTTCCCCTCCATCTTTTCATGTGGTTTGATCTTGAATCAACAGAGTCTATAATTAGAAGGATTCCACTTACTTGTTATTTTTTAAACTTAAAGCTCTCTGTTGTGACCTCAGAGAATATCCTTAATTATGCTCTGGTGCTGTGCCAAGCCTATGATGTATTGAATAAGAATATTTACCACCATCACCACTCCTCCAGGTTTGCTTCGGAGCAAGTCTTTATCAGCTGTTCCACGGGCTCGGGCATTTCAGATCAATGAACTTGTCGTCCCTTTAGAGGGTTCCTCCAGTTACCGCTCCCCCAGTCACACTTTGATGAGTTGAATACTTACACTTTTATATTTTAAAATGTACATGCCCTATATAAAATGTTTTCAGATTCACTAACAAATGACATTATCAGTAATCTTGTTAAGGAAAGGAAACGAACTCATTGCCATGTGACCCTGGGGCAGCGAAGCCGGCGCTGTGCCGTCGTGGGGTGCCTGCTCCGATGCTGGTACCCGCTGGTTTGTACCCGATGGACACGGGGCAGGGCCTGGAGGGAGAGCGGCTGCCTGGGTCCACTCTGCGGCTTCACCTGTCAACGGCCCGTGATGAAGGATCTCCACCACACTCGCATGTGGCAACTAACTGGGTAAGGCCACCTTCTCCCGGGGCACCGGGGCTCAGCACGACCTCAGAGCCCCTTCCAGTGCCTAAAGGGGCTCCAGGAGAGCTGGGGAGGGACTCTGGGTCAGGGAGGGGAGCCGTGGGATGAGGGGAACAGTTTTACACTGAAAGAGGGGAGATTGAGATGAGATATCAGGAAGAAATTCTTGGCTGTGGGGGTGGTGATCCCCTGGGGCAGGTTGCCCCGAGAAGCTGTGGCTGCCCCATCCCTGGAGGTGTTCAAGGCCAGGTTGGACGGGGCTTTATGGGATTATGGACTTGAAACGGACGGGATCCCCCACAGAACCTGGGCCTGAGAAGTCCTGGGTACCCTCCAAGGCCTCCCCCAACGGGAGCTTGGCAGGAGCACCAGCACTAGTAACGTCTTGGAGCCCACGCCGGGATAACGAGCAACTGTACAGCCACGGAGCCCTTTTTTCTGTAAAATCCCTGAACTCGTGCCTTACGTAGCAGAACTGCCCGTGCGCCTGGAGCACAACGCAAACTCACGCTGAAGCAGGGGAATGGCCAAGGATAAAGCAGCACGTTGTGGGCTGTCCCAGAGGCAAACACCAAGTCAAGAGTGCTCCAGCTGGGAAATCTTAAATGACAGGACTGTAAAAATGGCATTTAATGGCATCTTCTCCAAACCATTCTGAAATTCCATCATTTTATTGGGATAGCGTGAACAAAACAAAAATCACAAATTTCAGTCTCATGCTGGGTTTCATCCAAGTTCCCTGGAAGACGAAGACAGAGCCCAAGCAGGCACTGCAAAATAAGATGGCAAAGGAGAGGAGCACTGCTCGTCTCCCTGCAGCTCAGCGCCCCCCCCACCTCCCCCCGCAGGGTGGGAGACCCCCGGTCCCCTCCGGACGCGCTCTGAGCAGCCGCCGACGTGGTGGGAAGGGAGGGCACACAGGGCAGACATGGAAACCCTGCAACGAAACGGGCTCCAGTTTCGTCCCACTCGTTTCACAGATGCTTTCAATGTAAATAATTTTGTCGATGCAATAGGACAAATCGGATTTTGGGTGGAACAGGAGGACGCCCGGTAAGTGATGTACTCTGCCATGGAGCGTATCGGTGACTGTGAGTTGGTACTGGAGCCATAAAGCAGTTATTTTATTTTAATACCTGATGTATGTCCTTAAAGCACCTTTTCCTAATTGTTAAACAAATGAATGTAGTAGATCATAAATCCCGTTCCTGTATCACCTCTGACCCCAGTCTACGGCCACCTCCCCTGAAAGGGACCAAAGTGAAATTTATGTAAGCCTTCGTTTTAATTGCAAACAATTCAAAGAAATCATTCCCTGCTGGAAAGTTGGCATTTCCTCTCGCTATTAAATGAGATTTTATTATAGCACGAATCTCACACTGCTATTCAATGGGGGCACAGGCGTGAGCTGTGTTAAGGAAAAAAAAATCAGCAGTTTTATTTACGGATGCTTTGAAGATTAAGTTGCTTTTTAAAAACTCGAGGGGCCGCATGGCAGGCACTGGGCGGCAGCGGTGGTAGTTTTGGGGCTGTGAGACCTCCTGGACACCGGGGGTGGTGTCGTTACCACCCACCCACAGCCAGAGGTATTTTTCAGCGTCGCTAATTTAGGAAATACTTCTTCACAAGTTTGATGAAATTCTGCTTTTGGAAAGTTATGACCTTGTTACGCAGGGTCTCGTCCCGCTGCCCAAGGCTGGTTTAACCCCTTCCACTGGTGTCCCAACCCCGTCCCCCGTCCCCCCAGTCCCGCTTTCTGGCCCCTCGCTGCGTTGCAATGCTGGTGGGGGGCTCTGCGCCGCACCCCCGCTCTCCC
>NW_009646744.1:471832-534727 GCF_000708025.1 Charadrius vociferus | reverse complement strand
GACCCTAACCCTAACCCTAACCCTAACCCTAACCCCCCGCCACCGGCCGCCCACCCCACCGCGCCGCCGTCCTCCCGTTACTGCAATCAGTGCAAGTTTCGGCCGCTCCACAGGTTGAAATTCCGCCCCAAAAGGTACGAGGGCAGAGGCGCGGGGCAAACATGCGGCTGCACAACCCGCACGCCCCTACGCCGTGCCGCGTGCCGTTTGCCTCCCATCACCGCCTGCGGGCATCCGGCACCTGCCTCAGCCGGCGGCTTTTGTCAGCGGCCTGACAAGTATCAAATGGTTAACAAGGACTGCAATAACTAAATTAATTTTAAGTCAATTCTGTATATTTTTTTTCTAAATACACTTTGTGGTGTTTTTCTTAGTTTCACTGTCCTGGCAGCTCTATGGCTATCCGTCTGGTGTGCGCACAACTGCGCTCGCTCAGACGCACAGACCCGCTCTTCATCTGATTAGAAAACTGGTATGGATTCCCCCCCGGAAAATGGACGATATGAATGCAATGGCAAATCCGGCCAGGTTTGGGATATGCTAGTAATGATTTCCAATTAAATTGTTAATCTGAACTTAATTATCAGAAATTCTCCCACTCCAGAACTTAATTACGGCAGCAATTAGCTTTAGTCTAAATAATTTTTGCATATGAGGTGAGTAAATAAAACAACATAAATGAACTGACTGAGCTGTCAGAACCGATCCTTTCCGGGTACACAGCAACAACTCTACAAAAGCATTTTGGAGCCATTTAATGAAAAAAGCAGAATTTTATTATATGGTTTCCGTCCATTATTCGGCATTGCTGTAAATGGCTCACATTTACTGCAACTTCTGTACAGATGTGTGGCTTTGTATTACCAGAACAGCAAATTTAAATGAAAAAATAAATGTTCAACAATTCCACACAAGCTTTTACAGTCCAACATTTCACTGAGTAGGTGAAAACTACAGACTTGTTACTACAGAATTATTCAGCATGAATAAAAAACTACAACTTTTATTTTTAAACAGGAGTCACTGGTTTAATTTTTTTATGCTGTTTAAAATTACTGTGATAAAAATAATGATTTTTTTTTTAATAATGCCATACACCGGTATGATATAGGATTTGTCCCCAGTATATATCTTTTGTTTAATATACAAAATAGAATAATGACACATCGCTGACTCTATGCTGTTAGGCGAGTTAGTTTGGAGGTGGGGGATATTTTCATACACACAGCCTTTCATCAGAAAATGAGCGCCTCTCGTGGTTTAGAGAGGCCCTAAGCCTTTCCTGAAAATTTGGTTCCTATGTGACATCGATGGCTCAGCAACACCTGGTTGCGGGCTGGACTAAGGACCGAGCTCAACTAGGATATATACACACACAGTCTTTTAAAAATCCCACGCTAAGGTATGACCCTGAAGTCCTCACTCGCTGAAGTTCGGCTACGGGAAACAGGATTTCGCTGACGCTCATCCAGGCACTTCCTCCTGTTTTCTACCTTTTTCTGTGAAAGCTGGGCGGGTCCGCAGCGGCTCCTCTCCATCCCGCTCCCCGGCTGCTCCAGCTGAGGCCATTCCTGGCGCTTGGCGTGTGCAAGTCCCACCCCGCAGCACGCGCGTGTCCTGAGCTGCCGGCGGCGGCCGTCCCTCGCTCGGATGCATGCACTTTGTGATAAGGCACTGAAGAGACGGAGTCAGAATTCTCCCTGCTTTATCCAGAGTGCAGATACTACCCACTGCTACAAGGACTACGGAGACACAGAACACGGACTTCTCACTGCTTACTAAAGCACTACGTAGTTTTCATTGTGAAGTTTAAAACTTAACAGCACACACAGGACAATTGCTTTCTTCTAACATCACAGCTTCCTTGTTTTTTTTTTTTCTTAAATCCTTAAACTAAGAATTAATATACAGGCATATGGACAAAAAGGGGGCAGAGAGCCTCGCCTCTCCTACGCTATCGCGTCTCTCAAGGTGGCGGTCATTTGTTCGTGTTCACTATAGTTTCTTTTCTGCTGGCAAAAAAAGAAAGTTTTGCATCTTTGTGTATACAACTGCACACGCGCTCACACCCACACACGCTCACTCCTTCGCGCAAACCCAAATTGAGGTATCTGGGGATGCAATTTTTACAAACAATTCTCTAAAGAACGAACAGTTTTCCTTTAAAGTGAAGAGCCCACCCGAACCCACCCAGTATGAAACTCCTATCTGTATCTCAAACGGGTTGCGGGAATATTTTCATTGCGTTGGCTTGGAAGTTGTCATTAAAATACTGAACTTTACCTGAAGTGTTAGAAAATGTCCATATTCTTTATAGATCAAAGAGAAGAGAATGATTACTTTTTTTTTTATTAAAGATGATATTTTACGCCAAAGTACTGAATATAGTATCTTTTTTTAATAGGTATAACATTCAAAAAGAGATTTAAGAAAGGATGAAAATTTAGTTTCCTCTTCCACTCGGAAACAAACTTCTGCTGAACAATAGAAACGTACTAGTGTATTGTGAACAACCTACGCGCTATATTTACATATTGCTGGTACCTGTATGCGTATTATTGCCAAATTTTTCGAGCTGTTTTTGCTGTGGTATGTGAGGCTGTATATGAAATTACCCCCGCGTGTTCGGAGGTGTAGGTATGCATGTGCACACACGCGTCTTGCCGGCTTACATTTTTTGCAGCGGAGGTCTGATTTAGCAATGAATCGTGAATGGTAACCGACCATACAGATAGGAGTATTCCATCCAAGCTCCCGCTTGAAGTTTTACACAGTGATTCGATAAATATAAAATCAACCCCGAAGCCATCCGCTGAACACAGGCTTTCCTTTCCAAACCCAGCGCTTCTTTGGATACTGAACACCGATGCCCTCAGTACTACCTCCAGACAAACCACAACTCGTACAGGTTACCATTCAGCACATTTGTGACCCCTACAAAAAATATAATTACATGTATCATGATAAAGCAATCTGTCATCTAAAAA
Source organism: Charadrius vociferus (assembly GCF_000708025.1). NCBI lineage: Eukaryota > Metazoa > Chordata > Aves > Charadriiformes > Charadriidae > Charadrius > Charadrius vociferus. The sequence continues at coordinate 531,740 of NW_009646744.1, read as the reverse complement.
TCATCCTTATTATACACTATACAAGCTATTTTACAATCATTTAATAAATTGCTTTTAAAGCTGCAGTAGCCCTTCCCTTCTTTTCTCAGATCAGCGAATATACCGATTATACATATTTGAAACTATAACTAAATATAAAAATATATTAGGTTTTGTATTTCATCAGATGATCTTTCTCATTTCTATTACACAAATAATCTGGCCACTTTGAGTAAAAATCAAATTTTAGAGTGGCTTAGTAAATATTTAAATTTTGAGATACAGAAAATCGTTAAGGTGCACGTAGAAAAAGGCTACTACAGCTTCTAAACGTTTTAAAATATAGTTATCAATGGCAACAAGGAGAAATTCACAGGACCTATGGTAATTTTATGGCACGCTAGTAAGTCGGTATGAAGGGATGCAGCCTTACAAAGACAGAAAGTTTGACGTACGACTCTAAGACCACGAAATCAGTAGCGGAGCTTTGCTGCTGTCCAGGAAAGGGGATGAACCAGTCGGTGACAGGTGGAGACGTGAAAATGGGTCTCTAACCGCACGAGTTTGGAGTCTGTATATCCGGAGTCACGGTCAGCCAGCGCAGCTGCTCTGCTGCCTGCATGACGGTAAACATCTCACTGCAGAAAGGATTTCTAGGATCGATACGAGGAAACAGAACAAACCCAAACCACTGGGCAAAATTACACGCCTGCCTCTCAAGTCAATGGTATTTCTCCATAGATACTTGTATGACGATAGATTTGAGTGTATAGAAAATGTGAGTTTCTCCACACAGAAGTAAACTTTTCTTAAGCTATGCATATTTTCCTGAAAATTTCCTGATGGGCAGTCAGGACTGATCTTCTTGGCATCAATGCAGCCCATGACTCTCATAGTTATGGCTGTTGCATTATATGCAAAAATCAGGCTTGTTTTTTTCAATATATAAAATAACCTGCTCATTTACATCCAGTTAGGACTAGGTTAATTTTCTATGAATCTGCATATCCAACACTTTTGCACGTATACCAAAAGTATTTGTTTCATTCGCATCTATTTAAATGAGATTTGAGAGTGTTCTCCCACCCACCCTGGCCCTTAAAAAATGCCAAATTTTTATGGTCACTTTGACAGTTGAAAGCTATTAGGTTAGAAAAGCCCAACCCATTTTCACATGAATATACTCAAGGATTAATGTCTAGAGGTCATTTAGGAAAGCTACGAGCTGCCCCACCTTAAAAAACCAGCTGTACAATAGGCATCTTGAAGTATTACAAAAAAATTATGTAAGAAAAAATGAACAAGCCTAGTTCACGGTATATAAAGTTAAAGGAAATTGCTAAAACCAGACAGTAATAGCTATAAAAGGCACAACTTCCCTTTTCTGATATACACTTGTAAACTTTCTTCAGGTTACATGCATAAACCAAAATGCTACCTTAACTTTAAAAAAAAAAAAATCCAAAACACTTTACTAAAAAAAAAAAGCCTAGAAAATTGTCTCCAGCCAACTGCAGAAATTAATTAGCAGAATGTTCGTAACACAGCCTCAGATCTTGTCACCGGTGGTTTTGATGCATCCATGGATGTTGCACGAGGGGAGAGATATAATTTCTGACAAATAAGATTTCCTTTCCTTTCCTTTCTCCCCAATTATTTACCAAATGTGAGAAATCCGCTGCTTCTATAGCCTAAATCTTGGCCCTCTGTAAACCACATGTAGTGCATAATTACAAAAGAAACACCGCTGCAAGGACAAAATTAACAAGTTCTGTAGGTTTTTTCTTTACAAAAAAAAAGCTATCATTTGACGTTTTCTTAAGGCAACCCTTTTGTATTAAGGCAGTCACTTTTGATGAAACAAGAGCTTCTTGATATTTCCATTTGAATATTTTGGTATCTGATTGCTGATGATTTCTGCCAACATTTCTGGGAACTCAATACTCATGGATTTATCCAAAAATGTCTGGAAGCAAAAGCTCAGAAGATTTTCAACCACCTACAAGCGACAAAGCAAAGAATTACTTTCACACGAACACATACGGAAGAACTATTAACCGACATCCTTCCTTCTTCCTGACTTCTGGCAGCGCAGGCCAGACGTGCATAGCTATCCTCATTTAATTAGCAAGCCTTGTAACCGGCATTCTGATATAAACCCAGTGGACGATTGTGCAAGATCTTCACAAATACTGAAGAGATCACGTATCAATTCCCATTCTAGCATATAACAAACATAGATATGGATAAGCTTAGTAAGATCTTTCCAGGTGCTCGGTACACTAACAAGAAAAAAAATAAACGTTGAGGTCTCCAAGTTTCCCTCACCTCATCCAGCTTAGACGCCGCTGCACTGCTTTGTACCCTACGCACAGAGTACATACCGCAAAAGGAGACAGCCTGAAATTCTGAAATTCCTTGCAGAATGAGACCACTAATACTAAAAATAGTACTGATGCATTATGTTAACACGATTTTAAGCAATTCCATAGATTCTTGAATAGTTCGTCATTAATTGCTGTGGAGTCCACTGCAAAAGCAGTCTGAGAGCAACATGTTCACCTCTTCCCATTAGTTGCCAGGTAGCCATAGCGCAGCATGAGCGCCTCCCCCCTGCCCCTGATATTTATCACCTTAAATTAAAAAAAGGGATAGAGGAGATTACTGCCATATCCCCAAACATGTATCTGGAACGCCTACAGCATTTGTCTCAGAACTTACATCATGCATAGAGTCCAACAGTTTAGTCAGTTGATAAAATCGCTGCCAGTTCTGGCTTGAGTTCCCTTCTCTCTTCACTATGGCCTTTCCCAGCTCTTTAATGTATGTCATACGGATTTCTTCAAACAGAGATTGACTCTTCAGGCCTTCCTTAGGAACTGCAACATTGATACAAACCTTTAAGACATTATACATCTATGAGCTGCATCATTATTTAAGTTCTCTTACATCAGTTGCACAAAAATGACCAAAAGAGAAAGGACTTAATGAAATGACAGCTGAGAGACAACAAAAGAGAGCGGAAAGCGAGACGGATGACTCACTAAACAAATAGCATAGGACTGCTGGCAAAAAAAAAAAAAACCAAAACAAAACAAAAACCCCAAAGGTAACCCAACAAGAAATAGAGGAAAGGGAACCGGACCATGGAGGCAACAACACTAAGCCCGGGAAGCGCCTTGACGAAGAACCAGCAGGGCTGGAGCGCCTGTGTTCTCAGTCTGTGGGGAAACGTGACATTGGAAAGATTCCATAAAAATTCTGTGTGCCAAAAGAAGACCAAGGATAGGATCACAGGATGGCCTGGCTCAGAAGGGACCTTGAAAGATCATCTAGTTCCAACCCTGCTGATGTGGATCAAATGACATGTCCAGGCAAGGCAGTAACAGAGACTGGACAACAAACTGACTGCCCGAGCCAGGGAGGACTCGGGTCTCAGCAGAGCTTCTTGGAATAGGGATGGGGTGCCGAGAGAGCGCCGGCCGGCTGACGAGCCCTGGGTTAAACTCAATTCCATGTTCAGCCCCTGTGCCTACATTCTCCTACTAGGATGGTCCTTCCAGAGGCCAAGGACTAGTAAATAAATTGGAACAAATCAAGCATAGGTTGACCACACTCCAGTGGTCCTTAAGATGTTTGACTTGACGTCTTTGATTACCTTGGTGAAGTGAATGGAAAGAGCTGAAGAGAGAGAAAAGAGAGAGCTGAGACAAAGCCGACTGAAAGCAAGAGAGGAGGAAAGAGGCCACTAAAGCACACTCCTTCCTTCACAAATCCAACCCTCACTACACTGTCAGCATCTGTGAGATGTCAGAGTGAAGCCTCTTATCTGCCTTGTCGACACAGGAGATGACAACATGTCAACTGCTGCTTGAATAATTTAAATAGAAAAGGTCTGTGAGCTACATCTCTGTGTGAGCTACGTGTCTAGAGTGCGTGGGATTCCTGTTTCTCCTTCTCTTCTGCCTCTTCTCTTGGAAAACTTACACAGAAACACAATAAACATAAATTAAAATCGTGAAGTCGTGGATTAAAAAGCTATACAAATTTCAGCTATTCAATTTTCAGAAGTTCCACAATGTACCACTTACACAATGTACGTACTCAAAAAGAAATGTGAAAATATATTGTCTTTCACTGTAAATATAACAAAGAGGCCTCTGCTGGTTAACGCCAGTGCTTGCCGTACTCCACTTCTGAATGGGCTTAATTCTACGAGTGTAGTCTCTTCCCCATTTCTGCCATGGAAATTCCCTTAAGGAAATTTCCAATTCCTGTAAGGAAAGTTGGCCTGCACCACATCCAAAACACTTGAGGAATTTTCGGGAGAGATTTCAGAAACTGCTTTAAATCTGCAATCTCGGGGAAGTTTCAAGTTCCTACGAAGCCCACGGCCGCGTGGAGCTGAGTTTCCTCTGAAAAGAGCCCTTGTCCCCGTCGTGGGTCGGCAGGCGAGGCTGCGCTGGTCCCCGTCAGCCCGCCCGGGGAGGAGCTGCGACGGCAGCGCACTGCGCCCGACACCTCTCCTGCCCGCACCCACCGCTTCCCTGTGCCTACGGCGCCGGCTTACGAGATCCTCCCGCTTTCATTCTGGGAACAGCCCAAAGCTACCAAGTTCCCATCTGTTTACGAGAATTAACGCTATTGTTCACTGGAAATATTGAAGATAAGGAACGTTTGAACCCTCAGTGTAATGAACTGTTTAAACTTTTAAAAATATTTACTTTTCATCACGAAGAAGTACTATGCTGAAAAACCTTTACTTGCATGGTTGCTCTGACACTGTGAAAGCGTCCTGGCATACCCGTCACTGCACTACAACAAAAATAACCTTCTGTCAAGCAGAAGCAGCAAAGGCTGCAGGAAAACTACGGTTGCTGCCCGCGATGCAGCTCCGAGTCCCGTGGGACTGTGGGTGTTGGTGTGATGGCCGTGGGACGGGATGGCTCCGGGACGGAGCGCGGTGCCAGGCGAGGTGTCTGGCACACACGCACAGGGGCTCCGTACTGCTGCGAGGCCCTGGGCTGCAACGGAGGCAGGGTTACGGCGACCCCCGCGGGGGGCTGCAGCCCTGCTGCGCACCAAGAGGAAAAGCTCACTGGGTACCGCTGAGTATGAATACGGGGGGAAAATAACATTGTAAAAGTTATTCACGCCATGTCTCATATTAGTGTATGTCTGCATACTCTAACAGGACTGTTTTGACACTGTACTTTACCCTTCCATGCAGTACAGACAACAGAAGTTTACTGAGCTGTGACTTAACTACAGCATATCCTATTGAAAGCCATGAACACCATCATTTATTATATATTCCATGTAATATAAATCTATCTTGCGATACCTATCATAAATCCACCATATACCTTGTAGATGCAGATGCAAAAAGCTGTATTTGTATTTAACAATTTTTAAATAAATTCTGGAGGAGTTTGATAACCTTTTGGGGGGAAAACTACTTCACTGGATTGGAACTTCTTCACAGGTGGTGATGGTTTTGGGGATTTTTTTGGTTGGTTGAGTTTCAAGTATTTTATGGGCATGAAGTTATAAGTTTGCTCATTTCTTTGGGTCCTGAACTACTCAACGAGTATAGAAATCTCAACGATTTATATATTTTTTGAAGAATTTTAAATTGCAATTCTGAGTTAGGCCTCTCTGTTGGAGTTGCAAAGTTTTGAATGCAATCCATAACATCTTAGCATGAATGTCTTGTATCTGCTAAAAGCAGAACTTCCTTCACTAACCCTATACAGTCAGGTGCCAAGAAGCACATTTTGACTTTTATTTGCTATCAGACACCTAACAGAATTTTAAACTACACATGCACACCCATAATATGGGCAAGTTAAACTTACATTGTTCACATCGGTATTTAACTATTCACCTACTTGTAGAGAGGAGAAGCAAGGTCTTCATGCAGAGATACTCTTCATATGAGACTTGAAGCCGCGATAGCTCTCGAGCGACCATAAGCATATGCTTGCACTGTTCATACATACACGGTAGATTCATCCTCTGCCTGAGAAATAAGAGCATAAAAGTTAGTTAAATGCCTAGATACCTAAAAGTTCTAAATCTAAGTTTTTCCATGCTTCATTCAAGAGCAGCGGGGCTTGTAGAGGCAGATGATAAGTATGTGATCTATCTCACAGCAAAATTATGTTTGTTTTTTCTCCAGTGAACCCATTCAGGGCGATTGCCTCGGCCACCACATATAACCACCGGCCTAGAACTGGAGCATGAGGCATGCAATCCCAGCGTTATAAAGGAAGCCTGTCTTTACCAAGGGCTGATCACTGAGCTCTGTTATCAACAGCCAACACAACAGTTCAGCACAAACTTCACATAAAAGTCAAGTTCAGTCATTGTGAGACAAAGTTCTTGAAGTCTGGCAATCCCAAAGTATTTAATCTGTATAAAGAAACATGATGGTGTACTACACTAGAGATGAGATTTCTCCAATTCTTTCAAGACTTTGGAGAAGTCCACCTAAATTGAATACATTATTTGCCCACTGGTGATAGCATCAACTTTCCCTAACTTCTCAATTTTCAAAGTGACTCTATGCTTCTCGTATCCTTTTACGTTCTTAAAGGGACGCTTAGTATTGCAATTAGATTTCATTACCTTTGCACTGTAATAATAAGGTTTCTAACCATAAATGGAAAGACATGTTGACAACCAAAGGAAAATATGGGAAAGCACTTACGTAGAATCACAATGACAGACATTATGTATTTATCTATTCTTTTCATTTTTTCTATTTTAATGAAACCCTGCATCAAGACAGGAACTCCTCCTTTTCTGTAGCGCCTCACCTGACGCAACAATCCTCTTTATATGTGCGCTTTTATAGTTGGTTACTGTGAATAGGGCAGGATTACAGTTTTTGGGTGGGAAATGAACAAGAGATTAATTCTGGAAAGTGTAAGGGAGACTTATGCTTTTCCATGTAAACTTCTGTAGAGAAAAAGATAGGTAAAATAGTACGTTTCAAATGTAATGACTACACAATCTCCCTACAGCGATGCTAGCAATTTATTTTGCGTTAATGATGTGTCACCTTTTCCAAGACATTGCCTATTCAGTATTACAATCTAAACAAAGACACAGACAGAATTGAATCCCAGTGTAAGTCAAGAGTAAGATTTGGTTATGGAACAACACCAATCCCTCCAAAGCTGCTACCATTTTTCAGTTCTCCCTGCCACAGCCCTGCAAGAGAATTATATAACGTACCCTCACAAGCATCCTGAGAAACCCTACGTGAGAACAAGGAGAAACACACACCTTTCTCAAGGTGCAAAACCCCAAGAACAATGGGAATTCAGATGGGTTTTGAAAGACAGAAAGAAACACAAACTGTTGAAGCTGCATTAAAAGCAAATCAAGCACAAGCCTGAACCCCGCCATTTCCACACGCAGGCTGTTGGGCAATTCCTTCTGCGTGTAACAGGACTACGCGTGGCACTGCCTTAGTGGTACCTCCAGCTATATGCACGCGTGCACACACGCGAACCTAGAAACACTGGCACTATGGCAGCCTTCGATAATCAAGGAGCAACAGTGGGAATAGAACGCGCACACGAGGCAAGCTGCACGAAACAGGAGTAAGCGTAAGATGGTCAGTCGTAGGATGTTTCTCAGGGCACTTGACACAAAGCCACTATTTGGCCGTTTGGCAAATTCTCTCCTAACCCCTCTGGGTTGTATCAAAGGGCATCTCACATATTTCAAATTGAGCAATTTAAACACATTGTATGACAGGGCTCAGCAGTTTTCCTCATGTAAAACTATTACCACTTCTGGGCAGAAGGTTAAAATAAACATTATGAAATGGGTCAGCCTGTCATTTATTTCTATCTGCTGTGAACGCAACCATCACTACAAGGCTGAGAATCTATATGAAGACGTGTGGATTTGTGGTAATAGCAAGGCTATGCAAATCGCAGTTCTCAAAAAAATGAGAGTAAAACACAGCCCCGCTCCCGTCAGAGACGCCGGAGCGCACAGATGAGCGCTGCACTATGCCCTGGAGGGCAGCGGGTCCAGGCTGTGTCAGAACAACAGGGAAGCTGATTCACCGCGCAGTCCTTAACGCTGGCGAAGGGTCTGGGAAGAGGTCCCAGACACTCCCCCCGCAGATCTCCTGGCCAGAGTGCATCAGATGATCTCAGCGCGCAGGGAGGCTGCCCGAGGATCCGGGTCGAGTCACGGACCAAAGACCCAGCGAAGAGCAGGGCTGCGGGGCTCCTTCCTCTCTCCCCGCTTGGTTTCACCGGTACCCCTCCCCAGAGAGGGCATTTAGCAACGTTACGAATTAATTTACCCACACATAAACCAGATATAACGCTTAACCTAGGCGCTACGCTTAGCTAATGAAAATAGATACTATACTTAGCGATGACATCACACAGGGTTTCTCCTTAGCAGAAGCTGTCTGCAGAACCATACTGACGTCGTGCAGCCTTTAGGAACAGCTCTGGTGCTCACCAGGGCTGGTATCACATGGAAGCAGTACGGTCTGGCAGCCGCCTGCGCCCCACGAAGGGAGGCAGAGCCAGCGCCGCGGCCGGGGAGCACCAGGGCGCACCGCAGCAGTCCAGTGCCTTTGCGGTTATTGTCACACTGGGACTGAGCTGACTAATGGCATTTTATTACTTTTGAAGTGATCCTTCTTTAGTGGTTGTAAATCTAGTCCGATTTGAATCCCCTCCTTGTTCTGTAAGTATCCAATATTCCTCCGCTTTTGTAACCAGCTGCCTCACGTGAGTCGGGCAGTAGCCCTAAGATTCAGCTCAGTGAAAGCCCATGTAATGTGCACGGGATGTGCATACGCATGCTGTGTGGGACGCATGTTGATGATAAGAGCATGCGACGATCTTCAACACTGCTGTGAGTCATTCAGTTCAGCTAAGTCTATAAAAGAATACAAATCAGTAAACAAGATGCTAGTATTCTGGAAAACAGATGATAATGACTCCACAGAATTAGTTACAAAAGAATGTTCGGAAAAAATTCTGGGAATAAGAGAACTGATAAAACATTGCTTATAAAACTGTAATCACTTGTTATTTTCTACCCAAATAACATCAGTGCTGACATTCTTTATGACATATGACAACATAAGGACAAATGAGACCAAGGAGTTGACCTCAAACCTAAGAAGAGCAAAGAGCTAAGATGGTAAGCATGCAAACAGAGTCAAAATCCTAACACACGGGACTTCCAAGAACTTCTTTCTAAAGCTAGGCAACAATTAAATGGCATTTGCTACTTGGTGAGCACAGCTGTGCATTACTGTTGCTCACGCTGTGACATAACTGGAGTCCTCAAGCCGATGCAGCAATAGTGCCAGTTCCAACAAAAGCATGTTTCGAATCACAAACTGTGGAAACAGTTATACAATACTACAAAATCACAGGTTCATACAATTTCCAAATACTAAATGATGGTGTAAAGACCAAGATTTATGAAGCTGCCAAACTTTTAACTGAGTTGTGTGTGCGTGTGTGTATTAAATACATATTTAAAATTGCCAGCTGCTATAGACATACCTCCATGAAAAAATGGTTTTTCTTTTTTTGAAACATTAAATGATGATCTTACTGAACAGTCACACACTAATCCACTAAAGTATATTACTTATATTCAGAAACAAAGTATGGAAAATGTAAATCCAAAATATTTTCCCAAGCCGTAAAATAACTTAAAATACACTGCTGCCCCTCCCTTGATGAAGGCTCTCCTCTCCCTCCACCCCCCCTCTGGAGACGAGAACCTGTCCATACCTGCCCTGCAGTTTTCCCCTGCGCAGAGAATTAGCTGGGGAAGGAAACACGAGTTCTCCACGCTGGAGGAGTAAGGTGTGCCCACGCAATGCAGCGGAGCTCTTCCATAGCTTGAAGTGGAAGCAGGACGGGGCAGCAATTGCCGTCCAACAGATTATCGGCCGTAAGGGCGCACTCAGTGTTCCGTTTCCCTGCCCAGGTTTGCCAGCGCCCGCTCTTCAGCGCTGAGCCCTCAGTGCTGTTCCCTCCCTGGAGGCTCAGGCAGGAACTGGCCAAGGCACCACCGTGAACTCGGTGGGGCGCATCGGCAGCACTGCTCGGGGTGCCCCAGCTCCAGCTCCCACCCGCTGGCTCCTCCGAGGGAGAGAGAGGCTTTCATTTCCAGACCTGGATCAACTGGAATAGCTGGGAGTTCAGAGAAGTCGGAGGCAGGAAGAATGAAGTGATGTGTACTCTTGCAGAAATGACAGCGGGACCTGCAGAAACTCATCACTCCTTTTTGGGTTTTGTCGACAAACAAAGGTTTAATTGTACAGATGCAGCATAAGTGTATGAGGTGAAAGCAATGCTATGGATGCCGATGGTGAACCTTTTTGCACTCAACAAATGCTATGGGAAATAGCCTGGAGAAGAGAAGACTCTGGAAAGACCTTATAGCAGCTTTCCAGTATCTGAAGGGCACCTACAAGAAGGCTGGAGAGGGACTTTTTACAAGGGCATGGAGTGACAGGACGAGGGGGAATGGCTTCAAACTGGAAGAGGGGAGATTTAGAAGGAAGAAATTCATGACCGTGAGAGTGGTGAGCCCCTGGGGCAGGTTGCCCCGAGAAGCTGTGGCTGCCCCATCCCTGGAGGTGTTCAAGGCCAGGTTGGACGGGGCTTGGAGCAACCTGGGCTGGGGGGAGGTGGCCCTGCCCAGGGCAGGGGGTGGCACTGGATGGTCTTCAGGGTCCCTTTTCCAACCCAAACCATTCTGTGATGCTATGAAATACTTTATTTTCATACCACAGCAACCCTACCGAACCCTATCAGACATATTAACTTAGGATATCCAATATGTGATAAACATTATTCAAATACATTGGATGGTTTTCTTTGTTTTTGTGTCCCCCCCAATAAATGATAGGAATACAGACATAAAAATGGAATATTCAATAAATACTCAATTTTTAGGAGAAGACTGGTCAACTGACTAGGCTGCCAGCTTAAGACTTAAGAAGAACAGAGTTTAATCCTCTTTCCCGCCACAGTCTGCATCGATGATACTCGGAAAATTCAATTATGGAGGACTCTACAATGGTACTAATGAACAGTGGCATTCAGCACTACTGCAGCAAAAGCTACCTGAGCACTAAGCAAAACAAATTACTATTTCTGGGAAGCTTTTTGTGCATTCCCAGTAAGACATTTATAAATTCTAAGGACCTGCTAGCTGAAAATGAAGCATGACAAACGTCTGAACAGGCTGGACAGGTTCTTTACGTACAGCTCAGTTACACGTAGTTGCCTGCGAGGTGTCGACATGAGCCACTGGATCTTCCTACTCCGTGTAAGTAAGCAGTAACTACATAGGAATAATACTGGGCAGGGCTGGTGCAAGGATAAATGCATGAAAGACTGATGTTGCTCAGCTGCTTGAGCAGATACATGTCACTAAAGAAACTCTTATTATCTCCATAAAGAATTTGGTCTTAAAAAAATATTCTGCAGTTATATCTATTTCAATCACCGAGGCTCGGAGAACCCTTCAAAGATAGTCTCTCTTCCTGAAGCCAAAAGACACTGAATTGTACCAAATACGAGGACAAGTCTTTAAAGCTCAGAAACTGAATGAAATAAATGGTTTCTAGAAACCCACATAAAACCCCAAGAAAATGAAGATAGAAGTAATGGCACTTATCTGTGCAATAGAGCTAACGCAGCGGAAGGCACTGTCTCTTCTGGTGTTGTGTGGTACTCCCCCTGCCCCGGGGACATCAGCTATGCACCCTGAGCTCGCCGCAGCAGACAAAGTGTTACTGCCTTTGCCACTGCTCTTATCCTGCGTTCGCGTCCCTGAACAGTCACCCGTGTTATGCTGTGGCAAGCTACGGGTAATGGTGGCACAAAGGCAGTGGCTTCAGACCAACTCTAGTTTATTGCTGTAATGAAGATAAAGGAATGTACAGAAATAACGTGACTGTAAGATGCCTGTCTGTTGCATTTCTTGATTTACATTGTACGTAGTAACATCTGTACTTTTCTCATGATCCTTCCGAGGGTCAACTCTTTCTAAGTAAAATGAATGGATTTCTTTTCGTCAAAAGCAGGCTAAATACATTTTAAAAATCATACTAACTGAATATGTGTAATTCCATATGCATAATGAGATGTTTATCACTTATAGCATAATGGGATACATACAATTTTGACGCATAAGCTCAAATTACACAACAGAACTGAAGACCCATCCACATGAACGTTCGCCACTATTCTGTAAGGCTGAAATGATACAGGTCTGCCTGGAGGGCTCGTGAGGCGTGGAAGTTTTTGCCAACTCCTCAACCTGTTTATACTTCTATTTAAGAAAAACCAGTACATCATCAATCTAAATGCTTGAGGAGACGCAAGACCTCATGGAATTATTGTATTCTAACACAGTATGGGTAAAGACATGTAATTTTGTTCCAGTCCTCCACTGAAATAATGCTTTGAAACTGCAATTAACAGATACGAAGCCAGAACAAATTCTTAGTTACAAATGAAAAATGTTCACGTAAAGAACAGGTCTGCAGAAATGTCATTTGCAGATCTCAAAAACTGCAAGTTTGAACAACTTCTACCTCTTTATCTGCATGCAGAAATTTGAAACTACTGAACAGGAAGCCAAAAACCTGATGCAGACAGCTTCAGTTAACTGTAAAAATGACCACGATCCTAGACAACCAAAAAGCAGGTTCTGACTCCGGTACACACACAAACACCTATGGGTGACTGCATTTAGTGGAATCAAGCTTTAAAACTCATGAGGAAAAATCACGTTTTTTCTATTATTCCAGAGAATTCACTGTAATATTATGAAATATTACAATTGTTTTTAGAATTATCAAATGACAGCGTTGTTCTGACTTTTAGAGGATGCTTATTCCTCTACCTTGGACCTGTTGTAGCATAACTAAAAGATTAAGCAAGAGTTTTGGGGGGTGTGGGTGAGAGGTGGGATGGGGTTGTTTGGGTGAAGGATCACTAAGATGCGTACGAGACAGTAGCACTGAATAACCCCCAAACCAGTTTTTAGGGGTTATTATGTACTGCAGTACTGTCCTTCGAGTGATGTATCAAGCAGAGAGAGTGGACACACCTGACCATTAAAATCTAGGTGCATTTCTTCCTTCACGTCCATGACGTCTCTTGTCCCACCCAACGTTCCAGCACCAGCACAGTTTCCCCAGTGGCACTGCCCTTCTGGCTTCCCCCGCGGTACTGCGCTTCACAAGCTTCTTATAACTCATGCAGTGCTTTTATGTATTATTCAGTATTTGTCATGTTTAACTCAGGGGTGGCTGTATTTTATTGATGAATGGCAGACAAAAAGTTACGACCAGAGAGAGTTTTATGGGGAACTTGTAGCACACTGGAGAAGAAATTGCAGTTCTCTCAGTCTACAAATTTTATTGAAAACAAATGTCATTTTGATAAACAATTTATGTACCAAAACTGTAACTAGAATGAATTTGAGAATTAATATTTAGTATAATAGGATTACCCTTGCAGGTTTTTTTAAGACTATCGACACATAATTAGCTGTAAAGCTCTGTGGTTTTGACCCACTGATAAAACAGCAGGAGACCTCTGACTTACAGCAAATTAGATGTTATTACGCTTATCCATGACAACACCAATTATTTCAATTCCACCACATGGAGACTATTTACTCCAGAGACATACTCTAAGAACTAATAACCATAAGTAAACAGATGGGTGCTCACCCATCATCTGCTCCTCACCTTTTTTTTAAAAATTATTACTATAAAGAAATTACTACAGTTTATAAAGGCATGGACAAATATTTACACTGAAAAAAATAAAGGGGATAAATAAACATGAAAAAGAAATAGTCTGAAATGTAAATGGCTAATCCCATAGAAAATGTAACAATTAATATACTTTTTCCAACAGAGAAAAGATTTGGGAGATCTGATACTGAAATGCAATACGAACAAAAAAAGACTACTGTCTCAAAAGCATGCCAAAGGGATTAGTGTTGCCTCCATTTTAAAGACAGGAAAACAGAGACAGGAATAAAACCTTGTCACTTGCATCACTTTTTAAACTACTGTCAGTGAAACTGTGATGCTAAAAAAGTTTTGTGATTGTATGTGTCAAAGGCCCTGTGTAATTGTATTTATTAGCTTTAGTCCCCACAAATGGGCTATGCCATTTCATGAAAAAAGAAATGGCAAATCCATAGTGATTGCATTGTATTAATTGGAATCTGTAGATGGGTAAACTAGGTTTGGAATGGCTCTGGCCAGCAATCTCAAAGATTTACATCTACAGAATATTTTCAGCAACTAATTCAGAACACAGACAAAATGCCTCGACAGGCTTTATGAATATGGCTATCATCTCCGGAATTGCAAGACAAAGATCACTTGAAGAGTTCGTTACAGGCTACGCAGACACTCTTCCACTTGTTTGAAGAAGTGGCTTTTAGAAATATAAGCTGAAGGACACAATCGCTGCAATGGCTTCAAAGTAAAAGGCAGGAGAGCACGACAGTCCATCGGGACTGATTCTCCAGTGCATCCCTACAGGAGAGGCTTTGAGACGGAGTATTTGCTCTCCAGACTGGAGGCAGAAAGGGATAACTTAACCTGATCTGCTATTCCACCTTTGAAACAGTCTATGGAAAGTAGTATAACTATGCGTATTTCTGCACAACATGTTTATCCCCGCTGCATCTCAAATTGAGCCTTCTGCTCATCGCCTCAACGATCCTGACTTCCCTCCTCCACTCCTCTACCACACACAACTACCGCACAGCACGAGGTTGAAAAATACAAGGAAAATGACGCACGGTGCAAGAAAAGAGATGGCCAAACATTCTAGCAAATTTGATTTTTCTTGAAAACTGATAACAAAGTTCAACAACAACGACAAAGAAATCAGACTTCAGTTTTTCCATTTGTAACCTTGTCTTTTTGGCCAGATTTTAATCAGGCTCAGATATAAATGTTTAACTGATCCAGAACCCAGTGGAACTGGTACCACCACACTATCACTTTTATATAATAAACATACAGAACATTATGCAATTTGCCAAACTTTTCTCTCCATCCTAGACGTATTTTTAGTTTCAACAGTGTTGGCTCTGATAAAATGAATGATTATAATGAATGGTACAGGAGCAGCTACAATATGGAACATTTTAGTACAAACACCTCCCACAAAACCTTCTTGATATAAATACACTTAATATCTAAAACACCTTTCTTCCATTTGACTTATTCAAAACCTCTAAGAAAGCTGCTAAAAAGTGGCAAATGACAGACTGGTTTGTGATCTCTGCAAGAACTTGCTACCCAGTGACGCACCTCTCCAGTGCAAACCCCAGAAACACTGCCTGGAGTCTAACAGCGCCCTGAAACCGGGAAAATGCCTTACTTACTCGTTAATGATCAGGTCTGGTGCAAAGCACAGGAGATTTCCATTGGATTGTTTGTATGATCTCCATCCTAAGGCAAAAGCCATTAGGAACATCCATGAGTACTGCAGAAGGGTCATTTGGTCATCCAGATGTAAATTTCGGAAACCTGGAAAAATAAAAATTGAGGTGTGACATTACTGGTTGCAAAAAAAAGACAGACAACCTCCCATAACTTGGAAAAGGACCATGGTTGTCATCCATACAACTTCTGTATTACCAACGCAGATTACCACTTTAGAAGCGTATTTGATAACAGTTTCTCTAATTGTAATGACTGTACCTGAAATAACAACATTTCTTGTCCTATTACAATCATCTGATTCAGTCAAGTATTTTAGATTAAAGTTTTGGTAGAAGAAAACCAGTAATTAGAACAATAAGAGGTTTCTCGTGAGTAAGTTCTTGCTGGATGAAAAAAATGCACCTTAAAATGGATGCAAAATTTCAATACCATTTTCCAGCTACTAAAGCTACATTCAAATTCTCAGTGTATCATTAAGGAATCCTTTGGCTATTCAAAATTTTGCATATGTAGAATGAAGTGTTCATAACCGTGGGACTCCGCTTACAGCTTCTGGACATTATGACTACATCCAAGACTTGAAAGGTTTGAACGGAAAGCTCCAGTGTAACTCAGCCTCGAGCTGGTTTCGATGTGGAACTGCCAACCACACAACACACATGTAACAGAAAAAATTGGCAAGAGGGAGCAACAGGAAGGGTAACTCTTGAACTTTGCATTACACATGATGTTCACACTTACAAATATACATTTCAAAATACATTTTCAGCACTCAATCTACAAAAGCCCAAGTGCACCAAGAGCCGTGGGCCGACAGCCAGGATGTTATTATGGTCTGGACGGGGAGAGTACCAGCTGAACAAGAAGCGACAGGTACTGCGGGTACTAAACGGGGACGTAACATTAAAAAAAAAATAAAATCAAAATATATGCATGTGCTTATCTGGAACTGATGGTCAGTTAGATTACAAAAGACAACAATTATATTTAGTATACACTAGAATTCATTGAGCTAACTTCAAAAAATAACAGTAATTTTTACTTTTCATGAGAGCAGTCCATTAGACAATAAATGGTTTAATGTCAAATTTTTTCTTATTCAACAACAGCTGTAGACTGAACTTACAAAATATGTATTGCATTAGTTACCATCATTAACTGCTTCTAATCTTCTAAGAATATGCAGCATGAACAGAGCCAATTAAACAATGTGGAAATGTGTAAAATCTGAAAATTGGTCTCAGTCTTAAAATGTAGGCAGCTGCTAATTTGCAACACTAGTTCCTATTAGATCCTGCCTACATTTAGCGAGAAAATATTGTGCCATATTGAATCATTATTAAAGTCTGAATTCAAGTTGATTTTATTTGATTTTATTAAGCATCTGACATCTAAAGAGCTCATACCAGTGCTGCTTCCCGAAGATGTGCAAACAGAGAGCATTCAGTAGACTAATACACACCAAAACCTGGTATGTCTGACAACTTCAAACAGTTTCCAGCTTTGGAGACAGCAGTAACTACCAGTTACTATACTTCAAAAAGTAAGTTATTTCAAACTTAGTGGGTCAAATC
Organism: Charadrius vociferus; assembly: GCF_000708025.1. NCBI lineage: Eukaryota > Metazoa > Chordata > Aves > Charadriiformes > Charadriidae > Charadrius > Charadrius vociferus. The sequence goes on along the minus strand of NW_009646744.1, from coordinate 514,682 downwards.
TTGAAATCTTTGCTCAAACCCTCCTCAGGAAAAGGTTATTTTGAAATCCCAACTAAAGGGTTTGGCAACCAATGCTGGCGTACTCTGTTAGAACATCTGATGGTGTACAACCAGTCAAAGCACATACAAATTAAATACTCGTGAAGAACCACCTTAGCAACCAAAAAAAAAAGAAGATAAAAACCTGATTAAAATAGTTCCTATTAATATAATTATTAAAGAGAAGATTGGCATTTTCATTACGAGCCCAAGTTCTAACCTGGAGGGTTTGTCTAATTAGGGAAACTGTTCAGAAGAGATTATGAACACAGAACTATTTTATAAAAATAGCATCTAAATTTGTCTTTGTGAATACCAGATGGTCTCCTAAAGCCTTGTCCCTGAAGAGGGTGTGCGCATGTGAACTCCTCCTAACGCAGACCTCGGCTAATTCAGCGCAATGCCCCACTGTGGAAAAGCCCTGATAGACACACAGAACTCTATTCACTTCTCTGCTGGACATATGTATTTGAGTTTAGTCTTTCTTTCCTACTGTTAATTTCTTTCTCCTGCCTCAAAGGAGACACCATTATGACTCATAAATTTCATTACCAGACTTCTTTTTCGGCAGACCTGTTATGTGATGTTATTCTTGGGCAACATACGCGTTATGGAGGTGTTCCTGCTAGGGTTTTTCAGAACAGGTAGCTAACGGTACTGACTGCAAACGAAAGGGAAAAAACCACTAGTCTTTGTTCTGTCAGGAATAAACACATCTTCAGCTTTACTTTCGGCTCTGGCCTCTCCCAGACTACGTGTCATGTCCAAGGCTGACATTTGACATCACTTCTACTGTCAGGCAGTGGGTAACTGTGTCTTCAGGTGGGAGCCAAACCAGCAACGAACCTTCCTCATTCCCCCGGTGACAGTCAGCTCAATCGTGCAGCTACAGTGCTTCAGAGAATATGAACACCTTGACTTCTACCCTGGAACTGGACCTTCAAATGCTTATTCCCAGTTACAAAACCCTACAGATATGGTGAGGGCTAGTAAAAAAACCAACCACCACCATCCATGAACACAGACCCAGACAAGCCAGTACAGCAGCACCAGTCTATTAAGGTAAAAAAAAAATCTCATTGCTAAAAATACTGAAGAAATAATTACCTAAGAGGTGCCGCTAGAGCTTATAAAAATAGTTCTCTATATATTACTTTTAAAAACAAACCTCTAATTGAATATGAATTTTAACACTCAATAGTCAAAGGGTTCAAGTAAAATGACCTAGGTTGCAATCCAAGTAAATACATTTTTGCACATGTTTTTTCTGCTTTTCCACTCCAGAAGAGTTTGTCACACGAATTAGCTCAGCTATTACTGAAACCTCCCCTCTGAAGGCTCTGAAGGATATGAAACGTGAAGACAGATTCGAAGTACACTAAAAAGACCGCACTTTGCAATTCCCGTATTTGCTCCTCACCTGGTATTGCCTTAGCCCACTTGACCGCAGCCACCACTTGCCGCCCTCCCAGCATGTTGAGAGTGGAGAGTATCCGCCAGCTGGAGTCGGGCAGGGTGCTGTCGTAGCCCGAGTACAGCACCTCGGGCTCGATCACCTCCAGCAGGGACACCAGGGTCGGGGTCAGCTGCGGCAGGGAGGCGGGAACGATGCTCTTGTTTCCAGGCGTTTCAGAACCATCCCGCGTTCCCGTTGCGCTGGTCTGCTGGATTCCTTTTATCTTCTTCTTTGTTTTTCGAGCTAGGAAAGTTTTGGTAAGCCACAGGTTAGATAACGGAAAGTGACCGCACAGCAATAAAAACGTAACAGAGGAAATGCCGCTTTCTTTTTCCTGCAGTTGCAGATCAGACAATTGAAACTTTTAAAGCATTTTTTCATAAAACTGTAAAGAATTTCACATTAACTGCAATTAAACTTCCTGTGAAAATAAGCTTATTTTACGTTTTAATGAAAGTCATATTTACGTTAGCGTTTCAAAATGTTCAATAATGTCTGCAGGTACATCACACGGCTGATCCTAAACCAGAAGGCCTGATCCTATGATTTCTACTACTCACATTTCAGTGAGACCTCATGTGACAGCAGGACACCTGTCTGGAAATATTTGCAGGACTGCACATTTTGTAAGTTCCTTAAAATATTAAGTACAGAACCCATGCAGAAGAAAGGAAAAAATGTATTTAATGGGTAAGAAGTTACTCCATCTTTTGAGCCAGGGAAAACAGTTTTTTGAAAACGCTGGGCAGGAGGCGACTTTTCCCTTGCCAACCCTCTTGCATATAAATCATCACTGCGTAATTAAACCATAAAACTCATTCGCCAAATAAATAAAACATCACACAGAGATGTTAACTGTAAACTACAAAAAGTTGGAGCAACAGTTTTATTAGCATATTGTCAATAATGGCGTCTCCTACTTGGCTTTCGGCTCTCCTGGATGCACTCTGCCGCGCAGAGCGCACGATCAACTGCGACCAAAACGAAACCCGGTTCTTTTCCTGTGTCTCAATTAATTAATTGATTTCTGGTCTGGAACTGCCGAGATAAATCAGTAGCACATAAAAGCATCGTGTAACGTGGTTTCACGTTGAAAGTTTCTACCGCCCTATTCAGAATCTCTGATCAGAAACGCACCACCTCTGTAGCTGCTGAACGCCACCGAAGATGCCCCTCCGCAGCCCCTTCCCCGCTGGGCGGGAGAGGGGCCTCAGACACCACCGGCACCGATGGGAAACTCTCTGGGGACCTCCTGCCAACTGCAGCTCCCCAAAGGCTTATACACTGGCCGAACTGCCACGGGGGAAGAGCAACACTCACTCCCTTGGAGCAAAGAGTTTCTTGTTATTTTCCTCTAAATTTTGAAATGGCTGCTCCAAAACCCTTTCAGCAGCCTGGCAGGTTTTGCCCCATTACCCTTGGTCTCAAAAGCAAACGAACTGCTTTCACTTAAATTTACATGCACGTGCCTTCAGCTTAATGCAGACACCTGCTACGGAGTGTTTCCAGCCCAGAAAGTCTGGCAAAATTATAATCAAAAGAAAGGCATCTGATAAGATTATGCAAGTATTTTTATGAGGCTGTGCTACTAGACCTGACTTAGATATGTCGTTGTAACTCACAAAAAAAGAAGGCTGAGATAGTGTATTTCTTTACCATTTATTTTCCAATATAAAAAATACCACAAATTTAAAACCAGCTCCTTAGGGCAAATTCCAGAAGACAACCCATACAGGTAAACTCGGCAGGGAAATAAAAGCATCCGAGATCCTCTGTTAAAAACAGCCAACCCCCCCGAGCCCCGCTGCAGTCCGGCATCCCAGAGCCGCGCAGGCCCCGCTGCAGCCCCCCCCTGCCCAGCGCCAGACGGCCTGCGCCCCGCGCCACCGCACCGCCACGCCGGGGGGACAAGGAGACCACCCTCCTCACTTCTAAACTGGGATTAGTGACGGCAAAACCCACCGCTGCACTTACAGAGCAGCGCAATGGATGTTATTAGAAAGAGGAAGAGACCCTTCAAACAACTGAAATGAATTCAAAATGAAGACAACAGGAAAAAAAACCTAACCCATAACTTGCCAACAGTTTAACTATGAAATGCAGCACGAAAGGCCAAAAAATTATTAGATGATTTTTTACGGGCATAAAACATAACAATAAATCAGTTTTTCAAGCACATCAGAAAGAGAAAGGGTGCCAAAGGATGCCTAGGGGTAATTAACGATCAAAGCGTGAACTGCAAAATAGCATTTTTCTACCGTATGAATCTCTGGTACCTGCAGCTTGATAGCTCTATGTCTTTCCGGTGCCCTACACCCCAAATCCATGCAACAGAAACAAGAAAGTTCCAGAAAAGGGTGATAAGTAGGGACAAAGTTCTGACTGATGATAAAACAGACTGTAATAGAAAACTACCGAGTAACACGTTTCGAGAGTAGAAGGAGCCCCTTTTGTCTCAGCACAAGAACAGGTAAGCCTTAAAATATTGCACGGTAGATTTTATTTATTTATTTAAAAATAAGTTGGTCTTCTACCCAACACCTAACAGTGAAATTCACCGCAGGAATTATAAACCTAGAGATATCCCAAACACGACCGGGCAGGTTCGTGCACGACCTCCACCAGCAAGTAAGGCCCAGTGAGCGGGGCTCCAGACCCACACGCTCGGATATTCTGATCTCTCGCTGTTCAGTAACTGATTTGCTTACAGCCATTATTTATGCACCAAGGATACACCTGATGACTTTTCAAAAAGACATTTCTGTCTAAAAAGTATGCAAATTTAATTCTGTTTTAAACAAGAGTAATTCCTGAACTGTGACTCTAAAATAGCCAAGGTAACAGGAACTGTTCTTCAGTCTCTTCAGCGCTTTAAGCTGCCTTCCAGTTTTCTTTTCTAGGAGTTCTTCTGTACAACCAATTCACCATCTGTTCTGATCTATTCCATAAATCGTTGTTTTCATGGCTGTTTTTCACTGCTTCACACTACCCTGGGTTCTTCCGTTTCCTTGCTGAGTTTCTAAGATTCCCCCCCTTTTCCAGCAACTTATATAACGATATCCATCCTCCCAAAAGTCACTATTCTCTCGGATTCGCTGTGCCAAAATTCAGGCAAACAAACTATAGTTGGAAGGGCTCCAAACTCCATGCGGAGTAGTGGCAAGTATCAAGCGTCATTCAATTTTAATTTTCTTTGGGGCGGAAAGGCAACTCAAGGAACACGTCTGAGCGCCTGAGATTAAACAGAGTTCACATAAATTGATGCAGGAATGGAAAAGCTTACTATTGCAGTAATATACATAATAAGGTGCTCTATTCATACAGATAACTATATGAATATATGTATTTTGAAAAAAACTACGGAGAGAAAAAACAGAAACAAGTCTTAAAACAGTCTTTTCCACCTCAAAATGAAAATTGTGGTTTTTTTGCATTATTCTAAACTTTGTTTAGTCTTTGCTGTTCCCTCTACTTGCTCCTGGCCACACCAGCCCCAGCAGGGCACTGCTTCTTTCCACCTCGGACATCAATAGCAGGCGAGAGGACTGCTCTGCTATTACCTCTGAAGCTGCAAGGTTCAGCCCAGTGGGAGCGTCTAAAAGCTAAATCTAGCTCCCGGGAGACACTCGCTGACAACCTCGTGCACTTTAAGGGTTTATTTTAGAACCCACTAGTGTAGATTCTGGCTGTTAAGAGATGCACCCTCACATCCTGCACACGGATCACGGTAACACCTCAACAGACCGACCAGCAGCCTCCCGTCCTCCCTGCAAACCCCTGCCGTGAAGGAGGGGATGCACTCGTAAGCACGGCACAGGAGCGCAAGCATCTCGGACCGGCGGGATTCTCCCCTTTGCTCGGAAGAAAGGGGCGCACAGAACCACCTGCAGGGCAGAAAAACTGGTGATTCGTCCTCCTGAGAGAGGCTGGAAGCAGAAGAGGAAGAAAGGACGCGCTAACATAGACTCCAATCTGTGGTAGATGATGCGCATCATCGATCGCTAACATAACTCACCCCTTACATTTCACCAAAGGATATTACCACTGACTGAAATGAAACTGTTATTTTTGTATCTGACAAATACATTTTTTGACATTTTTATTTTATCTGACAATTTTGATTACACAAGTATCACCATAACTATGCTAGCGAGCACTGTATTAATGTCTACAGCTCAAGGAAAAAATATCAAGCATAAAACGTAGCTGACACTAACAAAAATGTTTTATGCTATTTTACAACTGCTGCTAAATCTCTAGTTGATGCGGTCTTCAGTTTCTCATAAGCCATCCAGGACCTAGCAGAGAACAAGTATGTACTGGTATACTTAAATTTATATATTTAACCTATCTTTTCTAGAGAGAATCTGACAGATATCTAGGAAGAATCCACAGCATGAACAAAAATAATTTCCTTTTCTTCAGCTTGAAGATATAGGCCCTACTCCAACTTCAGATCTGTGTTTCTGGGCTTTCCTTCTCATCTGCGGTTTCAGTGTCAGGTCACTCTCCCGAGCGAGGAAGGGCAGCATCACACTTCCCTACAGAAGTTCTCCTGGAGTTCTGCTGTCTCAGATTCAGTGAAAAAACAGCGAGATATATGTGCTGACAGGAATAAAAAATAACCCTGGTTTGTGTGTATGACTCACTTCTGCTGAACATACTGCGAGCCAGAGCAACTGAGTACGGATAGGAAAGCATAGAAGAAAATTTTAGCCTTAAAAAAATCTTGCTTTTCATGAAAATGCTCATACACGCCATAAAATGCAGTACTTTTAACATATTAAAGTGCTGCTCAAATAATTGCTTTAGCTTCGTAAGCCATATGACCTTTACTGTCTAGGACTGAAAAATAAAAAAGGGATTTGAAGATCTGACGTTACCTTCGAGGTTCATGCCAGCTTGAAGACATTTCCGGTAGCGGCACGCTGGACAGTTTTTCCTCCGAATTTTGTCAATAATGCAATCGTTTCTCCCAGCGCACAGATAGTTGTGCTGCCCTGTATTCACAAAGACAAACAAAATAACCATAAGCTCTACAATGAGTAGTAGATAAAGTCATTATTTCTTTCAGCAACGTTAAGGATCTGGGGGCTATATAATATCTTTACTTACTGTACTTCATTTCTTGCAAAAGTAAGATCAGTATCCATATGATTTCATGTATCTAAACACCGAACAGATTTCTCATATTTAGACACCAAAGCCAATAAATTTCGGAAGAAATCCTATTTGCTATTCGTTAACATCAGGCAAATTCTATTTTTAAAACTATTTTTCTCTTACATTCCTCAAAGCTACCTTCTATAGCATGCTTCCGATTTCCCTAAACAGTTTCAGAAGGGATGTAAATAACATTCATAAACAAATTTTGAAAGTATAAATGTCAGCATTTCTACGGATACATAGACACAGCTTTCATCATATTCAAAGTCACAAAACCTCCTCTTGTTTAACTTAAGACTCTGAACCGGACAAACTAATTTCTCTCACACTTTTATGGATTCACAGATTCACAGCAAAACTGACCCTCGCAATACGGCAACTTGAGCTACATAAATTAAAGTAACTATATTCCTTAGCCATTCAGAGCAGAACAACGGAAGAGTAATATCTATTCTTAATTATTTGGATTATATGAATAATTGTCTCAAGATAACTTTAGAGAAAGATATTACTAAACGATATACCCTTCTCCCAGACAGGGATCAAAAACTAGGTATTTCTTTAGAAGGTAGAAAGCCCCTAGCCAAGCTTTTACGCTATATTTCAAAGTCCTGATAGTACAATAGTGAGAGAAACAAACACATTTTCCAAATACTGAGTTAACAACGGAGCTTAAGAGCCCTCTCACAGAAAAAGAGCACGGTTAAGGAATTTATTTCAAGTCAGCTGTGAAAATTACGGGTATGCAGAGCCCATTACTGTGGCTTTAGTCAAACTTCTCCAGTGAAGGGTTTCAAGTCCCTTGATATTCCAAGGAAGCCCTGGAGGTTCCCTTGAATGAATCCCCCCAACCTTTTTCATCTAAAGAAGAGGGAGCATCACTGACCCTTGTGTCATCTTTGTGTTTAACATAACTTAGAAACCAGATCCAAGATTCTGTTTACCATTAGCATACTAATATGCATCAGACAAATATACATGTACACACAGGAAATATAATGATGACTAGTCACCATCACTGTAGCAGAATAGAGACTCCAACTGCATGTCTCACAAAGATGCTCAATGAGCCCATGGTTTCCCACAGTCGATCCAGATGCTTCAGGTGTAGATTTCCCTGAGCTGTTCCATTTTTTTCCCTAACAAAACCAAAGCGCTTTATCTCCTTGAAAGTAGTTTGATTTGTTGTATTTACTCCTTACCTATTCTTGCTTTTTTTTAGGGAAAGCTGCACTATTTCTTTGTATCACATTATATTAAAGCTCTCCTTTCACATGAACATTTTGTGCGAAGTGAAGTTGATTGCACCTTCTGCTTCCTGTCTGACTGCCGCCCAGAGGACATGCCCGTTGCACAAAGGCATGTATTTCAAAAACCAGACAAAGCCACTTCACAAACAAGACACTGGTAACAACTGGCAGTGAGCAAATGGAGATGTTTCCAAGGGGATTTACGGCAGACAGGAGCATTTTACAGAGTGGCTGGACGCTTCAACATCGCACCACCCGTAGCCCAAGCCGGCGCCTGAGGCTCGACTGAATGAGTCTCTGCTCATTCGAGCTCACCAGTGTACAAAAAGGTTAGAAATTGCAGCGTTTTGGGCGAGGGAATTAAAAATGCTGAAAAAGAAGGACAATCTGGAGCACAGCAGGAGGCAGAGGTGTTGGGGAATGTGGTGGAGGGGAGGCGTGAGGATCTGAAGCAAGGCGAGGAAGCGGAGGTGAGGAGGAGTAGTGAAGATCTGGGTTGGCAGCGGGTGGGGGGGTGACATGCTGGGAAGTGAATGGGGTTGGCTCTGGGACCGGAGAAACCCAACTGTGAGGGCTCTGGGCTCGAAATAAGAACTACAACAAGATGGCCTTGGCCATCCTGCGTTCCTGAAGAAAGGACCCTGTTTGCATGAAGAACTGCGTGTAAGTATACAGCTGCTGTCCCACCGTCATCCTTCCCCCTACCCTCTAGTTCTACTCTTTGCTGAAAGAAATACGCTTTATATTGATTTTCTTGATATTGATATCTTCAGTTTCTGTGACTATTTCTGTCACAGTATACATGTGTTTAGACAAAGGTACAAAAAAGGGATTCAGGCTAAAGGATGGATTACGAATGTGCAGTCAGTTTCGTCTGTATACTAACAGGCGCCCGGCAGCTGTTAATAAAAAGCACATTGCGGAAACAAATTCTTTTTACATATGTTCCTACTAAGAAAAATGCCTATAAGAGACAAAAGCAAATTATTTGTTCCTTAAAGTGAATACTAAAACTAAGAGATTCTTGAAAACATTCACAATATCTAATCTGGAGGATTAAAGTTGGGATAATCTCTGAAGCAATAAAAATGAAAGCGGAGGTAAACCTTGAGCAATTTACTGCAATTTTTCAGCTACAAGCCTGCTTCCATTTTTACCATTAATACAGTTGATATAAGATGCGCCAAGGCACGTCACCGATCAAAAGGAATTACTGTGCTGATTTCTTCATATATCAATACCTTTGTGATTTGTTTAAGCTCGAGGATGGGCAAAACCATCACTATGACATATACTCAGATGCCATATAATACTACTTCTGAGGCGTATCAGGTGATCTTATTTTAATCAAAGATACAGATGATTATTTACTTCAAAGAAAGAGCCTGGCTCTAAATGGGAGTGCAACTCCAGACAGGACCGGTTGGGAGTCAGGAGCAACTCAGTGCTTTGCACTTGAGCTCATACTGTCTTGTAAGACTTCAGAAACAGCTTCAGCTTCCTGCAGAACTGACATCCTTTCCCCTTGTGCCAGCAAAAACTACGACATGAACTTGACTTTTCCGATCCCTCCAAGAGGCTCTGCATTTCCACGGAGCTCCCTATTGCATGCAGTGAGCTGGGAACTGGGAGAAAGCTCCTCTTCCAAAAGACAGAATGGCGGCTGGTCTTTGTCAGAACAGCCTTCCCTCTTCGCCAGTGAAACCCAACTTGCACAAACATTAGCAACAAGCGATGGTCTAATTCACTTCAAAATACCCAGTAATTGCACGAAGAGGCGCGAGACAGGAAACCCTGTAAGGCTGTAACTAAGAACAACAAATTTCAGCATAGAGGAATCCCTATCCTTTCAGAGACACTGAGAACACAGTCTAAATTTTCTGCATCCCTCTGACACCGAAGCGAGGAGCCAGACACTGAGCTACAGCCCAGTCCATTACATAATGGCCACTTACGCAGCCCAAAATTCTCAGATTACTTATTCTGCTATACACACTACAGAGTCATATGTAGTTTTCCATCATCGCTATTTTCCAGAATGATTTTCTTCCTGTGATTAGAAAAAAATCTCAATGATCCAAAACCACATACGTGTTCCTGTTACCTAGTTACCCCTGCAAGTAACACGCATGGACGTGTACATAATATAACCAATATTGCTTATAGGAAAAGCTGTAAAACTATCATAACCTCGCATACAACAGATTTACCAAGTTTCACATACAATTTCATGCACAAAACAGCTACCATTAAACTTAAAAATCACAAACTTTACAAATCTAATGCACACAGACAAGTATCTGTCTATAAATAAGACAAATAAACAAAAACAACAGCAAAAGACGAAAGAAACAAGAAGCCAAGACAACAATAGATCCTTTTACACTGTGACTGAATGGGAGCATTTTATAAATGTAAATGGAATCTATGCTTCAGATAATGCACCATTATCAATGGTTTTTACTATGAAAAGATCAGTGATATAATGGGTGGGATCTTCCAGTAGGATTCTAGCACAAACATGGATTACAGTGAGATTAAATAGACTGGGTTTTGAGTATGGATGTGGATTTTGTATTTTTTAAACAGCAAGTTCATCAGAACACATCTTACCCTCCACAGCTCTTTTGAAGAACACTTTGCAGCTGCCACAAGTAAGAACACCATAATGACACCCGGAGGCCTCATCAGAGCAGACAAGACAAAGCTTGGGAGGTGGTCCCGTCGTTGCTGAGGTTGTGGATGGAGAAGAGCTTACATCTGATCTTATTCCAGGGCTAAAAGAAAAAAAAAAAAAGCATAAAAATACTTTTAATTAAGATCCATGGGACACTGGCAAACATAATATTCATAACTGCAAGAAACAGACTGCCCTTATCCTCAAACAGGGTGCAGTTCTGCACACAAAGTTCACTCGACTCAAACAGTTAACCACTTAATTTTGTAAAACCTAAGTAAAGCTGTACGGATTTTTCACTGCCTACTCGACTAGGTCAAGATTACTTCCCTGATGCATCTCTGAAGCCAAGTTTCTTGCTCAATTATCCGAGCCTTTAAAACTGACTCTTAAAACACGCTCTCATTCCATACTGTTTTCATGACTGTCACGTTCCCTGCAGTCTGCATCGAGTGCTGCAAGAGCTTCCTTTCCAGCATCATCCCCGAGTTTCCTACTGGGATACTGTTATGCAAGAAGCTGTGCAAATTAAGCCATATATTGATATATATTTACAGTAATAAATGTCATTGCACCCCGGCATTTTAGGAAAAGAGTATCTATTCCTAATTTCAGGATCTGGTTTTCCTATATAAACATATAGGCCATCTACAAACGAAGGGTTGGTTCTTTAACAAGAAAAATAAAAATCATTGTTAGAACAATAAACAAACTATTATAATCACCTTTGAGCTGCTTCTGATCATAAGCGCTGAACCAACAGTGGTTGTGCCCAAGTTCAGAGGCTGATTTTACTCAGCATCTGTAAACAACCCAGCCGAGAGCTGCCGCGTTACCTGGCGAAGGCTGCCTCCACCCCCGTCACGAGGCACATTTTGTTCAGTTCATTTTCACAAAGTTTTAACTTTCAAAACGCATTTTCTATACTGCATGCTTGACTTAAAAGTCATTTTCACAGAAGATTTTGTCCAACAGGTTTCCAGCCACTTTCCAGAGAAAGTTAGAAAATAACACACTCTTTTTTTTTTTTTTTTTTAAGACTTTGGTGCCTTTACTCAGAAACTCGGCAGAACATCCATGGTTCCTACCGTGGGCTTCACATTCGGCTGTGGGCTGGCTTTTGCATGGAAAACGCCTTTTCCTCTCCCCAAGAAAGTCTGACCAGATTTGGTCACACTTTTTTAAAAAAAACCCATAATTCTCCAACATTCACAAAACCCTTAAAATTCCAGCCCAAACTGAAAGACTCCAGCACGTGGGAGGCTTTACTGGTGAACAGAACCTCCACGGGCCCCATCCCCAGCGAGCCAGCGAGAAATGATCCGTCTGGCCATTCCAAGGACTTCTGCTGCCGCGTTTGCTCGTACCAGGAAGGAGTTAGATAATAAAAGCAGGCACAAGGAGTGGGCATCCTACCACGCAAATACAGAGGGATAAAAGTCACACTAGAATGAACGTCAACGAAGTCCACGCTCTGACAAGTATGGAACTAGGTGGCAGAGAAAAGTGAAAATTACTTGTGTTAGGGAAAAACATGAGACAGCACAGGCACACGAAGACCTAAGGTACATGTAGACCCCCCTAAAAAACAGAGCCTGAGATGCGCTAGGGGAGAAGGTGACCCGTGTCTAAGCTAGAGCGGAGAGGGCTGAGCAGAAAAGCAAACACCAGACAAGAACACAGAAACAGCTTGAACGTGCTGGAATAGCTGTGGGAAGGAGGAGAGAAGAGTAAACCCAACAGGGGTGGTGCGAAGGGTTCAACGGGAAAGGCTGGAAATGGGAATGAAATAGAATGAGTCAACCTCGAGGAAAAAGGGAAGAAAAAAGCACACCCGGGAAAGAACACTTCTTTCCAGAACTTGGAAAAGAACTCAAATCCATCACATCGTTCCCTTGCGTTCAGAAAATATTTGTGAAATGCTGCAACACTTCTCTTCTATGACTCTACAAAGAGGCTGACAACCATCATTAGCTAGTCTGTCAACCGAAGTGGCTGTCACCGATAGTTTATGATCCATATGATGGCTTTTCTGTGTTTTCTAATTAATTTGCCTTCTTTTAAAGAGCAGAAAGCTATAATAAAATATTAAGGTTGCACAATCCAGCACTCAACATCCAAGTAATGGCAGAATGTAATTCAACCCAGTTACATTTATTTGACGTCCCTACAAACACGCATCGTTAGTTACACACTCATCCGAATTTCTACAAAGCACGTCTGCGTTCCTCAGTGCAGAGGCGCTCTAGGAACGAACACTGTAACGATGGAAGCTGCTGTTTGCATGGCCCCATCTCCTCTGATGAAGAAATCGGCTGATAGAAGCTAATGGCGATGGGGCTGCAGGAAAAGAAACCACACGGATAAGAAAGCTGAGGGTTCAAGTCTACTTCTGCCTCCCACGGCAAAGCTGTGCGTGACGGTATTTGGTTAATGCAAACCAGCCTTTTCAGAAACACTGCCTCAACGCTCCGCTTGACATCGGGTACGGATGCTGAAGCAAGGCACGCTACAACCTCAAGTCAACAGAGCTGTGCTCCGAGCCCAGCGACGCCCAGCTCCTTCCCCACCACGTGACTGGAACTAGCGCTCACGTTCAGCACAGATGACATTTTGGGTCCTCCTGCCCTTCCGGGCAGATCTCAGCCTTACGTCCTATTCAGAGGTGAGGTCCCCGTGCCCTCTGGGCTGTGGGGTGGCCCGGAGCAGCCCCCACAGTTCACGGCGCACCACAGCCCGGTGCTGCCGGGCCCAGTGTGCCCATCGCGCCCACCGCCCGGCACCGGGACAGCTCGGCTGCCCACCGGGACTTCTGCAGGAACTCAGAGAGGAGAGGGCAGCCCCAGGCTTGAGAACGCCAACCTGGTTCTTTGCTCCCCCACAGCATTCCTGTCTAGGTAGACAAATCCTTCTGACTACAAAGCTTTGCTTCCTTTCAACCCACACCTCTATTAATTTCTTCTGTTGTGTGGTTTAGGGGTTTTCTGTTGTTGTTTTTTTGTTTGGTTGCCCCCTCCCCCCCTTATCCCCCCCAGCTTACCGATCCATTTGGAAAAAAGGAATTAAATTGTTTCTCCACTTTGTAGTGTCATATGCAAAAAAAAGAAAATTACATAAAAAAATAATAATCAACACCTACCTCAAAAACAACCAACCTCCCCCCTGTTAAAACCAGTAATCACTGGCCAGTCTATAGCTACTGTAAGTCGCCTTATTTTCTCTCAAGTTTTAGGCCCAGTAGCTCCTGTTCTTATACTAAAAAATCTCAGTTTAAACATTGAAATATAGGCTGGGAGGCTGTGATTTTAAATAAGGAATATGTCACTTGAGAACTTCATTTTATTAAAATGATTAAAACCAGAAAAAGATGAAAACATCTTTCTATGCAGAGTTTTGAAGACAGCTAATTTAGACACAAAAATTAAACTCTTTATACCGTACGAATTTCTGACAAAAGCATTTTTAAGGAAACATTCATCAACTGTCATAGAAACTATGGTAGCGCCAAACATATTCCACTGAAACTTTTCAATCACCTTTAATTTTTAAACAGGGCTCATTTTCTGTACCAGTACCACAGAAAATGTAATCTGAGAAAGAAAACAGATGATATGACTTACAAAACTAAAAATAAATTATTACATTGATTAATAAAGCAGTAGCCAGCAATCTAATCTGGGCTTCTGGCATATCTTTTCAAGCCCGGCTATATCAGATAAGGCCAATATTTACTAACTGTGTGGAGAGCTGCCAGACACCGACAGTCCCCTGCTTGTGTGAAACACAATTTTGCTGGTCTGAAACATGGAGAACAGGAGGGACTGCAGTGCATAAGGGCTCCTGCAAGAGCTACTACACACTGGCTTGAGGTTTAATACGTGTCTTTTACCTATAAAGTCATACGTAGCAAAAGACAAACAACCACTTCCTAAGGAAGAGGTAAGGGAGGGAAGTTACACTCCGAGATAATATAATAATAAAAAAGTAACTGTTCAGTTATTGGCAGACATGTTTTTAAACTCAACAAAACCCTAATAAACTATGATTCTTATCTAAATAAATGAAAAAGTCAGGAAGCATAGATGAGAGAGGAAAAAAATTTCAAATTTTAGGGCTACCAAATTTGTAAAAACTTTAAATTTTATTTTTGGGAGGGCAAAGTGTTATTTGTTTAAGGGTACTGAGCTCCATTCCCATCTACTTTCAGAAACTATTTATATGTAATCTAATTTTATTTGTTTGTATAGACAGATTTATTGTTTCCAGTCAAGGAAACGCACGGGGGCACAATGGAAAGACTTAGAGAAAAGAAGATGCAGCCGCAGTCACACACTCGGCAGAAATCAGGTTGTTTAACCAAAGCCATTTCTGTGTTAATCATTTGCCAGAGGTTTTCAAACCAGGCTCAAGGTCCAAACCTTAATAAAGTGGGGTGCGGTAACCTTTCTGGCGGTGTGAAGTTTTCCTGTCTGGGGGTGCCTGTCCACCGCGGGTCACGGCGTCCTCCCGCGGAGGCCAGTGGCCAGGCCCCGGGCGAGCCAGTCCCACCAGCGCCACGCTCCTCCGGCCAGGGGCAGCTGGGAGACCAAACTCAGCCCCGCCATCCGCCAGAAACACCCGCCAGAGATGGGCCAGGTCGCTATTCCCTCTTCTGAAGAAACCTTCCTCCAGCAGAGTTGTTCGTTACCGAAGGAAACATTTGCTTTTTCCTCTTTCTGCTTTCTTCTCTCTTTACTGCGGAGAATATAAACTCTCCACAACACAGCACACAATACGCACACTCCCGTACGTCAAACTTACTAACTTAACGATATTTTAAAAACATACTACCTTCCGGTTACTTTACATTACTAAACAAAAATGTCTCCAGTGAGATAATGAAGAAGAGATGAATACTTTCAGCAACTAAAATTATTAGTCACTCACAGTGTACAACTGACAACTCTTTGCCGGCGAAGGAAAGCGTGGGACCATCAGCCGCAATCGGGATTTCCAAGCCCATGCCCAGCCCCGGCGCTCTTTTGCTGAAGGGTACATTCTTTTTTAAAGCACAAGATAAATTAGCACCAATAGCGAGTTACACACGTGCAATGAGAAGAGAACTTGGTCAATAATTCAGAAACTAACTGCATTTAAGGAAAACAGCTGCAAGTCACAGCACAGGAGAAGCAGCGCCTCGGGAAGCCTGTGGGGCCGCTCGGCGAAGAGGCAGCCGTCACCTTCCCAATTTTCACCTTAAAAAAAAAAAAAAAAACAAAAAAAACCTACCCTGAAGAAAAATTCAGGGGAAATGCATAATACAAGGGTTTTTTCAGACATGCAGACAACTAAGTTACTCCCTGGTGCGACTATAAATTACAAAACCAGAACACTCGCAACTGGCTCCTAAAAACCTGCAAGAAAATGCTGTTCATGTCCGACTGCCAACTCTGAGGAAAGAAATGGATGCAATATGTCTAGGGTTGGAAGAAACGGCTCAGAATTTGACTGTATTTATTTTGACCAGTCTTTTGATAAGACTATTAATTTTGCTCCTACTTCTAATGTAACATTTCACACGGGCGAGTTGCAGTCACTCGTGATATACCCAGACCACAACACCGCACACCGTCAGTGCTGCTCCAGCGTAAGTCACCTTAGGATCCAACGAACATCGTCTCCAAAGCCCGTTACTTATCTGTCTAAGTAGTATCAGCAAACTAACAGTGAAGAAATGATTTTCAATGTCATTGCCATCTGGGCCTCATTCTTATCTTATAGCAATGAGAACAATGTAAACACTCAGCTGCATACAGCAACCGATTACATTTTTTGAATTGCTTACTTCTTTATTAACTAGAGAAACCACTAATTGTTATTTATACCCTCTTAGGCAAGAAAGTAACCTTCAGTTCAAGCAGGAAAAAATTTTAAAACCAAGCTATTGACACAACAGTTGTTGTTACAATATTAAAACAGAAGTATATTTGCCAACTGAAATTAATTTCAAAAATGTATTTTGCTGAGAACCCGACCCAGTGGTTACGGTGGTCTCTTCTAACATACTCACTTGAGTTTGAAGAGACTGAAAATGGGTACGAGCTGGTAAGGACCAGGGCTCTCCCCCCGGCTGCCTGCCGGCTCCACGTCGCCCCCAGCCCGCGGTGTGTCCGGCCGGCACCGCGGCTGCGCACCACTCCACTCCCGCCAGCGGGCACCCACCGCACCGCCAGTCCCCCCAGGGACGGGGGGCCGGGGGTGCTGCTGCCCGCCCCAACGGACAACACACCCACAAACAAACAAGCAAGCCCTCCAAATAACTTCCCAATAGGTGGGTTACTGTACTAAAGTTCTCTTTGCGCTTAAAACGGGACCAAATTGCTTTGGTAAAAGCGCTGTTCTTGATTACAAGCGTGTCCTCAATGATGCCATAATGAATTAAAAATCTACTTCGGACTACAGTATCTAACCAAAGCCTGCGACGAAAAGCATCCAGTATTACTGTTTTACAGCACCTCTGACAACCGAGATGATTAACACCCTTTCCGTTCTCCCGCACCCAGATCAGTGCCGTGCCATGACCGGATAAAGCAGCAAACCAGATTCTGAACCAACGGTCCAGTTCTGTGCACACACCTGTAACACGACCGAGATCACACCAACCTGAGGAATGCGTCACCCAGAGCGGCCACGGCCGAATTTGCTTCACTGCCGCCATCAGAACCTCATGGCAGAGAAACACGTTATTTTACAATCAGATGAGCAGGTACCATCGGCCTCCTCCCGACACGCACTCCGCATCAGGATATATTTTATCACTAACTTACGAAGGAGTCCTGGGATTCTAACGCCCAGAAAAATTTAAAATGAGGCATACCTAAAGCAGCAAAGTCTCATAATTAACCTCTCTCTCTGCAGAACAACACACATTTTACCCTCCCTTTAATACGAGTAAAGCAGACTGCAATATTCATTGTTTTGTATAAAGTCACCTCAATTACCCTAAACGTTTTTGCTGATGTTTCCAACAACTCAGGTACATCATAACAAGGACATTGACCAAAGTACCAAGACGGAGTTCAGAACAAAAAAGTGACTTCAGTTCACACCGAGAAAACACTTTACACGTATCTGTTATGAAAGATTTTATGTATAAAAATACACTTACTATTGGCAAACAAAATAAATTGGAATTCATACGTTTCCTGTAAGTACTGTTGTACAGAACCAGTCAAATCTTGATGCTGGTAAGGTTTTGGTCAGTCCAGAGGTCTTGAAGAAGCTGAACTGCCAACCTATGCTCTGTTCTCTGTAAGCGTCTGAAGAATTAGTATTTAATTGGAAAACGCAGCACGCAGAAGCGCGGCCGGCGCAGGAAGCCCCGTCTTCTCCTCTGCCCCACGCCCAGGCGCTCCCTGCTCCTCGCAGGAGCATCAGGACCCCACGGCGGCCGGGGGCTGCCGGAGAGGGGACCGCAGCCCCCGACACGGGGACAGCACACCCCCCCAACCCCACGGGCTGGGGGACACGATCTGCCCCTCAGGAGAAGCCGACGGAGTAACTGCAGGTGTTTTGCAGAGCGCCAGTGACACACACGCATTGCTCAGAACCGGCTTCGCAGGGAGCTCATTGTTTCATTTCTCACGAATTATACCCTATTACATAAAAATAAACCCTGAGAGCACAGGCAGATACCAACAGCACGTTAACAGAATAAAAATTTGCAGGGATGCCCGATGCAGCGCAGGGGCAGTAAGCCCATCACGGGAAGCGGCGCAGGCTCCCTGCGGGCATCAGCCCTTTCTCTCCCTCTCAAAGCCCGTACCATATTCACGCCAAGACCCGCGGACGAGCATCCTACCGCAGGCGACTCGGGGCTCTTCCATCGCCACGCCAGCGCCCGGTGGGCGCAGGGAGCCCCCGGCAGCTCCAGAGCCACGGCCCCAACGCCGCCCCTTCTCCCCGCTCCGAAATGGCGTCCGCTACCATTTTAGAGCTCGCCCAGGAGTGAGAAACACGCACACACGCGCAAGTGAGCGACGCCACTATTTTTTTTTTTTTTCCCTTTTGGATACTCTCCAGAACGTAAAGGTTTCAAGGGCACAGGCAAAGCTTTCTTGGAATGGATAAATGGTAATTGATGTTGCAGCTGCAACCTTAGCTAGAGCTCCCGGGATTTCAAATGTACTACAGCCCCAAAGTATTTATGACCAGAATATGATAATTAAATTATACGTTCTAAACTTTTACATTCATTACAGTGCTCCAGCAAAGCAGCCAAGAAGTCTTACCTTCAAGGGTAGGACTTAATTTCTGTATGAATCCATTTATGCATATTTTTCCAAAGGTCTTTTTTTTTTTTTTAAATTTCATTGTGCATCCTTGCTTCCTTAGATACAGAGGCAGCAAAAAAAAAAAAAAAAAGAAAGAGTAAGACAGAAGCCAGTACTTTTATACTTAAATAAAAACTTCACATAAAAATACAGAATCAAATCATCCTGGGCCATCCTAATTGTTTATGCTTTGCTGGAACAAAATATGCATTTCATCTACATACATTTACAGACAGGTTGTGGATCATCGAAAAACTTGACTTTCAAGAACTCGATCTTGCAGACACATCCAGCTTTACAGGCGTACGTACGCACTCTGTGGCTACAAACGAAGGTGCAAGCAGGTGTCTCTGCAAAGAGACCCTAATTAGGAGGGCTGCAAGACTAATAGGCATTCAGTAGAAGAAAGCTCAAAAGTCTAATCAGATTTACATTTTTTTCTCTCTCATTTTAAGCACAATACACGAAACTCTCCCTTGTCCATCCCATCTCTGAATGCAGCAAGCGCCGCAGGGTAGGTGCGTCCTACCCGCGTGACACTTTCTTGGAAGCAGTTCCTTAGTTTCCTGAACCTTGCAAACTAACCAAGAGCCAATGTACCCACCGAAACTTTATCATCGTAAGACAAGTCCTTTAACATACTAATTTCATTTGCTAGCACACTGAATTCAACAAGACAGCAGGACTCTTGCACAGAGATATTCTGTTGTTACTAGACCAGACCCAGGAGCTTAGATCAGGCACCGCATTATAGCTCATCCCATACAGTCAGCACGTCTCGGAACAGGATTTTACTCCCTATTGCAGCACCCTTAAGTAGTGTGGTACCAGAGGAACTGAACTTAAAATATTAAACGGGATTTCTTCCATTAATGACCTCCGCGTGAGCCATGAACACTGCACAGGTCTCCTTAACGTGAACGCCTGTGTCAATCCCAGGCCGGCAGGCGCAGGCTGCCAAAATGATGTTGCTAGGAAAGAAGGCGAGAGACATCTGGAAAGCTGACTCTAACGTACATGGAAAAATATTAATGGCACTGTAAGAAATGCAGTAAAAGATTAAACTGAACTGCAATAGTCACTGAACAGATATTTTAAAAGCTGCAGGATAATACTTGCGTAGCAAACTGAGTCATAAAGCTGTAAAGAAATTTAGCCTGGTAACTAGAAAGTTAATTTCTGCTATTTTGAAAAAAACCCCCAAGACTCTGCTGCTGCCAGTATAACCCTGTAACAGTAACCTGGACACTGATTTTTATGAATGCATACACCACACTTGCTCAACACAGTTTGTGCTTTTATCAGCACTGCATAACTATTTTCTGCCTTACTTCCCAAAATACCAATAGCAAGAAATAAAAATCAATAGGCACAAATAAGAAAGCAGAAACAAACCTTAACTCTGAGGAGGAGGAAGAATAGGAGGAGGGAAAGATGGAAACAGGGCAAGAAAAGCAGAAAGGAATGTTTCTTCCTTAATTCTTTCTACAGACCTTCAAGGAAGCTCTGTTTAAAAGCGGAACTGATACTAAAAGAAAATCAAGATGGTAAATTCTGCAGTACACAAACTCCATTTCCTTGTCGGTCCGTACGAAGCCTTGCACAACATGTCTTTACCCTTGGCATAGGCTGTCACACTTTTTTGTCAATGAAAATAATACATTTACATGTGGAGCAGTTTATTACGGAATATTAACCAACGTGTTGCGTTCTGGGCTGTGCTTCAGTGGAAGTATACGGAGAAGAGGGACGGGGATGCGTGCCAATTTTAGGTTTTGGCCTCAATCCATTTGATGCGGATCCAGGATGACTTGGTTGACTGTTGAGTCATAGGTTGGTTCAATTGACATTATTTTACATTTGACTAGTTATTGTTCTTTAAACTTTGATCAGGAGTCCAGAAGCTCAAAAAACACCAGTGAACCAGAAAGAAAGGGGCCAAAGCAGAGTTTAAACAAGGTTCTGAAGCAAAAAAACCAAACAAACCAACAAACCCTCTCCTTAAATGACATCTATTTTTAGCAGAGACAGCTATAAAAACCAAAACCTACCTCACAACTTAAAAAATTTCTGTTGTATTAACAAATATCGGAAACAAACAAGATTGATTTCCAAATCAGTGAAGTCTGAGCTATTGCTCTCGCCCGTTAACATAAAGGCAGGAAGGAGAGGCAAATCTTTTCCCTTCCAAAGTCAGTCAGTGAACGAGCGCTGTACTTGTAACAGATACAACAGTACAATATTGCTGACACAGCAGACAGTCAATGTGCACACTGTGAATTCACTTCAGCCAATGCTCAATCTAAAACTGAAAAAAAAATTAAAAATAAAATACTTTAATCCCCCAAAGTCACTGTTTCAGTATGGAAGGGTAAGAGAAGCCCATAAATACTATTGGCTTATGTTTTAGAAGCTCGGGTGTGTTTCACGCGGATGTGATCAGAAATGAACTTGTTGCACAGATGCACTGCATTTAAACAGACATTTTTAGCAAAAGTTGACTCTCCTGACTTTCAGCATGTCCACTTGACTCATTTTTTTCCACTCCATTTTACCCCAATTTCAGGCAGCTGTATGTTTTCGGTAGGTTGTGCTCCCCTGTGAGGGAAATCCAATGTTATACCCACTTGTTCTCAGAAAGCTGAGCAGCAGCTGAAGAAACAAGCAGAGGAAGAACTCCAGCTACCTCTAGGATGAGAGAGGCGGTGAGAAGGGAGACGGGGCTTTGCTGCAGTCAGCTAGCAAGGAGGGAATCAGCTTTCATAACAACTTCCAAGAGCGTGAAAAAGAAATAAAAAACAATAAAAACATCATATAGGGGTACTTTGCTGGAAGACAAAAGTACTTCTGATGATTTTGAGATCTTAGTCACACAGGAGGATGAGCGCAAGATGTTCTTTCTCAGTGCTAAAGGCCAGAACTGAGGTTCAGCGGCAACTTCGCATTGGAACTGCATAAGGTGCTACCCCCGATGCGTGTGGATTATGTTCCCCACCTGGTCATGAGCAGTAACGTCACTTTCAAAGGGTAAAGATTCTTTTTTACCGCATTAGACAGAGAACAGTAATTCCTGCAGGCAAGATATAGAGCAAACTCAAAATTCTCGGTGACTTAAAAATCAGGAAGTTGCTGAAGGACAAAACACCGTGACGGCACGCTGCCCCACTCCCCAAGGGAGAGGCTAAGGCCTCCCACTCTGAACGCCACCAAAAGGCTTGCTTTCACATCTCATGTTTAGTTTTTAGAGAATTTTATCCTTCACATCCAGACCTCTGTATGTACGTAACAGAGCTTAAAACCGAGTAAACCTGTCTAAAAGGTATTCTCCAAAGTCTTACTAACACTTTCAATGCCCTTAATAACACAATTTCATTTCACTTTAACTGACCTCTGACACGTCTCATGCAAAGAATACGCACAAACCCACTCTTCCCCACACATGAACAGGAAGAAGAGCACGCAGTGAGTTTGTTTATTGACGTAAAACCAGCCACCGAAACTTGTGCAGTATTTTCACAAGGACAAGCAACAGGTACTACCATAGACCTGTACAACGTATATAGCTATTGTATGTAATTTTCATAGTGCTTTTAAGTCAATGTTATTGAATTATCTAGTAGAGTGCTATAATTACTTTTGTCAACACTGTTAAGCAATTACAGATACAATTTCTGCTATAACGCGCACATGCAATAGGTTATTATCTGCTTTTATTTCCACTTGGCATCCATGTCTCACACAAGACTATCAAGATGTTTCATCACAACCCTCTTGCTGCATGCTCCCAGACTTTACAAGCACTTCTTGTCTTTGGTTCCCCCCCCCCTCCCCGGCCCCGCAATACTTTCAGGTCTTGCCTTCTTTCTCTCTCCTGGATTTCTCGTATTATTTTACCCGCCTTCCTCTGCCCCCTTCCTACCCCTCCCCGTCAGACGAAGGAAGCTCTATTCCTTCCTTGCTGACCCTCACAGGGTTTCCTGGCCACATTGTTCATCTCTGCCTCTTTGTATATTTTCTCTTCCTGAGCCGCACTGGGAACCCCTCCCAATTAAAACTCCATCTGTAAACTTCATTAACAGGCTGTTTACCTCTCTCAGCACTACCACGAAGGTGACGAGGCAGATAATCCCAGAGCCTGCACACACCTATCTCCCCACCGCCTCTTTTCTCCGAGAGCATCCTCTGTGTCCTCAGGACTGCTCTGGGCATCGTGCAGTTATTTTGAGTTTGAAACAGTGGGAACTCCAACATTTTTTCACCAGAGTATTAAAGACTTCCCTGGTGGGAAACCGTTTTCCTTTCCCGAATGTCAGTGTGCATTACAACTAGGTGCACTCTTGGAAAGGTCCTGACGGCCATTACAAATCTTTTACAACCCGCCACCATCTATCATCATCTTTCAGTATCTTACACTAACAATTTGGTCACTCAGATTTGCTCGTAGAATAGGTCATGATACCGCAAATAGAAAATTGTAACCGATTGTAATTAACTCTGGTCATTGTTCAAGATTTACGTAGTGTAACACATAGTGCCTTCACATCTGCAACAAGTTTTTAAGTCACTGCTGTTTAGTTTACAAAGTTTGTTCCAGTAAGAGAGGTGTAGTATTCCTTATGCAAAAATGGAAAGCTGTCTACTACCGAAATATGGTACAAGGCAGAATTCACTGCATGATGATTTTGGAAGAGGCTCGAGATCATTCTACTCACCACCTGAAGAAAACAGGGCTTGAATTCAACTTTTAAAGACTACTTCTTAGCCACTACGTCCTTACTTTCTTACAAAATTATAAAGGCTACTGATAAAAAAGGTATTCCATCAGTTTCTCATATTTTTCATGAAACCAAACAATATAAAAATACAAAAATACTGCTTCTTGAGCTGCAGCTAGGAAAGGTTTCAAAGCACAGAAGGTGCTATAAAGACCTGGAAAGAGCACACAAGACAGGAAAATCTGGCAAAACCAGAGACACAGTATATGGAGGAAAAAAAGTTTTATCTGCCAATTCCTTCAAACATTTCTGTTACCTGTCAGATGAACAGTCAATCAATCAATCCTTCCTTTTTAAAATATTTACATAAAGCAAAGGAATAAAAAAAAGAACCATGTCAATCAGACATTATTGAGCAGACCCCATTGTGGTAAAACTTTCCTTTACCTAAATCCTAGCTTCCTCATCAGCTTTTTCAGCAGCAAGTACTACAGAAACAGAACAACCAGCATTCAAACTCCCCTGGTGCAGACCCCAGAGAAGTGCAGACAGTTGCACACAGGCCAGAACAAGCTTTTTACTCCAAATAATTTACTGTTACAGTTTTAGAGCGTTGAGCACACCTTCTAAGCCAGCGTCTGTGGACACACGCATCTCCTGCCCTGGCGGACGCCGGCAGCAGGCCGTCTCTCCACGCGGTACGTACCGATGCCCTGAGCCCAGGTATACTGAAGAGAGGTGCAGTGAGACCCCCGTGCAATGATCAGGAGAGTGGTCCCTACACCGAAGACCAAATTCCTTTCCTTATTAATACCTGAAGCGTAGCATGGAAAAGAAACCAAAGGGAAAAACCTGAAACTCAACTATGGTTTTGGGTTTTTTTTTAAACACAGGTTGTATAAAAATGATTTATTGTTTCCATAATGGTAGTGTCCGAATCTCTAATTGTTTTAAATGCTGCACCTCTCGCTGCACCTCAGCATCAGTTGTCTGAGCCTGGCTCTGGTTTGTAAGTCAAGTCTGTAACTGACACCTAAACATGCAAGCCGAGTTTAATAGAGAAGAGATGCTGACATTCAGAAAGCCTTAATTTTTCAAACAAAAAGTACATTATGGTGCTTTTGTTTAGATAACACACAACATTCTGGTTTTAAATAAGCATTTCTCACATTGCAGTAACAATAACTTGCACTGTTACTGCATCTTCAAGAGACCTTGATCAAATGGTTTTTACCGTTGTAAAGCTTCTCTCAGATTCACAGAGCTTCAGAGAAATTAATTCAATAACAAAACATCTTTATGAACCAGGAAAGTTGTTAGTCTTTGCTTATTTTTAACAGAGGCTGAGACCGAAGCAGCACATAAGCTTCCAAACTTGTCAACAAAAGCAGGGTTCCAAAAGCCGAGGGCAGCCGGGATCAGCCTGGTCCCTCCGGAGCACTGCGCTCTCCCACCCCAGATTCTCCGGAGCCCCTGATAACGTGTAATTGCCGCAGGCCTATTTTTAAGGTGAAATAAATAACTGTATGATCAAAGACTCGCATTATTTCCAGTTTGTGCTAAAATTTGTTAAGACTATATGGTCTTTGAATTAATGACCAAGCCCAACATTTCTGTTATATCACTTACATGTTTCATCTGAGAAACATTAAACAAAGGTCAAATTGACAAACAAGAAAGTTTGCTAATAGGAACAAACTGAACATTGATTGCACACTTAACTCTGTTTCGGTAAGCTCGTCTGAGAGCCTGTGGTTAAGCCCATGTTTAAAGAGGGCTTTGCTTTGCACAAGTTTATGATTGTACGTGCAGTGCCACTGGCGTTACACAACGAGGCGTTCACTGTGGATCTCTGCCCTGCTGCCCCTTCCTGGCAGAAAAGGAGCCTCTCCGTTCTACGGAGTCATCCCACAGCACACGCCGTGGTTTTAGTTTTCACCTTGCCTAGGGAAGTATCCTCAGTGTAATGTACTCATGACAATGTAATAACAGGATCTAGCTGAGAAAGACAAACCAGATTTTAAAAATTAAAGTAATATCCGAATCATGCAAAATGGACGTTTCAGTGTCTCAAATGACTGATTTTCAAAATCAAACTAAGAACTAATGCATCCTAAGAACAAAATTTAAAAAAAAATAAAATTTAGGGTCAGTCTTATGGTCCAAATTAATTTCACCTAACTTCAGGACCAAAGGAGGTACTAAATCGCTACAATGAACGCTTACCTAATCAATCCAGAGAAACGCTAAACAGTAAAGAATAATTCAATCCCCCCACTGCCTAATACAGAAAACTGAAGTTTGGATAGTTATGCTCTTAAATTTGAGACCTCAGCACACCTAAATTTAGATGAGATTAACAGAGACCTGAATATAAATTATACTCGAATTGATATGAAGGAATTATTTTCTTAAGTTTCATACTTTCTTATTTCTGATGCTGAATGCATAATCATTACAGACAGTCTGCTTCCTATCTGTAATACAAATTTGCCTGTTAACCCCTATTCTGTTGTTCAAGACAAGAACTGATTCTCCAAGGTGTTGACCTATTGTCACTTCTCAGTGGCTCCTAAAGCCAAGGATACCGAGAACTCCCTAGTTCCGGAAGAACAACAAAGCAAGTACCATGAGAGAAATATAATCATCATCTCTAACTGATAACACAAAAATAACAGAACCACCAACTTCCATTATTTATGCTACTTCTCTGTATTTTGGAAGCCGTGTTGTTTCAAAAAGCTTGGAACAGTCACAACTTGACCATCTTTCCACTGCAACAATCCATAAAGAAATAGCAAACAGAGCCAAAGGTCTGTAGTTTTTCATCTCAGTTGTGGATGGCTTGAGCGAGGCCAAGAACTGGAGATAAGCAGGCCAGCCTTTTCAAGGAGAGAATGATAAGTGTTTCCCTGTATTGCTTATTCTTGCAATTTTAATCACAAGTCTTGCAGCATCTGGCATTTTTCCTTTAGCCCCGCTTAAGGGCTTCCAACTGTGAGAAACTCTCTTTTCTCCGAAAATCTGTACTGAGCTGAAAAACGTACGCACCTAAAGGGTTAAAAAGACAGAGCAGCACGTCCGCTTGAGTATTTTTCAGAATCTCATGATTAAGTTGAGCCTCAAACCACGGTGCTGGTACCGTTTTTAAGCTTTAATAGAAAAACTTGAAATATTTTAAGGACTTCGATGAAGGAGGAACAAAGTCCACGGCTCACTGCTAACACCGTGCGAGTAATTCCAGCTCCAGACCAACAGAGCATGTTCTTAACGGACCGCAAGCGGTTAACGACCAGACTTGAGGGCATGTACGTGTGGCTGTGTACATGTGCACACACCCTAGACGTACGTGCAGGTATTTTCCAAACTCTGTGTATTATGGGAATATAATAGGTTTAGATGCCTGAAGCCCTAGAGAGATTACACATCGCAGAGCCTGGCAGAGGACTAATTACAGCCTTAACTGCATCCAGTAATGTGTGTGCTCATCTTCAGCTTACTTCCCCTAAAACCTCTAAAGACACAGAATAAACTGATCTTTACTGCTCTCCTACTGCAGCACCAGAAGCTTTCTTACCCTAGCTGAGAGTCGCTTGAGAGCACTATAAAGTCAGAAATAACAGAATTTATTCCTTTCAGACTGACTTTTTCTTTTCAACATTTTTTAATAAAGCCACCAAGCAAACCCCATACTTTTCTGAATATTACAGGGACTGTCATTTACACAGACCAAGGCCTTGAAAAGACCAGAGAAACCACTAAGTAATCTTAACTTGATCGTGGAGATGGGAAATGGACTGGAGAATGCTTTAAAGTGTTGAAGTGTTAAAATGGAAAATTAATAACGAAGAAAAGCATTCAAAATACTCAAAAACAGTTTCTACTAAGTATTATTGCTTTCAAAAGCAGCCTTTAAATTCAGTCCTGAATTACAATATGAAAAGAAAGTTTTCACACACAAGTTTAAAGGAGAGCTGCCTCACACCCTTCTCACATAAAATGAGCATTTTGCTTCACATGTATTTGAGACAACTGGAAAAAGAAGGCATCTGCTATAATCAATCTTCACTCTTCTAAAAATCTCCGCTATTTTGATTTTCCAAGATACAGAATGTTGAGTGTCTTCCTTAGACTTTCTAAAGCCTTGCAAGAAACTCAGAAAACACATCCATTTGTTAATATCCAGAATTTCACTCCCTCGCCATCGTCACCGCAAACAAGCGTGCCCGCCTGTGTTTGTAGCCAGCTCTGTTAGCCCCAAGAAGGCAAAACCAGCCCAGTAGCTGCCAGCAGCACAATTGCTATTACAAAACAGCATTACTTGGTTGAAGATAATCTTATTTCAAACAGATATTCACCTATGCAGATCGCAGAAAGAGATAAAATTAAGTTGAAAATCAGGTTCTATAGAATAAGTAAGTAAATTAACCACCAGAATACCTGTATTGCTGTTTCAACTGGCATCCTCCGATTTCTATTTGACCTCAAACTAAAGGCCAAGAAGAGAGATTATATCTAAGACTGGTGTTTAAGAAACAATTACTGTAAAGTTCACTGGAAAAGCAAATTTACTTTAACATCCAAACAGCCATAATTCCTCGGTATACGTAACATTGGATGAAAGGATGCCATCAAAATAACCTGCCACACATTCATCCCAGAGTGAAGTCATGAGCCGGAACGAATAATCTATACATTGTGTTGGTGTCTTTGAGAAAAATCCTTCTCTGTTCAATGAAGGGAGCCACAACCACGAGCTTCAATCCATGTGCTGAAGCTTTCCTAGCATAAGTATTTTGTTTTAGAATATGTGAGCATATTTTGAGGGGAGAAGGAAAGGGACGCGGGAAAGGAAGCAAGTTTCCTGGCAGATCTTTAGTATAATTACACCCGCAAAAAGATCAATTACAGGCATTCATTCAGTCTAATTATTCTCCAGCTTACAGCATAGACATATTTAACTTAACATTACATAAATTACATCGCTCAAATATTGGAAGAAATCTAGCCACACAAGTGCAAAACGCCAGGTTATTCTGGCCAGATGTATCCTGATACCTAGAGTGCTTCATTTAATGTTTTGAGTTGTCTTCCCCTCCCTCATAATTCAAAATATGCAGAAAATACTATTGTGAAAGGTGGTTTTCAAAGCAGAGTAGGCTCTCAGTTTGAGGTACACGGAAAGCAAGTGGTCAGGCATCGGCCCCAAGGAGCTCTGCGTGGGCAGCTGAGTGCCAGCTTGGCCATGCCCACAGCATCTTCGACACACAGGGCTGGCCGAGAGCCCCTCTGCGCCCCCAGTACCTCCCTCCGGGGCGAGCAGACTTTCCACAAATAAGGAATGTCTCAAATAGGGAAAGCAAATCCGTGTAAAACTGCTCCACAGTTCAAAAAAGAGATGAATTTCAAGACCAGCCAATTCTCGACCCACCATCTGCAAGACTGTTTATTGAAGGCTTCCTACCATAGGTCAAAAGCTTCTTTCCAAAATGCACAAGACCCAATATCTGAGTAGCTCTACTACCTTTCCCCAAGTTTAATATTTAGGCCAGGAAAGCTATTTAATTGGAGGAAAAAAAGTTTTATTTTTTGTCTTTCAAAGGAAAGGAAATGACAAAGTAAAAAGGCATTCTTCCGAGGCTGAATGCAAGTCACAAGCGGGAGGCCAGCTGGCACACAGCCCACTTACAGTAAGTTGTTTACTTGTTGTCTAACCACTGACAATTACAGAGAGGGGATCCACAGATCCAAAAAAGAACTAAGTTTTCTGTTGAGAGAGGAAGGAAGAGCAAAGCAGACAATGGTAAAAATATTCACCTCTGATGGCTACTACAGCCACGTCTCAATTAGTACAGCTTTTTCTTTTTTTAAAAAAAAAGATGATTAAAAAAATTTCATGTAAAGTTACAACCGTTATGTATCAAACAAGGCAAAAACATTTAGATACCATCAGGAACTGTATTCTTAAAGAGAAACAATGCTGCTATGTACATGTTCCCCACTTAAAACTCGAGCTTTCAGGGCTCTGTGCTCCTCAGCAAGTACAAAGCATATGCCCAACTGAAGAAGATACGCGCGTCACAGACATTTAGTTCCTTCTAACGGCTCTCAGTTATTTAAGACTAAGTTTAACCTTGTGATTCAAGAGAAAACCAACCAACCAACCAAACCAAAAAATTGCTGATGGGTGCTTATAAAGACTCCAGGTGCTGGAAGGCAGGTGAAGGTGAGCACCGGTGTGATGCGCTCAGAGCAGCGTCACCCAACGGGGAGCCCCAACAGCAGGGCTGTTCCCGGTGTCGGCTCCACCAGAGCACCGCGCTGTCCTGCCACGGCACCTGTGGCCTGCGCTGGTGGGAGCTGCGGGAAGAGCCCCTCTCCCTCCCAAACGGGGAGCAGCAGCTCAAGGCTTTCCCAAGCACCTCCTCCCTTCGTCTGGAATAAAGCGGAGAAAGCTTCGGGGTCTGAGGCACCCGCTGGCCCTGCAGGCACCGGGGGAGTGGCTGCTGCTCCAAGTAAATAATATGACTAGCGTACGGATATTCTGTTCATCAGCCTAAAAGCCACCAGAGATGTAAAGAGATAGTGAGAAGACGTTTGCTCCTGATTCCGTTACTCATTCACAGAGCAGCAGGCGCTGCTGTGCTGCGCCCGCGTCTGCCTTTGATGTCAGTCAGCAGGCACTAATCCCGCTCCCGCCCCCGCCGCCAGAGCCCACCTCTTGGTGCAGAGGTGATAAGGAGCTGACAGGTGAGATCCGCTTAGATCTCCTCTCGCTTTCGATGGACAGTTACAAAAATCGGAGTTTGTTGACGAAAAAGACTTCATTCTAAACCATCTTTCATAACAAGACACTCTAACCTTGTCCCACATGCTGGGACTGACCAACAGACTTCAAACTCATGAGTCAAAGTGTTTGTCTGACATTTGCATGTCTACGCTGAGACAAAACTGGCATGTTACTTCTTTAAATAATGTTAAGTATCACATATCACCCTTCTATATGTACCTTATCTAATGTAATTAAGTATAAGTTTCCTTCTGAAAACTTTAAAACATACTTGCGTGTAGTTTCAGTAATTACCAGCCGGTGATACAATGGAATCAGGTATCACTGGGATGGGAACAAAATGAGCTTTCCTTGGCCAAAACGCTTCACCAAGTGAATTCCGACACACCTATCCTGTCAATTGCAAACCCGGGAATTGCTTATCGAATGCAATAGTGCAATCTCGACCGAGGCGCCTGCAGAAAGCTGAGATTTGGACTAGCAAAAGTTTCCGTGTAAGGAGACAAAAGGCGCAGGTGACAAAGAGGGTGTTGAGAGAAGGGGAAGCAGCCAAGCTGGATGCCTCAGTATGCTCCAGCTTGGAAAAACAGACACGAAATCCAGAAGTACGGGGAGCAGAAGGGTTTCAGTGCAGCTCAGCAGCAGAGGACGCAGCAGACATCGTCCCGGCGGCAGGGCGGGAGGTGACCCGGGCACGGGCTGTCTCTCGCAGCGGCTGGCTCAGCGACCAGCAACGCGTGGGGAGACGCAGGGCAGCAACACAGCTGAAAACTTACCCAGCCGATGGGTGTTTGGCTACTTATTGTTTGCATTTATGCATAAATAAGAGACAGAGGAAGTTGAATACGCAAAAGTTATGTTGTCTGAATGCTCAATATAGCTCTAACTCTCTGAATTAACAATCACCATCATTTTTAAAAATTTAGGCTTAGTTTTCTCCACTGCGAGTTCCCTGCACCCCCTGAGGACTCCCCTGCCTGCGTGCCTGGCAGAACAGAAAGCCCCTACAGCCCGTATTTTGGGTTCCTCTCCCCCCAGTTACTAATTTATCTTCTCCCCTTTCTCTTGCCTCCTTTCCCATTTCACCTTTCACTCTCCTCCCCCTCCTCCAAATCATCATATTTTTGTCTGGATTTTAAAGTACTGGCTGACAGACACCTGGCTCATACCTCCTAACCACATTGTCGCCCCCCCCCATTATCTGTGCTTCCACCAATAGGCAAATTCAGATTAAGAAACACGTGTCCCATACCAAACACACAGTGCTTAGTTTTCAAAGACCTTCTGAAAGTGAGTGCACGAAAAGATATTAGAAATATTTTTATCAAGTTTTCATGAGTACATAAAAGGAGATAGAATTGATCTCAATTTCCATTTGTCTTTCTCAGCAGTACCATGAGGATGAAAAATACAAAGCTTCAGTCAGCTTTTAAACGTGGCTGAACTCATCAACAGTAAAGAAGTCTAAGATATCACCATCTCTAAGGAACAGCAATATCCTTTTGCATGTATATGTACAAGTTTTTACATTTTTACATTTTTCTGCACCTCTATTTATATGAAATAACATGATCACCTACTGCTGGAGAAGTCAAGAGAAATTCAAATGCGCAGACCCAGAGCCAGGGCTGTGAGAAGAAGGATCTCGGGTAGTGCAGGGCAGCGAGAAAGGCAGAACGGCACTTCCTCCAGAAACTGCTGTACAAAATGCAGTTATACCGCTTTGTTTTTACATTTCTATGAACAAATTGTGACATATAACAGTAAGGACATGACTGCTCAAAGCCTAGCTTAAACAAACATTTTTTTCTTTTGAAGTTATCTGAAAATACTCCTCGACTGAGCTCCAGAACGAAGAGGAAGAGAGCCAAGCAACGCACACTGGAGTGAAACAACACCCAGCGAGGACAGTGCCATTAGTTACTTCCAGACTGGTCTCATTTATGGCTATGAAAAGTTGTTCTAAGATGAGAATTATTAGTTTCTCCAGCTCGTAACAGTAACACGTACCAACGCAATGTCTAGTCACCAGGCTGTTCGCATTACTCTACTTCACACATGTTGTGTACGGGTAAGTCCAAGCAATTAATACGTTGCAGCATATGCACGATGACTCTTTCCGCTTAAGAAAGAATTAGGAAAAACCCTCAAAGAAGAAATACACAAAGGATTCCCAATGTCATTCCCTGCTTATGCATCAAGAACAGCTTTACTCACTAAAACGACAATTCTGGGAAACTGTTACAGACTCATCATCGTGGGAAACACACAGAAGTAACAGGAGGTGCTGCACACAAGGAGAACGCAGGCAGAGGGAGGCGGGCAGTCCTCTCGCATCAGTGTCGGGGAGGGACGACAGTCGGGACCCCACAGCCACAGGATCATCGTGGGAAACACACAGAAGTAACAGGAGGTGCTGCACACAAGGAGAACGCAGGCAGAGGGAGGCGGGCAGTCCTCTCGCATCAGTGTCGGGGAGGGACGACAGTCGGGCCCCCCCAGCCACAGGCTGCTGTCGGCCTCCCCGACAGCCCCGACTCGGCACCCCCAGACCCAAACCCAGCTGTCTTCCAAACACACACAACCGTACAACTGAAATATTTGAGTACCAGCTCTTTCCCAATATCTAATTTTCTCACCTTGTAAAAACATGAATATTTAATGCATCTTGGAGACTAGGAGTTGAGAAGTACCAGGAAGCATTGCTAACAACGGAAAAACAAACATCATCACGTTCCCTAGGAAAGCGTGACTATAAAAATAATAGCACTGAGTTCTATCCTTTGCTCCTAGAAAATAAATATAAATATATTATTGGAATGGCTAAAACATTGACAATTTCTAATTTTTCTCAAATGAAAATAAATGCTGCATTTGTAGAAAATACTGTATTAAGTCTAATAAATTTATATATGTTCTATCACTATAAATGCATCACAGTAAGTTGGAGAGAAGGCAGCAATGTAAGTGAGAAGAATTTTGATTTTCGCAAAAACGGGGGGCAACTGCTTTTGATGGTGCATCTGTGGCAGCAGCACAGAGGCAAAATAATTCTTCAGCGCTGCTACAGCCATCTGAAGTGTGTGTGCGTGGGGGACAACAGGGACAGCTGGGAAAAATTACTGGAGATAATATATACAACAGAGTAACCTATCTTTGTAATAGAAGATCTTAATTTCTTAGATGTCTTTGGAACCATGACTACCATAGGAACAAAGTGAAGGGTAGCTTTCAGGCATGTAGGAATTTCCCGAGGCAGCACTCTGAATAGCCTGCTTCCTATAACTACCTTGATTTATTTGCAATTTTAAAGACAAAATGAAGTCTGGAATTTAACACATGGGGTGGGGGAAATACGTGAATATACCACAATATTAACAGTGAGAAAAAAAAACATGTGCAGGAAGACATCATTACCACCACCATAGATTTTACTACTGTTTAACACAATCATAGTTGCATTCTCTTTGCTGAGACTTTTCCCCTCCATTTTGTCCATTTAGCTTGTTGACATTTGGAGATGATTTTTTAAGCACTGGAGACACACACATCTGACAAAAGTGTTCTGGTAGTAAATGAAAAGCTTGTCTGCCCCCCGACGAACAGGCGGTACGGAACAGAGGAGTACAGCACCGGGGCGTGAGCGCCAAGGCTCGCAGAGCACAAGCAGAGGCCATGCGCTTGATCCTTCTTGGAAATGCAAACCCTCCTTTGCTTTTCGGGCTGCTGTTGCGTGCTGAGCTAAGGATTTCACAAAACCATCCGTGACAACCCAGAACCCCTTCCCGACGCCCAGCTGCCAGCTCCGTCCTGCACAAGCAACGCATGGATAATATTCCCTAGGCACAGAACCTTACACGGTCCAGCCGCAGGCTCCCCCGTGTGCTCACCGCGCTTGCAGAGCGCTTCCCAGCCTGGCACTCACCTACCCAAAATAGCTCCCTATCAGCTAACCCCGACACCTCCCCGCGCGCTCCCTTTTCAGGCTCTGTCTCAGCACCACCCGCAGGGAACCAGGCGGGTGACCCCTCATCCTGAAAAGCAACCACTGAACCTGACCCTTCGCCTCCTCGTCCCTAACCAGCTCTCAAGCCCACAGAAGAACCACCCTTCCAGTTCCATGCAACTTGAGGGGTTATGTTGGTTTCTTTCTCTTTAAATGGCTTCTGGCAAGGAAGCACGTCAAAGACTTAAAAGAAAAAAAATAATAATTCAAATATATTCAGGTCAATTGGATTCCCCCTGTTCACAGGCTCACTGACAACCCCACAGAAACCCAGGACGTGGGACGAGGTGGTGTTTTCCTTCCAGGAGCAAGGACAGCTCTTTCCCAAGAGACTCACGTGCTCAGTGACCTTACAGCTTTACGACTCCCACCACACCAAGGGCAGAAGTCGGACTCACTAACCCACAGCGCTCCAGGTCCCATAGAGCCCCGTTTTTCACGGGAGGCACGGCAGCAGCCCCATCACGGTGGCTGGTTTGTCGGAGACGCCGTCTTTGCTGGCTGGCAGGTCCTTCAGGACTCCTGGGCCAGTGCCACCCAGGCCCAGCAGCTCACTGACACCGCAGTGACCAGCCCAGCCGGCTATTTTCCTTGTGTTAAAATAGCGGTTTTTACTTTATTATTTTTTTTTAATTTAAATTTAACTACTTGGAGCTATCAGTGTACCACAAAGCGATACATCTCTGGTATTCAGTCTTGTTAGCCAGTCTCTGAGCTGTTTTAGGGGTTTCTCCGTGTTGTGTCTTTAGGTTTTGGAGGGTTTTGTTTTTGAAGGCAATTGCCTCATTTACTTGCATTTCCCTCCTTTACAATTATCTGCACACTGGACGTGGTTTGCTCTCTCCAGCGATGGTGCCTAACTCGGCAGTCCTGGGCTGGCCATGGCAAAGCAGCTCTCCCACCAGCACCCTCCTTAGCCAGCTCACGGCGTCACTGGAAACCACATCTGGAAGCCCAGATGTGCTGCACAGGGACTTTCAGTACCTCTCAAACAAGCTGCACCAAACGAGGCCGCACCAGTTCTGGCAAGGAGAGTCCGACGCAGCTGGTGACACAATACTGGGGTAGGAGAGATCTATCTGTACCACGAACAGAAACTTCCCAGAAACACAAAGCAATCGCCATGTCTGTGGACAGTTGCTAACTTCTTAACCCCACAAATATCCTGACGCAGTTTAGTGTTTAGTTACGGAGTTTCTTACGACATGACGGTGAACCACCATTGCTACACCAGCACGGAGATTTTTAACGCAATCTGGAAGAATCTACCTTACAATTAGCACCCCACCGTCAGGCCTCGTTTAGTGAGTTACGTGTGTTTAGAAGGGATACTCTGAAGTCACAAGTAGTCTTACGTGGCCCCCAACCATCTTTTGCATCTTTGGGTTTTTTTAAAACTCTACAGAACTTTTGATTACACAGCCAAACCAAATGCAAAAGTCTTATCCCATCCTGCAGAAGAACACTGTCCTGTGACAGTGGCTTCTATCAGTGGGGACATGCACCGTAATGCTCAGAACAAATTTTCAAAGCCATTATATCATCTCCCGATGCACAGAGAAGGAGTTATGCCATCTTCACAAAAACAGAAGCATTACAAATAGCTTTGAGTAGGAAAAGAAGAAAAAAAAATATTGTTGAACTTATTTCCCTTTTTTTTAATACAGAACCTAGAAACAGACTCCCTGATCCAAAAAAGAAACTCAAGTTTGTTTTTAAACAAAGAACAGGCCAAAAGAATGCATATTTCCCTCAAGACACCAGCAGTAACAGCTTGGGAAAGAAACACCTCTGACTGTTGACAGAGAATGTTTTGGGTGTTTTTGATAAAATTTGGAATTGCAGTTTTGCTGCCTATTTCCATGGAGTTTTCCCTCATTAGGTATGTGTTCTGTTTCATTTTTAAATTAGGATGGCCGTCTTGAAAGGCTGCGTACAGGAAGGCAGAGTTGGTAGCACTTACGAATGCTTGGAAAGATTCAAAGAGCTAAATGCTGCATTTCCTTTAAAGCTCTTCCTCGGTTTCTAGGCTGGGGTCAGCCAGGAATAGAAACACAACTCACTTCCTCCCTCCCCATGGTATGCTGCGCAACTGCGACAGGCAGTTTTCATCTGCAAGTTGGAACAAACTAAGTCACAAAAAAAAAAAAAAAAAAAAGAGGACTATTAGCAATATTCTAACCTCTTGATTGTTCTTTAATAAGCTATCAGGTGTTCCAACCTTTAACATGTTAAAACAATCTTTAGAGAAGAATCTTTTAAGTGACAAAATAGGTCCAAGCTCATCTGTCAAACCAGTTGCTCTGGTAGGAAAGTAGCTGTCAAATATCTCGTGTGACTAAGAGTGTAATCTTGCAGGCATCCTAATATTAACTGCTCACTTAAATAAATTTGAAAAAAAAAAAAAAGAATGCTCTGCTACTCAAAATAAAGAACTCGGGGCATTCAGATTTTTACAACATTTACATTTTATACAGGTTTTAGCACTAAACTTCATTTTTATTAAACCACGCACGTAACTTGCAAATAACCTGGCACTTCATTTGAACAGACTTGTCTTCTCTAACTATGGAAAGTTAATTCATTACAGAACTTGTTAGGTGGGTTTTGTTATAAATGAAGGTGTCAGAAGAGCTGCCTTGTCACTTTAGAAAATGGCAGATGTGTGGGGCTTAGTAGAAACACACGTTCAGGAAGGGCAGACTTCATAAAACGATATGAAAATGAAACCAAGAGACTTTACAACAGACCAGGACTCAGAGCTTGAGAAAGATAACTTCCCACTGAAATCACTGTGGCCAAATGACCTTTAAGAAGCCTGGTCTGGGCTGTAACAAACTAGAACAGGTTTGAGAAAATGCTTTTTCTGAAACATGTATTAAAGTAGCAGCTCTTGTGTCTACAGACGGTGCCAAGGGAGACTGGATTTGTGTTATGGGATCTCTTCCATACTTTGTGCTACTTCAAATAATAGAGAGAGCGCATACAATTTAATGCTCATTTTTCTTTTAAACCTTAAGCTTATCAGTATCATTTGGTCAAAGCAAGTAACACAAAAAGCATTACAAGTCTCTCCTTTCCTCCAAAAAGGAATTACATCATTTATAAAATTAATGGACAAAAAAGACATACTATCATTCCTTACAAGTTTTAATCTACGTTTGTTTGGAAATCTGAGTAAGATCGTGAAAACAAACTTGCTTCATTTATTTTCAAGTAAGTACAAGTCATGACCTTTCACTTTTTATTTCTTTACATTTTATTCCATTTTAAACCTCTGTTTTCACAGCAGGTATCTCTTCAATACAATAATTTAGCATATTTGTAAGGCCTAATCCTACTGAGCTAAATGAAAACACAGTAATTTCTTTTATTGAAATGAAAGAATTAAGAAAAAGCGGTGCAACCCTTCACCCTCATCATAGTTGTTTTCCTCTGGAATCTACCAGAGATAATTGAAATAAATAAATGAAAACAGGACACTAAAAATGATTCAATAATATCTCTTTGGAGTTTCCTTATCAAGATCTTAACACGTTTTAAAAGCTAAAATTTGGTAACACAACAGCTTCTTGCGTTCATGAACAACTGTTACACAGAGGTCAATCCATTTCTAACGGTACTTATGGCAGAAAAAATTCTTTCGGCTATTTTAAATGACCCCCCAGCTTTCAGATATAACTCAGGACAGTCTTTAACTCCATTTCTTACCATTGAAAACTCCTCTATCTTCTGCTTTTTGAGCACACCCCTTGCCCCCAGCCAGCGCTCCCTGACCCCCATGTCCCCGAGGCAGGGGGGCGCATCCCCTACCCCACAGCGCTGCCACCGCCAGCCTCCCCGCACCGCCCACAGGCTATACCAGCACGTAAGCCCCGAGATCTTTAAAAAGAAAGTCCTAACAGCGTGTGTCTGTTCTTCCCACTTTTAGTTTCTCTTTGCACGCATAAGGTACAGCCCCACATATTACATAATTCAGCGACCCTCCATGTTTGACTTTTCGCTTGTGTTATAGAAGGACAGCGCGGCTACTCCAGAAACTTCTGAATTTGCCCGCGGTTCAGACTTGCAGTTTGATCTCAGCTGTATTTAAACACAAGCACCTCGCTGGTGAGTGTTGGCCATAACACCTACTCACACCAGTCTCCCCAGCCAGCATCAGCCTCCGCACGGCTGCTCCGCAAGGCCAGGATACCAAGGTCTGCGGCAGTTTTAAGAGCCTCCGGACAAGTCAGGCGCCCATACTGCACGGAAGATTTCTATTTGGTGCAAGTTCTGTGTCACCACTTCTCAAATCAAAACACATCAGCAGGGTTTGCGAGCTGCATTTATCACAGAGGTACAACGAACAAACGGGCTGGGTTTGAGGATCCCCAAAGGTCCTTCCAGTCCCATCACTTGTGTTACTGCAGCCGTTTACAAACAGGCAACACATTTTCCCCCTTCCTCCTCCTCCTCCTCTAGTTATCAGCTTACACATTCCGTGTTCGCACTACCTGGTTTCCACAAACCGCCAACACCGGCACTCTGCCCAAAGGAGAGGGCTCCTCCGCCTGCTCCCGCCTCCCTCCTCTCCCGCAACCCGGGCGAATTGATTTCATCCAACTCGCCCGTCAATTTAATCTTCGTTTTAAGTAGAGGTTTTCCCCACTGATTAACGACTAATTTATAAGGAATTCTAGCATTCAGAAAGAATCTGAATTGGTCATTTCATATGCAGTCTGCTATTATTTCAATAAACATTTATTATCTTACTAAAATTAAACTGTGAAGTGAAATTCCATACTCCTTCCCTCATCTCCAGCATCCAAAAGCTTCTCTGGACACCAAGTTCAGGATTTTTAAAGCCTTTTTAAAAGCCTGCTCTCAGATAAGACTGTTTTTCTTAAATATTTTATATTGGCTTATATTCTAATCTACTCCATGTTTTAAGGGAACCAAGATGCAGAGTTCTTTAAAAAAACAAGCACATCACTCTCATACTGGGACAATGCAACTAATTTTAGAGCAATTCATACGTAACACAAAATAAATAGAAATTCAACAGACAAAACAAACCAGATGACCTGGCAGCAAAAGCAACCCGTGAAAAAGTGTGAGACAGAAAAGAACAGCTAGGTAATACGCAAACTGAAATCAGGACCTGAAACTATAAAGTCTGCAAGTAAGTTTGGTTGGGTTTTGGTCTTTTTTTGATGTTAGCATGCACGGACTGCATTCTTGCATAGCAAATCCGCATGTGTGCATGCATCACATGCATGTTTTCAGCACTGATCTATTAAAAACCTTTAGCTGATGGCTTTAGTAAGTTATTGCTTCAGAAAGGTAACAGAAGCGTCTTAGAAAGAAAATAAGCGAGGGGGAAAAAAATACATGGGTACACAGTGATACCTAATGTGCCTATGGCATAGACGTGTTAATTTAAAATACATGGTTTGGTATGTACCAATTTACATCATCTGATCAAATGAAAGGCTACAGGAAAACAACATTTTATTTACAATAGCACATCGTGACTGTATTCATACACACCCCATTTTTAGGTGGTAGGAGAGTTCACACAATCCTTTCCTGACAACACATCGATTTAACAGTCAACCTCCTTCAAAGCCATACCATGCATCCTCGTCTCTTAAAAGTGTCAGTGCATGAATCTAAAGCAGTTAAAAACCACTCAGGGGAGCTGCACAGGAACGGAGTCCAACACAAATTCTTGGAGTCCAGTGGCGCACCACATCCAGTTTGCCCCGACAGACACCCCAAGCCGATGCCTGTTTTCGTGGCGATGCTCTACATGAAGCAATTGCCATTTGCAGCAGTTGACTTGTTGCGGCAGCGCTACCCTGGCAGAGCTCCCCTTCCACACGAAGCTGTACTGAAGCCGTACCAGACCCTATTACTACATTATTATGTACGATCAGACACACACCAGACAAGCAGGTTCTCCAAGCGGTGACAAAAGAACCAAACTGCATCAGCCGGCCTCTTCTGTCACAGCTACCAGGCTCCCAGCTCCGGAGGGACCGGCTCCCAGCAGAGCAGCCCTTCCAGAGCTGGGCAACAAAAATCATGGAGAACCCCAGAACTTCAGGCTTGTGCTGTCAAAAGCAGCTCGGGGCGGCATGGGAAGGCACAGTTTAGAGAGCCAGCACATGTGGTTAAGAGACCTAACAGATGCACGGAAGCCAAAAGCAAGGCCAGATACCCACGTACCCCAAGCAGCAGTATCCTTTCTGAACAACCAGCTGGGAAGGAAGAGAGTGAATGAAGCCCTCTCCCATCACACACAATTCACGCAGTTGGAAAGGAGCCGTATAATGGCTGGAAGATTCTCATTCAAGACCAAAACCTCATTTTCTAAAAATTTCACAAAATTTCCAACCACAGCCACCCTGTTTTCATGCCCCCCTCACCCCAGAGAGATGCAGCCAAGCGACTGCCACCTGTGAACAAAGAGGTCATCCACCTTCAAACCCCTCTTCTCAATGAGGGCTTCCACGAAAAGAGGGTATTCAAATATTCAGAGGCAGAAACTCGCACATGAAAAACCCCAACACACCCCACACTCCAAGTTTCTAATACAAGACCAGACCGAAGTCCCTGACACAGCCAGAAGCCCACCAGAACAGATCTTTTAGATAAGGACAATTACAGGACTTTTCCCAGGTTTTTTTGAGAAGCTGATAACCAAAGCATCAGATCTCTGATCAACAAAACCAAAACAAAAACCAAGTCACAAAGCTACAAAATAATTTCCATTATTTGCTTATTTACACAAACTACAGTTCACTGATACTCAGTTATTTGCTCTTACCTGACACTACAGCGACTTTCACGATCTTCACAGGCAGTATTTTGAGGTTAACTATTCATTTCTGACCCGATTTCTTTTTTAAAAGAAAACTAACATCCTGAGCAGTATTTACTTACTTAAAACTTATTGTTATAGAAATGAAAGCAACTAGAAATATGAAATATCTGAATAAAGCAACAGAAGAGTAAGTTGTGCCCTGCTGCTCAGGAGTTTCATATTAAAACTTGTGTGACCATGATGCATAAATACGATCATGATCTCCGGCTGTTTTCTGACACACTGTAACTGTACAAACCTATTACAAATAGTACGAAGAATGTATTGCTGTAAAATCTAATATGGAACTCAGTTTTTTAACTAAATTACAGTAGCAGTGAACTGAATTCAAGAAAGATATTATTGTTATAATTTCGGAAATCCTTCCCCAACTGCAGTTTTGCCTTCGCAATCTCAGGGTAATTGAGATCTTTGATCAAGAAGTGGAAGTTGTATATAATATTAGCATCTCCACAACAAAACATTAGCAGCTTGTTGGATATTTCTAAATTTTCTAAATTTCTTTATTTCTATAATTTTACTTAACATGGACTGAGAGTTTCATAGGTATACACAGAATACGGAACTTTAATTATAACCAATCGATACAGACTGCGTTAAAAATACAGTTGGCTGGCACAGAAATATACTTACAAGAAGATGTCAAGATGGCTTCTGAAGAGCACAATTTCCTCCAGAAATCCACACAATTGTAGTGATTATTGATTTAAGGAACCATTATTATAAAACTCTACATGATATCCTGGATAAGTAACACTATGTCCTGGAATCTAAACGTAAGTCTCCCGCAAGAGCGACAAGGAAAACTGCCATCACCCACAGTACAAAATTGAAGCCCAGGTGCGAGCCAGCATTACCTCTCTCTGCGCAAGAGCTTGTGAAGCCGCAGTCACACCTCACCGCTCCTGCCAAAACGCACCTCCGGGACACGCGGAGCAGCCATGCGATAAATCCAGCGGCGCAGGCCACAAAAGTAGAAGGGATGTGCTTTTGCCACAGTACACATAGTTGTATTTCAAGCAATACAGTGCATAGCTTGCATGCAGGAAGACATTGTTTCAGCCAGGAAAATAATTCTGGCAGAAAACACCACGGTAGAGATTAGCGTCAGCTGAGTCAGGTAAGGACGTAGGAGGCATGTGCACAACATGACACCTTCTTTGTAGTGAAGGTGAGGTAAGAAGAAAAACTTCCAGGAGAGACAAAGTAATTGCACTAAATTGTTTTCCCAACCCAACACACTACTTCTGGAAGCACAATTACTCACCCCTCCAGTAACTACCATAATTCAAGGTGCTGGACCTGTTACGCATGGGGCACAACCCGCACCTTCCTGCACTCCTGCGGAAAGGCAGCAAGAGCTGCATGTCCACAATCTTTCGGTCTCCTTTTAATTAAGCCTGCGATACTTAAGTGCTCCAACACACGGATGGAGCGCAGTCTGTGCAGGTCACCCTCTGCTTCCATCCCTTTGCAGGTGACCAGCAAAGCCGTAGTCACAATTTCTCTCACCCTCACATATGGACAAAGTTAAGTGTAACTTTTGCATTTAATTTTTTTTTTCCCTA
>NW_009646744.1:462569-471744 GCF_000708025.1 Charadrius vociferus | reverse complement strand
CCTACAGATATTTGAAACTAGTGGATGTGAAGTCAGTGCCAAGACAATGAGCTGAAATATTTTTTTTTCTTGTGTGTCATCTGTTCCAGCTGTATTGGTTCGCTTGTGTCCCATGGGGATGCGGCTATCCACTGACAGTATCTGCCTAGTATTTCCAGAACCCAGCACTGAGAACAGGATTAACTCCTGGTCTACAAGTATCTTGGCGATTTAAGCAAAGGCTGTATTATAAATGGATATCATACTATAGGGAATCAGTCAGAAAACTGCTGTGATGAGAACACAAATAATCTGTACATGCAACAATGCAGTACTTTAATACTGCAGTAAATAAGATTAAAATTTGTGTATACTGCCAGACTCTGGGAGACAAAGACCATAAAACCAGAGAGCTTAACTCAACAAGCTCCCTGGGTCTGTGGCACAGTGTGCTTACTGTACAGTTAAATATTCTTCCCAGAAACTACCTTGTTGCATACAAGCTCGTTTCTGTGTTTCTAAGAACAGTTAGAAGTTGACCATTTTACGAATGTGATTTAAAGTTCATTTCTGTATGCCAGAGGTGACACGCTTTCAGTTATTTTAATAATACAAAACCAAGGCAATTGTAACTACAGCTCTACAAAGCTCTTCCCATTGCTTATAACTTGGATTGAAAACAGGGGTTGATTGGTATGCTATTTATCTCAAAAATGGCATCGGACCCATTTGCAGAACGCATACGTTATGCTATACCAGCACATCAGTAGCAGGATATCAGCTTAGGTAGTCTTCATCTGTGCCAGAAAATGAATGGAGATTTAATTGTGTCTTGCAATATTCCACAAGCAAGGGTTTTGTGAGGAGAAAAGTTACTGCTGAAAAACATATGTTCATTTTCTCCCAGGCACATTTTTGAGTGCTGAGTACTCACTCTCCTCTTGTAGGTCTTGTGGAGAAGACACTGATCATAACATGCCCTGGTGTGAGAAGGGATGGTTCTCAGGCCAGTGGTAAAGAGCTGTAACAAAATGTCCTAAGAAAAAGGCTCCAGATCCCATTTTGCACTAAAGTGGCAACACTGGATCCCTTGTTTGCTCTAAGAAGCACTCTGAAGAGACCCAGAAGCCACAGACTACTAAAAAAAATAAGAAATCCATCTATTAGCCTCTTTTTATGACCTGCTTACAATAAGAGGATAAGGAGTTAAAAGTTTGCTTTCCCAATTGAATATTGTAGATTAATAAAGAAGAAAATACAAAGGATTGTGGCTAAAACTTTTGCAACCAGCATATTAGAGGAGTCAAAGCAGCCAGTCCAGCATCCGTTCCACTGAACTACATCTTACAGCTGAGGCAGTGAGAAGCTGTGAAGGTGTCCTTACTTGAGCCCAAAGACACGCTGGTAGGAGCATCGCCTTTCCCATCACCCTTGGGACCAACTGCAGAGTTTCGATCACTAGAACAACAGTATCTGCCTGGGACACTCAACTAGGTTAAGTACGCGCCCTGGTGAACAGTACTCAGGGACAGAGATACCGAATCTACTACGGAAATAAAATAAACAACGTATGTAATTTTGCAAAGTATAATAAACAAACAGTCAAACTTTGGCACAAGCGCTACATCCAAGACAGCAGTGCCAGGTTTTTCCTCTAGGATTTTCACTACTTGAAGTTAGGCAACATTAAAAAAAAAAAAAATTAAAAAAATAGAGGAAGCTCCAGAAGGCCCACCTGCTAGGTGGTGGCTATAAAAGGGGACCTAGGAAGAGAGGACTTGGTAACCTTTTAAAATGCAGAAATAATTCCAGTTTGCAGTGACGTATATGCATAGAATAGTTACTGCTTGTTCATTTCCAGAATG
Source organism: Charadrius vociferus (assembly GCF_000708025.1). NCBI lineage: Eukaryota > Metazoa > Chordata > Aves > Charadriiformes > Charadriidae > Charadrius > Charadrius vociferus. The sequence goes on along the minus strand of NW_009646744.1, from coordinate 469,900 downwards.
AGCAGTAATAGTCAAAGTAAGGAGGGCCATTTGCATCTCGAAAACAATTTGCTGTCGCTGCGTAAAAGTCACCTTCAACACAGTAAATATATTATGTAGGAGTTGCATAATACGTATATTTCACATTTCTGAGAGGATTCGTGAGTAGACCTGGTTTTGCTTTCAGTGGCAGGAGAATACAATGGGGTTCAACCATCATTTAAGATGGATTAAAAAAAAAAATAATGTAACGGGCAACAAAAATCAACTTGTGTTTTACAAGCTAGAACTAGCTTTAAACTAGAGATCGTTGTAGGGGGAAACACATTAGCAGAAATCAACAATTTGGGTTAGACTTAGAAAAACCTACTCAGCTATTAGCTAGCTGAATGGATCAGCTAAAATAGGAAAAAGTGGATTACATCTTACATGACCTATCCCTTACCTACCTACCTTTTCATAGCGCCATACAGCACATGCTGCAGGACATTCCCGATTCATCCCTTTCTGCCAAAACAATTGTATTTTTTTGTCGTGTACTTCCAAGACTCAAACCCCAAATACAGTATTACATTAAGCTGACAAATCACAACATAGACTATTGAAACCCTGAGCACTCCAAATAACAAGCCTGGGTTTTATATCAAAATAGAATTATTAAAAAGACATATTTCCATATGTACCATACATTATATGCTGCTGAGTCAGACAACATTTAAAGTACTACATCCAACCGTGCCAAGCCAAGAGCCTTGGCCAAAAGCCAAGCTGAAACAATGCGGTAAGACAAACGGACAACTGACCTTTACCACTTCTAGCAAACAATCACTTTTTTCCCCTTCCTTCTAGTAAAAGGTCCGAGTGCAATAAGAATCCCAGTTGAAGCGTGACGGCAGGAAGGTAACTTCTCCTGGAAGCAAGGCTCTGGACTGCGACTGACCAGCAAAACTTTTCCCCCCTGCCAGATTCTCCTCCTTTTTCATGGCTTCACTCAGCTCTTGCCCTTTCTTAAACTTCCTTAATGATCCTTATCCCCCACAAGCTTAAGTACTAGGAATGATTTCAAATGTAATAAGAGAAGCCGTAACACTGCCAATGGGGCCCAGCTTTTGTGAATTCTGGCTGTAGGCTAAGAGAAAAAGCACAGAGAAACCCCTGCATCGCTGCGCTGTTTCTCATCGTCCTTCGCTCCCCCCCACCAATAAGCCACATCTCCAGGAAGTCAAAGGAATAAAAAAGTCCAGCGATGGATTTAATATATATACCATGCAAGAGAGTCCTACGAGTGTCTGTTGCTAAAATCATTTCCTTGAAATTTAACAATTTTCACTGGCACTTGTGTAATAAATCACAAGTAATATCCCATCAGACAGACATCGTCAAACTCTCCCTAATTCAACAGTGAAGCACTTCCCAAATGCTTTCAGCCTGTTTTATTCCTCTTTCAGATACTGTCCCACTTCTTCTATTAAGAAAATCTAAGACAAATTTTCTCAGTTAGCCTACTTTCGACCCCCCTCTTATTCCATCCACCTTCTCCTTAGTTCCCTCCACTGCGATTGATCGGCAGCTCGCTCGCTCAGGTGCGAGCCCTCACCCAAGCAACCCCAGAACCAAGCTGTCCTGCTGTCGTTGGAGTTTCGCTGCCGCTCAAGAAGATTTTTAGTATTAGCTGCTGAAACATGGAGCTGCAGCTCCAAGTTTTGCACATGAGCGCAAGCACTGGCAGACCCTTCAACAGCTCTGAGATACAGACAGCAATTTATTGACTATTACCGATTCATTCACATCGAACAAATTTCTGCAGTTCGTATTCTGCTTGTTAACTTCAGAATACCTCCTACCGTTCACGGGGAAATTGATTAGTTTTCTCAGCCCTGATTATCACTTGTCTCATTAAAGAGAGCACACTGTGCTATCCTTCGAAGCAAAATCACTCAAAAATTGCATGACATCAATTTAAGACTGCGTGTCTCTAAAGAGACATTACATGCCTTCCATTAAAACAGTCAGGTTAAATACTACCTGAACACCAGGACAGAACTGCAGCCTTTCTTCCCATGTTTAGTATATAGTTAATATGTTATGAATGGTCAAATAATTCTACCAACACCGAGAAATATTTCCTATTGGAAATTGAAGTTTCGCAATTCTGATTTCTCAAAATCCCAGCTTTCACCTAACAAGTACCTAAAAGAAAAAAAGACAATAGGAACCTGATAGTCCTTCCTTCTTTCTGAAACAAATGCCAATTTTGTTAAGTCTTCTGTAAGATAAATAAACAAACCCACAATACATCACCTTAAACTAACCCAATTTAGACCAGCTATTTCTGACAAGGTTCAAGAAGTAAGAGAATTCCTGCTTCAAATCTAGGGTTCATTAGTATCTCAAACATTTTAAAAGGAAGATGGAATTGCCTCTTTTTTAGGGGGGGTGGGGGAGCGGGGAAGCAAACCCAAACAATGTTGTTTTTAGAACTGGACTCGGTAGTGTTACAGTGTAAAAATCCTTGGGAAGTAAGAACAGCTTCCATAAAGGCTAGAAATAATGAATTTTTATGCAAAACTCAACTAGGAGCCACCCCAACATTCTTTACACATTCCTTAAATTAATAATAATAAAAAAAAATCCATTATCTTAAAGCAAAAGGCGGCAATAAAATATATAGCAACCTTACAGGAAGCAAGAATGTAAACACTTGCAGCACAACGCTGCTAATACTACCCAGTGGCGGAGGTGACTTTTGCCGAGGATGCTGAGGATGCTCCCTCGCCCACACCAGGAGCTCTGCCGAGGGCTTCTGCCAGCTCTGCGCAGCACGCCTGCCTGTCACCGCTGCTCAGCTCCAACACAAACACACTGAGCACACTCCTCAAAACCGATTCATAAAAGCAACAATAACATCTAGAGCTCCTGTCCTTTTCATTCAAGGATCAGATGTGTTCCGTACACATTAGTAGCTTGAGTGGGTTTTTATCACAACGGTATCAGAAATACAGTATGTAAATGTGGCGTTTATGAAATTCCCCAAAAGCCGGACAGACATCTACATGTAAACCATTCCCCTATGAATGTGCCCGGTTCTGTCTAAATAGTTCTGTAAAATAAAAACAGTGCATGAACTTTACAGAAGTATTCTCAAAAGCGATGTTTCCATTATCTACGAGGAATCTGCTTAGTTAAACAGTCACTGAAATTCACCTCCCAAACCCAGAAATAGCTCCTCTTGCTTTGATACAAATGTTAAAACAATTGCCACTGAAGATACAGTGAGAGCAAAATTAAAAAAAAAAACCACCAAAAAACCCCTATGAAAGAAACTCAAAGCAACATGGAAGTTGAACTTCCACACGAAAGGTTAGCACAAAGGATTTCTACTGTCAAAATAAATGATAAGGCACATTCAACATTCATATATCAAAGTGGAATTTATCCACAAATTCCACCTTTCCTTTCTGGATTCCTTACGTTACAAATTGCTTTGAACACTTCAAAGATAAAAAAAAAAAACAACATACGCCTCCACTACAAAAATTAAAAACTATGAAAGAAATTTAAAATGAAAGCAAGTGAAAAGCTGTCTTCCTGAAACAAAGAAGAAATCCTCACACACCTCACTCCAACCGTGGGAAAACAGAGCAAATAATGCGCAGGGAGAGCCCCGGGCCTAGCGGCTAACGCGCTGGGGATCAATTGTCAGTGGGGCAATAACAAAAGAAAGTTAAAACAGATTCTTCATTAAAAGCCTACCATTACTGCTTTTAGACATATGGACTTTAAGAGCCATTTTCTAACTAAAACTCCACAGAAACACAGCAAAAACCTCTTCCTCCATTGAGACCAGGCACCGTGCTTGTGCAAGCGTATGTCAGACAAAGAATAGCCACGGAAAGCACACACCTAGGTGTTCACGCTGAAATCGGAACCCGTCCCCGGCTGCGAGAGGAGACACACACAGATCCCCATTGAGAGCTGCCACCATCGCGCTTACTCTTGAAGGGCACAGAAAAATGTTTTACTTGAACATCTGCACTATTGAATGACTTGTAGAAAACACTACTACAAAGCCACTTGAAATACGCACTAACCAGCTCCCCTAAAATACCCTGCTCACAAAAAACCACCTCTAAGCAAGCCCTCCTCCAGTTCTATTTAAGAGTTAAATTCCAGGTATGTTTAAATCTTACTGCAAATATTCTTATCTCTTTAAATGCAGTTATTAAACAAACTGTTGAGTATTTCCTACTCAGAATCTTCTTGTCCATGTAAGGTAAATGCAATACCAAGCAAAGCTAAAACTCTAGTTCAGCTTAAATGTAATTCTAGAAATTTACCCAGCAACAAAGTTATTTTTGGGCATAACATTTAAGTAACACTAGGAAGAAGAAGAAAAAAAAAAAAAAAAAAAGGCTCCACACAGTGATTGATCCTCTAACCCTTGAGAATGAAGTAGCTTTTGTATACGCTTAAATACTTCCTTCTATACTGCCTTCGGTATGGATCCTCCTACCACGTACTCAATTTGCTCCCTAAGTTACATCTCAGATTTTTTTTTTTTATTATTTTTTAAAGCATACCGGCTCCACTTCTCTTTTCCTCCCTTTAATACCAATAGTTGAGTACTTGGTTAAAAATACTATCGTACTACGGAACAAATACACAGCAGTAATGGCTGACCAGAGCCATCCACGACAAGTGAAAAAGGGATGACTGACTTTGAAAGGAAAAAAACCCAAAAAACCCACAAACCAGCATGCATGCAGTCGTGCTAAACATACTCGCAGTATTTTAATAAAGACCAACGAAAACTAATTACCTTGAATAGCCATTAGAGAAAGCAGGTCTGCCAGAAAGGTTGAGCGTTCCCAACGGAGCTAACGTCTCATCCCCTGATCCCTGGCACCTATTCCAATTTTCTGAACCGGCAGGAAGAGACGGAATGATATTAAAAATTGGTTTCTGATCCTGCTGCTGAGAGAGCGATGCAGTATTTAAATCATAGTGATACATCTGTCCCCCAGAGGTACTGACACCATGGATAGATATGGCAGAGACTTTAGTACCCAGCAGATTAGACCCAGAGAAGTTTGCCTGACAATAAATTGGGCCCATGTTTTCTTGCTTTATGCCAGGAGTACAGAGTTCAATGAAGTCTTCCTTTTCTGTTTTCACTTGAGGCATTGGCATTTTGGAACTGGGTAAAAGGTCACCACGGTCATTAATTTTAGGTTTAGTGTCAGATAAAATAGGAGGCTTGCAGTCTTCACCAAGATTTCCTTCCAGGAGAAATGCATCATCTGCAGATATAGGGGACAGCAAGCCACCGTCATCTAGCAACGGGTCAAGCCTCCACGGGCTCCCATTGGGTTCTTTGCCAGGCGATACCGGCGGCAATTCTAAATCCTGGAGAATGTCCAGGGTGCTTTGGTCTTCAGAGAATAATTTCAAGTTGCCACCATTCGAGCCAACCTGGCTTTGGACTGCAGTTCCTGACTCTAAAGGGACGTTGCGGCCAGCCATGCCTGGGAAATCCGGCTCAAGCGACACCTCGGAAGATATTGCTCCCTTTGTGTCGTCAGCAAGGCTTGAGGACTTGTTCAAGCTCGCAATACTTTCTTCCAGGAGCCTGAAGTCCGTTTCTCCAGAAGAGATGCCGATTTGGCCCTGCTGCGAAAATCCAAGGTCGTTTCCCATCACTTTTGCGTCTGTTTCACCCATGTACAGTCCCATCGAGAGCGACACTGCCTTGGAAAGGTCTGGCTGAGGCACATTGTTTACTAATCCTTTTGAAAAGTCAGCCAAAGCAGGTTGCTGATTGGAATCCGACTGAGAAGACGCGGGGAGAGGAGATGAAGACACAGGGGCTTGTACAGTAGCTCCACCCCTGAAGGGTGGATGAAAGTCCATCACAATCCCTCCTTTGGTACTGATGAGCGCATTTTTCCTTGTTTCGTCTTGATCTGACGAGTTAAGCAATTCTTTGGAATCCATTACTTTAACATTAGCTATAAAAAGATCAGAAGCATTCAAAGTTAGCACAGCGAGGATATTTTAATAACAGCTTAAAAAAAAAAAAGTATAAATCATTAGCCTGGCAAACCTGGTTTAGCTACTCTGAGAATGAAAGCACAGCAAATAAAGCCATGAACTAACACGTGCCACATCCTTCTCAAACCCATTGGTTTTGGATTTTTTGAGGGTTTTTTATTTCTGACCAGTAACAAGGAAATATTTTTTTTTTTTAAAGCTTTGCTAAACCTGGATGAAGCGGTAAGTCTGCCTGCATGCAACTCAGAATCAGGCTACAGCATAAGATGTCTTTCTGAACACACTCTCTAGCTCTGTTACCCATCCTGGCAAGTAAAGAAGCATAAGAATTGTTAATGTATCCAATTTGGAATAACGTATCCACACTTTGGAAGGTGACTATGCCTGGTATTTAACTACATCTCGAGCAGGGCAGAGTAGACAGCATTCACGGCCCTTCCCAAGTCAGTTCCCTCTCCCTGCATCACCCACAACAGGTACAGAAACCTCCCGCGCCAGCTCTCGCACGCGGTACCTACCGGCCAGCCAAGGACTAAGTGGTTTGTTATTGTCCAGGAACTACACCACCTCTCCGTCACAAAACACAGATTTTGCTATCTTTGCATCGGTTCAGCTGAAAATACAACTTCTGAATCTTGAAATGAACTCAATTCTTTAAATAAATCTCAAATTTATAAATAAAGCTAACTAAAAATAAAGTACAATTTTTAGTAGCTTACAACACTTTAACAGCCCACGGCTATTCTCCAAACACATTTAACACTGAAAACAAATCTCCTAAGTTTCATCTGTTTGTATTTACAACATTTATTTTCAGCACAGAGAATAACTGTAAATTCTTAGGCAAACTTTCTATATTGCTTGTCTACGGCCTAACACTAACAGCAAAGAGCCGACAGCCATCAGCTCGCGCTTCCCCCAGTCCCTAAGAGGAGGCAGTGCCCAAGTCAAACCCTGGCCACGGAATTACCCATTAAGCGGAGCGACCCAAGAGCGCTCACAAGTTTATGGTCGTCTTAATTAGAAACCCGCCGGCTCTGCCGCCCATTTTCTCCAGACCGCCGACGAACGCTGCTGCTGCCTTCTGTGTGCCAAAGTTAAGACTGCGATCAACAAAAAGTTCCCACGTGTAAAAATTTTAAGGTGGCCCCGGCCAGCTTCGGCCTGGCTGACGGCGTCCCCAGCGGGAGCAGCTCAACACGAAAACCCTTCTTGCTCCTTCCACACAGCCGCGTACGGCCCCTCGGCAGAGGGTCCCTGCCCGCGCTGGCCGAGGGCTCCCGGGGCTTGCCCGGTTCGCT
>NW_009646744.1:460419-460833 GCF_000708025.1 Charadrius vociferus | reverse complement strand
TCGATCTACCTCCGGTTTTGTCTTTTTTTTTTTTTTTCCTCACATGAAGGGGAGGAAAAATGTAGTTATTCCATTTGACAATTTCCCCAACGTCAAAAAAAAAAAAAAAAAATCAGCGAACCATCCAACATAGGAAACGTGTCAAAAATCAGCTGCAAGAGTCTGCCCGAAGGAGGAAAAAGCTGCAAATGCTTAAAACTGCCAGATTACAATAAATTCTCCCTTGCAAAGTATAGTTTTCAAGAAATGTGTCGAGACCTGTTGAGCCGTCTCCCTGGCACACCCACTTCTGCAAAATGAGACCCAGCCCATGGCCGCACGGCTGCACTCGGGGCTCGGCTCCCCCTCCTCGGCCTCCCCCGGCCCGAGCAGCCCCCGGCCGCTGTCCCCAGTCCCCTGACCGACCCTGCGGCC
>NW_009646744.1:456046-459118 GCF_000708025.1 Charadrius vociferus | reverse complement strand
TAGAGGCGGGTGTCAGCTGGGGTGGACGGTCTGGGGGCAAATCCGTGAAAAGAGGCAAAAAAACCTCCTCAGAATAGCTGAGGGAAGGAGCAGAGACACGGAGGGCACAGGGAGAGAGACGCGCGTTTGTCCCCTGGGCAAGCGCTGGAAGACTAGGTGTTTTCATTGAGAAATATGAATAAACTCCACCAATATGGTAGCGATTCACTGAGAAGTTTACAGATTTTGGCTTTTTTTTTTAATAAAGCAACTAGGTCGTGCGCTGGCCTGAGGTTGGAGTTAGACCGCAGGGGCACGGAAGATCGAAGCGCCGGTGGTGGGACATGGCCGGCACCGGGGTCGGCTCCCGGGACAGCCCTGCTTCCCTGAGGCTCCCACCCGATGCCTTTTTGGGCAGGAAAAGAGCAGAAATTGTCAGTATGGAAGCAGACCAGGAGTTAAAAAAAACAGTGAAGTAAACCAGCGAAATAGAAAACCCTCCTCCTGCCTTGGAGAAACAGAGAGCGGAGGGGGAAGAGGTTGAGCTTTCAGTGTAGGACAAGTGATCCTCTTGGGTTTGGTGCTCCCTGGAACCGGCGGAAATTTGGGTGATGGCGGGAAGAGAAACAGCAATCGTCCGCTTATGAAGCTATCCTTCCTTCTGATTTGGGACAATTAAATGAGCTTGGAGATAATGACCAGATAATGCTTGCGCTGGGACTGTGTTGACAAGCGGTTAGTATCTAGAAATGGTTATTATGGCATCCAATAAATTACTTTACATCATACAGGTTATATCCATGAAATATGCTTTTTGTCTTTCCAGCTGCTTAAATGCAGATTTGGGGGTTCTTCTACAAGGAAGGGAAAGAAAAGGCCAAGCAAAAGCACCGATTTGAAAGCACAATTGATTTGACCTTATTTATTTTTTTTTTAAGTAATAAGTTTTTTACATGCCACAATATCTTTTGGAAGATATTGATTTTCATTTAAAAATGCAAAATAAATGCATGCAATGTTAGCTTAATATTAATTTGTTTCACAAATTATGAAGAATGGTTCTAAAAATTCTAGGTCCTCCTCTGCAATCTCCCTTAATCTAATGCCTTTTTGAAAGATGTATTTAAAATAGCACTCAGAGCTGTCTTCTGGTGCTTTTTGAATGATGCAACGAATTTACAGCTAACAGGAAACGCTTCTTCCCATACAAAGGAAATAAAATAGCAGAAGTCAGAATATTCACAAATACTGTGAAATCTTTGTTACCGGGTACAGGAATGTTGCAGAGGTCCTCTGTATTAAATAAAGCCAAGAATGTCTCTCAAAGCACGAAATCCTAATGTGCTTCTGGGACTATACCTGGAAAATTTACTGCAGTTTATTGCTCTGTGAATATTCTACCACAGAAACTGCCTTGCATTTGGGGACTCCTCCTGCCACTGAAATTCGGTGAACTCAGATGTGGGGTGCGTATGGGAGGACACCAGCCTGCGGAGGAGAGCGGTGACACCGCTGGATGTTAGCGTCACTCAGCTTTCTCTAGTCTGAGGGAGCTTGTATAACAAAGCTGTTTATTTCTAAGACATTTAGATGAGAACATCTGTTTATAAACACACACTCAGATGCTTAATTACAGCTGGTTTTGCACGGTAATGGGTAGGACATTCCTTCTCTAATGAATAATTCCATATCTTAATATCATCTTTTATCCCAAAGGACCCGATTTGAGGTTGCTGCACAGACTATTCACCAGCCCCAGGCAGGGACACGGTAGAACAGTGCAAAACAGCGAGCAGAGGACATCTCACAGGCGTTTCATGCCGGGAACCCTGAGGCGGGCAAGAGAGCGTGTGTGCAGAAGTGGGGTCTGGCCAGGGCAGAAGGATGCAGGTTCTCACACTCCTGAAGGATGTTTTCCACTTGTTGCTAAGCGCAGCAGCATTCATTGCAAGGTCGTTGTTGGTAAAACTCACAACTTGTCAGTAAACTGTGCAGCCCCAGTCATGTTCAAACACAAAGTTAGATTTGTTCATTGTCTTCAAGTTCACATGAATTCTGCCTCTTTGATGTGTTCCCTTTAAAATGTTTTGTATTGAATTGAGTAGATGAAAACCCTCAGATATTTCCTAGTATATAAAGCAGTAATAAAGCTGGGAAAAGAATATTACTGATTCTCACCTCTTTTAGCCGCGAGTGCTACTGAAACAGAACGAGCGCAAAGCCTGCAGAGTCGCGCACGGCAGTGGCAGAGGAGCAATTCTGCAATCTTTGTGGCCTCATGCTGGTTATCCTATGGGACTGAACAACCCGAATGTACCATCTCCCTTTGTTCTCCTTCAGACAGAAATGTTCCCTAGGGCGCTCCTACATTGTAAAAATAAATGTAATGTAAAAACTTGGTAAGCTTGCGTGTTTTGGCTAACATTTTACGATAGTAACATGCTACCCTGCACGTAACAACTTAAAATGTGTTATATGATGAAGGCCAGACTTAAATAAAGCCCATCTTTGCTAGTTTATAAAAATGTACCAAATAAGTTAGGCTTTAAAAGGCTTACGGTTTTTGTTCCTGTTCAATTAATGCTTAGAAGATGATGAAGGTGACTGGCTGAAAGTCTGTGGCTTGTGTTATGCTGCTGATTATTTTTGTCCCTTCCCTAAAAATCTATGAATTTCTTAAACAACTGGCATTGACAGCTCTTCTTGGAACATAATCAGCCTTCAAAATATTTTAATTACCAAGTATGGGTTTTCTGTTTCTTGAGTTCAACCTGCTTTACTTTATATTCACATTTGAAATACATAAATTCTTATGATCAGATGAAAACGAAAGCATTGTTGGGTTTTAGAAGCCAGTACGCTTTTGTGACAAGCAGTGTCACCAAAATTCTCTGTTAATAAATTTCCCAGCCCTGATATTAAGCTATCTTGACGCTGATCAGAAAGCGCAGCTCATCCCTCCCCAGCGTCCAGCCGGCAGTAGCACAGCTGTGCTGTCTCTTGCCACAGGAACCTCACTAGTCCCCGGAAGAAAAAGTATTAAGAATATTCTTACTGCAAAAACTCTTACTTATGTGGTTCATCTTACCCTGT
>NW_009646744.1:439213-456007 GCF_000708025.1 Charadrius vociferus | reverse complement strand
AACATAGGTCACAAATTTTGTTTGGGGCAACAGTTTTTAAGACTGACTCCTGTTTGATATGAATCGTAAGAAGATCATGTTTTCCACAAAATGTCAGCATTGTTCAGTTATTTTCTGCTAACCTGAGCAGAATGGTAATTTGGTAAAATTTGTACATTCTTTCTTAAAATTTAGAGGTGAAGGTTTGGGTTTTGGTTTGTGGATTGTTTTTGTTTTTGTTTTTTTTTTCCAAATTCTACTAGTTCTCTTCTTCTACGTACACAAGTTATGCACAATAACAATCATCATAAAAATACTGTGGGTGTTTTAAGGTGAATAGTTAATTAACTAAAGACTTCAACTGCAGGAGTTTTTTGTCCATCATAAAACATCTACAAATGGCATACATATTAATGTTCTGTGTAAAGAATAAAGTATATTTGGACAATAGTGTCAAGAACTGTTTCCACAAGCTGGGAAATTTGAATGAAAGAACTAGTAAATATCCTGAAAAAAAAAGGATGAAAAGAAGGACTGAAATACAGTTTCAGCTACCGCACTGTATTGACAATGAAAGTGCTGGCTGCAGATCAATGCCTAATTTCGAAAGCGAATTTCAGCAAGTGGGGCTGCAGGTCTGGGGAGGCTCCAGCTCACCCAGTAGGTCTGGGGAGCCACAGGCAGAGGAGAGTGGTATGAATCGTCACGTAGTAGGTTCAAAAAATACATAAATGTCTGCACATTCCTATGCCACAATGTAATAATATTGCAAAGATAATGACCCTCAACCTTAACAGACACTAAATAGAGACATTAAAATATATATCTAAGTGGACACCATTATTAAATCGTTAAAGTAGCCGATTTGGCCTAAACCACGACACACTCATAGGGGGGATGAGGCAATTCATGGAAACTGAGAACCGACTTCAGATTTGCGTACAGTGTTCCAGCCCTAATGTCAGAAAGAAGCATCTGAAGCACCGAAGGAGCTCTTGTGGCTGCCAGATGCAGACACAAATCTGCCCGTCTGGGGGTTAGCGTGGACAACGCAGAGAGCCCGAAGATAAGCAGATCATGGCACGCTGGACTTTGAAGTGAGTGTGCCTAACGTAATCCACAGGAAGCATCTAGGTATAAAAATGGTCTGGAGTCACACTAGGAAAAAAAATAAATAACCCCCTCTAGACTCAAGGAAACAAATAACTGTAAAATGATCATACACAAGTACGTTTGCAATATGGGGAAATTTCTTTGGTTACGAACTGCTGACAGGCCCAGTAAGAGCAGAACTGACACATGGGTCCCTGTTGGCAAACCTATATAGGCCACTGTGGATCTGTACTCAATCATTTTTAGGGCTAGGAGCAGGCTAGGAAAAAAATTGATTGAAGTTCTTCCAGATGAAGGGATGTGCTCATGAAATACAATAGCAACAATTTTCTCTGTAACCTTCAAGAAATCAGTGTGTGAAATGGTGCTAGCAATTAGCGGAGATCAGGTTCAATTGGTTGGGTCTACTTTGCCTTGGTAGGACAGAGAAGTGTGCAAGCTAAGGGATTGATTTACCAGTATTTCACTCAAAGTACTGAAATGGACACAAATGATGTCTTTGATCTCTGAAGCAATTAATAAAGATAAGCTAAAGGGAAAAATAACAGATGCTGGAGAACAAGAGCTACATATCAAAGACAATGGGGAATGGAAATAATTTAGTCAAACCAAGGACATGGTAGCACCAGTAACCAAAAGTCACGTCAATGAAATAAAATCTTACTAAATAAATATTGGCAGAGGTATCGGGAATTGGAAGATGATTGTTCAGAATTATACAGAACAAAGAATTTGCACTTTTGGAATAAATGCTATATGAGTTCCACAAATCACGAACCATAAAGTCCTTAAGCCTACTTGGAAGTTGCGTTGTCTTTTCCTATGAAATGCTAATTCTGTAGCTGTGCATCAAAGAAAGCTCATGTAAAGCTACAATTTTATGGGAAGAATGCTTCCTCCCTTTGCAATCTGTAGTCTCCCTACAAAAAGGCAGTGAAATGCCCAGTGTCTAATGCTCTTCACAAACCTAAATCTTCTAAGATCTTGGTTATCTAGTAAGGAGGTCAGTTTTGTTTCCTATCAGCTTATAAATAATTCAGTTTAATTCTTGAATATACATCAAAGTCGTTCAGGCAGTGACTGCAGCCCGTCAATAGTTTTCCAGCTAAGCCAGAACGGAAGAACAGTGTTCCCCAGCTGCTGTTTCCACAGGCGCAGGAGCACGCTTCCTTCCAAATGTGCCATGAGCGGCATCCTCATCGCTGCACATTTACTTGTTGGAGGAGACTCCTGGGTTCCAACGCAATCTAAGTGTGCTTTTGCTATTAACTTCAGTAGGTCATAGACCGAGGCACAGAGACTGTGCCATACCCTGCTTCATCCTCGTTAGGTTAATAACTCTCTGTATTTTTTCTACTTCCTTCGTGTTTTTTCCTGTCTTTATTTCCTGCCCTTGTCCTTCTGTTCTGCTCTACTGATACATTTTATACTTGATTTCCCATCAGGTCCTTCACTTCTACTTGAATCACTGGTTTAGTTCTCCCGCCATGCCATTCTCCTTTTGGATGCTTCCTTTTCACATGTATTGACCTGCTTCATCATGAATCCCTTTATTTCTTCCCCTTCTCTCCTGAAGTGTTCATTCTCCGCGTAGCACTTAGAGAGCAGAATATGTCCCCCCTGTTGTCCTTCTGCTCCCCTCTCCCGGAGCCGGGGCCTGGCACATCCTTCACCAGACCATGGCCATCTTCCACCTTCACTGCCTTTAACGGGGATGTCCCGGGGCACCGAGCGCTGCCAGCTTCTCAAGGCGTGCATTAGCTTACGTGAGCTGTGATTAGGTTGAGGCTAGCAAACGTGTTAGCCTGCTAATTAGGAAGAGTGAACGGTGAAAGGCTGCATGGGCGTTGCTAATTGGAGTGTAGCGGTATTAAGCATTCGATGCGGAGAAGCGCAGAACTGTAACCAGGGCAGGTGGAGTCTGTTGGCCCTTCTCAGGCTCGTGCCTGAACAGAGCAAAACCTTGTAAGGGTACAGAGGGAACGTTTGTGTTATGGAACAATGCAATGAAACTGAACTCGTGGCAAATGCCTGAATAGAACACATCCCCAAGCTTCATCGTACACTGGAAAAAAACTGAAGCCTGCGTCCAATTGATAAAGCCCCACAGGGGGTTAAATCTCTTTCTGGCGTGATGCGCTATCAACTCCTTCTGGTTCCATCAGTGGTGAGTTTGGCCCTCGGTGTTTATTGAAGCCATAAGAACAATTGTGAGTGCTGAATCCGCCCGGCTCTGGGTCTATATTGACAAAACATGGAGGGCTGCTTCCTTCTGCAGCTGTTTTGTGTAAAAAAGAAATCAGAACTGCAACTGGAAATTAATCTGAGGAGGTTATGGTCTTATTGAGCCTTTCTGAACACTAGGGCAGAGATCTGTAACAAAGGGCTGAAATTCTAAAATGCTGTGAGAGCCAGACAATGGAAACGCACTGGTCAGAAATGGGGGGAGAATTAATTGGGTTAATTGAGGAGGAGGAGCACTTTGAGACAGGCGTTGGGGTGAAGTCATATGTAAGTACACACAAATAACTTTGTTGTTTTTAAGTTTTGCAGAAACATCTGGCAACAACATGCAAGGAAGAGGAAACTTTTGTTTTATGCATCAAGACCTCTCTATGAAGAAAAGAAAACTTTAGCTAATTACAGGATGCCTGCAAGAAAAGAACCACCTTTGATTTCACCAGTATTTTTTCCTGCAACACAATGCCTAATAAAAATCAGTAGCCAGTGACACGCGGATTCTAGTGCGGTCTGGGATGTGAGGCATAACTGGCGCATCTCCCCACCGGCCAGGAAGGCTGCACGAAGCCCGACTGCGGCCCGGCCGGGCAGGAGCAGGGTCTGCGCACCGAGGTTAGCGCCCCTCTGCCTGCTCATCATCCCGCGCGGCAAAACCCCTGAGAGGAGCAGCAGGGAGCGCGGGGCCAGGAGCATCGCCTCGCCGCTGCTGCGGGCGCGGGGCCGGCAGTGCCGGGGCTGCACCTCTGGTACCTGTGTGCGGCGAAGCAGAGGGTGTGGGAGCTCCCTGCGCTGCTGCCGAGTCCTCTTGGCTCCGCTGGCCTTTGGTAGAGGGAGAAAGTACCCAGACAGGTAAATCTCACCGCGGGATGAAGGCCTGACCTGGCTTACCACTGAGAGGTCATGAACTGCCATGTGTTAAGAGCTAGTCAAGTAGAAATGATAAAAAAAATAGGATTTGCTGTTCCTTTGTTTGCTCTGGAATGCTTTGGTGGTAATGGTGCTGTAAAGGGGTAAATTCTACACTTCCAAGGCGGCCGCGGCACCAACACGCTGAGAGCCTGCGCGAACGGGGTGGGGATGACCGTGGGATTCTGACACGGCAGATGCATTTCAGGAGCACAGAACACAGGAGGCTTCTACTTATTTTATTTTAAAGCAAATCATACCTTCCCATGTTAGTGATTTCAAATCACGTTCTATAAATTTAGGGCTTGTCAGCAATAAAACAGAATTATATGCAACTGGGTTCACTAATGAAAAGGAATTCAGGATTTGACACTGCAAGTTTTAAACTCAGACTCATGAGTAAAATATATAAGTAAAGGTATAAGCAAAAGAGAAATGTTGCCACTAAAAACGTGTTTTATGAAATGTCATATACCTTTTAAAACATCTGTCTTTACTGCAGGAGATATGACACCTCTTTAAACTGAAAACATAATTCCAAACTCTGCCACATTTAGTACCGCAGATGGGTCCTAATTTAGAGTCTGAGCCAAAGGGAAGAATTCTTTGAATTGCAGTAGGTGCTACATAGGAAGAAAGGATTTTTTAAATCTTTTCTTAAATATCACACACCCGAGATGGAAGAATTCATAGGCAGTTAAGTAAGGAGATGGGACATGAAAATTAAAATGCTTCTTCTTGGAACAAGAAGAGAACACAGTGTAAATGAATTTGATACAAGGTCTTGATCTTTTAAGTTCTTATGGAAAAAGCATTTGTAGACAATTGTCCTTATGCTTTGTGTTCCATCTTACTCCCTGTGTTTTATTGTGACAGTATTTACATGACTACAACTTTCAAAGGACTCCAGTTTTAAACAGGCTTCTTCTGTGATTTTAGTCGGGAGATCTAATTTTTTTAAAACCTGAAGACTTAAAAAGGTATTTCCTTGGTAAGATAGTACTTGACATCACTCTGACATCACAGAAATTGGTGCTGAAATTGCAGTGCCACAAAGAAAGACAAATAAAAAGAAAATCATATTGTCTCATATGTAGCAGTAAGATATGTTTGAAAACAACCTAAACATTATGGTAACACAAAGCCCTTTAGAACTGATGTTTTTTTTTGTCACCTGAGAGTTTCTGCGTTGCCGGGAGCACCGAGAGCCAGGCTGGTAAGTGGATCCTAAACACTTCGGCATAATAAACAGTCAACTCTGTCAGAAACAGTTTCACTTACAATATTTTAAAGAGTAGTGCCTCTCCTACTTTTTGGTCAAGAATAGCCTGAAACCAGCCACCTTCAGCTCATCTTTTTCACCTCCAAACACGTGGCCGTGGGGGGGTGGGGGATGTAATAACAACGTCTTGGCTTGCAGCTTGTGGTTTACAACGCACTACCCATCTGTGCCTCAGCTCAGCACGGGCCTCTGGCTTTTTCTTTTAAGTTTTATTGACGAATGTGGGCACAATGGCAGCCTTGCAGGCACGCTCTCACCTCTGCGGGCATTACGTCGTGCAATGCGTCACAAAGTTCACGTGAGGCCGTAGAAGGGAGCCTCGGCCGTACTTCCCACTCCAGGGAACACCAAATCCCACAGGAATGTAGTGGCTAAACTGGACCAGACCCAGTGTCCGCCGAGGCTCAAAGCCGATCCCCGAAAGCCGCCAGTGGCAGCAGCAGATGCCCACGGTGGGAGCGGGAGGCAGGCGGGTGGGCAGCACTTCAGGTGGCCACGGGGAGCAGTCCTGACCCCGGCTCTGTCCCCTCCAGGCAGGTTAGATGCCCGTTTTCAGCCTGGTGGTCACCCAAGCAGCTGCACTGGCACACGGGGAAAGCCGGGAGAGGGAATGAGCAGACGTTTCCATCTTAACATGAGGAGGAACTTCTTTACCTTGAGGGTAGTGGAGCACTGGCACAGGCTGCCCAGAGAGGTGGTGGAGTCTCCCACTCTGGAGACATTCAAAACCCGCCTGGATGCTGTCCTGTGTAACCTGCTGTAGGTGACCCTGCTCTGGTGGGGGGGGTGGACTGGATGATCTCCAGAGGTCCCTTCCAACCCTGACCATTCTGTGATTCTGTGATTCTGTGAAACTCGTGGGCAGCCGGGCCATTTCTTCGTGTTGGCAAAGGCAGAGGCCGCCAGGCACCGTGGCTTCCAGGGCAGCGTCGCCGCAGCGGCAGGGCGTCTGGAGCCCCCGGCCGTGGGGCTGGGCGTGGGAACCGCTGACGGGTTTGTCTTTCTTCAATTTCTCTTTCTAAAACTTTTTGTACTTTGTTATCGACTACATCTTGCAGCAGTAGGTTCCACAGTGTAATTGCACAGTGGGTGGAAAAAAGTGCTTCCTTTTGCTTGCTTATGCTGCAAATGATAACGGTACTGACTCTGGCTGTGCATTGGAAGGAGCAGATGATGTTCTCTATCCTCCGGACAGATCTGTCTCAGAGGTCTCTTATCTTACAGACCTCCCGCTGCCACCCCTTTTCTCCTCTGAGGCTTCCTTTCCTTTCAGACTCGCAGAAACCATTCTTTTGCTTTAATTATAGTTCTTGACCTTTTCTACACCTCTTTTAATTCAAGCATATACTCGCTGAGATGGATGACCAGAAGTACGTACAATACACAAGACGTGGTAACACAATAGTGTTCTCTGTTTGCTCTCTCTTCATTCCCTCATAATTCCTCACATTCCAGTTGATTTTTCTGACAGCCAGCAGGGAGTTTATATTTCCATAGAACTACAGATCTCCACTATCTCTTTCCTTGGTGGTGATACCTAATTTACAGCCTGTCATTACACACATTCATGTACGTTGTGCATTTTGCTGTTCTTTGTGCGTATTATCATTTACTGGCGGTCAGTTCAGCCCGGTGTTCTGCCACCTGGTCACGCGCTATGGTGAGATACGTCTGCAACTTTTCACAGTTAGATTTTGGTTTTATTACTTTGAGTAATTTATTTTCAGCAGCCAACTTTGTCACCTCCTGCCACCTCCTCGCCTTTCCCAAGTCATTTATGAATGTTGGAATGGCACAAGGTCCCAGTACAGATCCCTGTGGGACTGCACTAATAATATCCTTTTGCTCTGAAATGAGCTATTTCTTCCTACCTTTTGCTTCCATATTTTAACCACTTTTTGACCCTATAAAGAATCTTCTCACTTTCCCTAGATAGCTCACTTCATCTTACATGAATGCTGTCTTGAAGTAGCAAGAAATAGAAAGTAGAGGAACGAATCTGACCTTTTATTTAAAAACCAGCAAAGACAGGATAGGCCCAGTTCTGCTGTGTGGAGTGTCAGTGTGAAGCTGGAGTAACATCGAGGAAATCACCAGATTCATGCTGAGATGAACAAGAGCCTGACTTACTCCTGCAGACAAGATGACAGCAATTCTCAGCTCCTGCTAATTAGGATGAATTGGATGTTTTCCCCAAGCACAGGCTCGCTTGCAGGATTTAAACTCCTGAATTCGCAAACCTCTACGCGAGAGTACGTTAGTGAGGTTAATTGAGTTAGAAACACTAACAAAGCTGTAGACTTTGACTCTCCCGGATCAGTCTAAAACTTTCTTTAAAAAAAAAGTTTCTCCTACGAAACAAGTTATCTCTGTTTTTCCAGGTCTGGTGTGAAACCACTCGTTAATTGGCAGGTAACCGCCACGCACACCCGGGCTGCCCCAACAGGAGAGGTTACACGATGGTGGAAGTCCTGCGAGGACGATGACTGAGGGGGCTTACCACAGGCGAAGGGGAGTCCAGGCGTATTGCTGGCTCTGAATCTTACAAACGTTTCTGGCACGGGGCTGGTGAGGCTGCCGGTGCTTCCCACGGCACAGCTCCCAGCCAGCCCGCGGAGCAGACGCGCGTCGGAGCCCGGCAGCTCCGGCTCTGCACCTCCATTATTTCAGAAAGCTGCTACTTCTCTTAGGAGCTGAATCCCACTAGGTGCTTTGCATGGTCAAATATTAAGCCTTGCTACATAATTTGTCTACAAGAGATGATCTAATGCCAACCAAATGTTAACATCGCTCGTTTCTGCGGTTAGTTGGTCAGCAGCCCTGCAGCATCACCTGCATCCACGGGCACAGCCTCTTAAAGTGTTCTGAGCGCTCGCAGCGTGCGTTTGGCTCGTCTGGGAAAGCCAAGGGAAACACTAACTGCCTTATGGTTCTGATCAAGGCCATTTGGGATGTGACAAATTTCTGGAGTGCAAAGTAAAACAAACCAGAGAGCGAACAACAACAGAGGAAAAAGAAACAACCCAAAACCAGAAGATCAAAATGGATACAATCGACCATGTTTCCAAGTGAGAGCTCCCAGAGGAGCGCAGGACAGCAGGATCAAAGTACAGCAAACTATCAAACTGTTCCCTTAAACCTACACACGCTCGGCCCCTACAGCACACTGTTATTAGCGGCAGACGACTGTGCGTGTGTGTGGAGGAGGAGCCTCGGCTCTGCCGCAGGATTCCACAGCCACTTTGTGCAGTTGGCCGCAGGGCCGCACTCATCCTGCTGCAGGGTGCAGCGGGGCGCGGGGCCGTCCTCGAGCCCGGCTCACTGGAGAGCGGTTGGTGTCATACGAGATAAAGGGATACAGAGAAGTGGGAAAGGGAGAGTGAAAACGAGCAGTTTAAGAGGATGATACCAAGTGAGTGCATGTGACTGAGAAATGCTAAATCCCTTCTCTCCCAAAGCATTCCTTTTGGAAATGCGGAGGGGAGCGTGGGAACAGCAGGCGGCCGAGCACGCCTTGCTGCAAAGCGGGTACCGCTGCCCGGGAACCCGCGGGGCCGTTCCAGAGGTACCGCTGGGGCAACCACAGCCAGTAAGTCTGCCGAGAGAGAAAACGTACCGGCGACTAACACGATGCAGGAAAGGATACAGTGCGAAATTTACCCACTGCCTTCTCACTTCAGATTTACACTTCGGATTCACACCCCAGAATCGCCGTGTTGGTCACATCTCTTCGTTACAGAATTTAAACATGGGCAGAATACATCGAATTATTGAGGCTTGATGCCTCAGCTCACCCTTCTAGAAACTGGCATTGCTTCACAGGACTAATGTAAGATTTATAATAGTTTATCATTGCGAAGCTCATTGTGATCCACAGAAAGTAGAGACTAGAGAAATAGTTATTAATAAAACAATAAATAATCATTTTAGAATAACTTTTAGTCACCCTCAAAGAGGAAGGAAGGAGCAGATTATGAACTGTAAGTTATATACAGACTTCTGTAGAAACTACGGGACTCATCAGAGGTTAATGTGTTGCCCCAAAAGGCTCTTTTGTGCTTATACAAAAGGTCAGTATTTGACTTCTTCCATTACTGCATAACAAGGCACAAGGCTTGAAACAATTGCAAAAGGGGAAAAAAAGGCATTACAGTACAATCTCCTTGCCAAAACGCTGTTACGCCTGTAGCTCTCAAAGAGCTGAGATAAAGAGACAAGAAAATTAGAGGCCGGATGACAGCAAATGCCATCATCGCCCCGATCAGCCTGACTCCGAGCTGCCTCGGGCTCAGGGGCTTTCTGCCTCCCGGCCGCCCCCGCCACAGCCGTGCCCCAGCTCCTGCGGGACAGCCCTTCGGAGAGCGCTACACCAACTAATACAGGAGTTTTCGGTGGCTTTATTAAGATATTTCTACAAAGCCATGCTGTATCTGTGAGCATCTATCCCTCTCATCACCCCCGGATGAAAATGAAGCCGGACAGGCTATTTTGCCCTCCGTCCGAAGCCAGCAGCAGGACGGGACGCCTGCCGTGCCTCGGCGCGGGGGACGCGCAGCCCCAGCCCTGCGGCGGCACGGGCACCGGCGTGCGGCAGCGGGGTTCTCTCTGGGATGCTGCACTGCATGAGAAGGCATCTCCCCAGAGGGACCGGTGACTATTTTTGCTGTGAGACCTTTCTAAATAACTGACACAGAGAACAGGAAACCACAGCGCTGCGGAGCGGAGCCCGGCGCGTTCCCATGCCTCTGCTCCTGCTAGACCCTGTCGTTCGGCCACGGCGACCCGAGGCAATGGCCGCTAACGGGGATGCTCGCGAGGAGATGAAGTAAATGGATTAAATTGCCGTATCTTTTTACCTGTACTGCCACTGGTCAAGTGGGATGTTCCCTCAAAATTCGTGACACCCGTCCAGGACAGTCCTCCCGAGTTACCATTTCAGATACCATTCCCAGTCAGTCATAAAGAAACGGCCTTGTTAGAGCTGCCCGGCGAGGAAGAGCAGGAGCCGGCGCACAGCAAATTGCCTGGGCAAGGGACAGAAACGACGGGCTGTATTAGCCGGAGAAGCAATTTGCTGTCAGTGCCTTCACAGTGCGTTGTATACCCTTGGCATTTCATAAACAGTTAATAATAACTGGTCAGGAGAACAGTAACACAAATCAATGTACAAATTCAATTAGGAAGAGAAAATAAAAATATGATGTGAATTACTAAGCTAACCTGATACATTTTAGCCTTGAGTTCAGAATTTGTTTGGTTTAGATGAGAAGTTCTAATCAGATTTAAAGGAGGCTTCAAAAAATTAATAACAGATGTGAATGAAATAGATAATGATTTTCGTTACTGATTATGTGACCAAGGTTATAGATAGAGGGAGGGAGTTTAATGAAAATAATTTGGCTAGTGTGCTTATAGCTTTTCTGATAAAGATTAACACTTTACAGCTTTCTCTCATTTAGCAAGGCGAAGAGTGATCAATCCCCGATTGATCTAAACACAGATAGAAAAATTGACAGCCTGAACTTCCTACTGCTTTCCTCAAAATTTAATCAGTATCCGAATGATGTGATTTTGTTCTGTTGAAGGACAAAATACCTTCCCTAGAGGGAAGCGATATCAGGGTTATCCTTCAATATGAGAGGATGCTATATCTTCAAACCCGTACATGAAGACCTGCACGTTGCTTAGATGGCCAGTAAAGCAACTCAGTGCTGCACAAAAGGCAAACTAAAGGGAGAAAATATGGGCCAGATCCTTAAACAGGGTTAATCTTTGCGTTTTCCTGACATGGAGCTGCACACATGGAGCATATGACGTCTTCAGCTCAGAGGCTCAGGGAGCACACGCACACACGGCGTCAGGACCTGCTCTCCGCAGCCAAAGCTTTCGTGATGAAAATACCTGTTGTTATTCCAGAAAAGAAAAATTAAAGAAATCATATGTAAAACCACATACAGCAGAGTGGACGAAGCCCTGAGGAGGATGTGGGAACTGTCACTTCAGAATGGAGGCCCGGAGATAACTGAATTTCTGAAACTATTTCATTCTGCAAGTGGAAGAAGAGAATTTGTGGATTGTTGCATTTTACTAATGAGCACAACTCGTAGAGGGACCGGTGGGGCTCACTGGTGAGGCACCAGCACGTATTTCCTGGCATTCCTCCCCAAGCCAAAAGAGCAAAAGAGTGATGGTACGAAGTCTTCACCAGCCCGTGAAATGGCTGAGGAATCCTGATGAAGGAGAGCGGTGAAACGCAGAGGACGCTAGCATCGTTCCTCAACATCTGTGGAGTCCTCAGCGAGCAGCATCAGATTATTGTGGTTTAAATAATTAACTTGGAACAGGACTGCTACTTCTTCTCCGCTTTTGAAAAAGCGTCCCACGATCCACTTAGATACACGCGTGGGTGGGAGCCCAGGAACCCCCTATGGCTCCGACGACTCCACGTCAGGAAACGCAGCCTTGCACCTGGGGGAACGAGACCGACCCCGGCATTTGCAGGCTACTTCCTATTATTTTACCAACTGCATTTTTCAGCTGCTCTGTAAGTTTTGGAATGCTCCAGACTACAGGAGAAATTTTGGTAAATAATTCACATCAACTCTTTAGAACACAACCAAGTTAATAGACCAAGGGGAAAGTGATTTTAACCTTCTCTGCCTCTACCATCTTGCATTTACTTAGTTGTGTTTAGGATCTTGAAGCATCGGAGTGAAGAGAGAATACAGAGACAAATATGTTGTTTGTTTTCCCAGTGCCAGATGGATGGATTCAATTTTCAGATTCCTTAAACTGCCAACACTGAAAAGTTGTAAAAAAAAAAAAAAAAGAAAAGAAAAAAGCATTTGTTTTAAAGATCTGTCATGGTTTCTGTAAAATGCATAGGATTTTTTTGGGCATTTATGACAAAACTGATGTCACACGTACATTCTATCGTTTGCATTTGATGATGTTATATTAGCGAGAAGTTTAAGGTAAAAAAAAGGTGAATATAGCGCTTTTTTTTTACTACCACCTTTGCTTTAACCACGGGTACAACACTATCCAGGACCTTTGGATTACTTAAAGAAGCCCCTTTACACTCACTCTATTGACATTCTGGAGGCACGGAGGATCCAGGTCACGACACCGATGTTGTCGGTGCCACGGGCACCGCTCAGGGGGCAGAAACCAAGCTGGAATGTGTTTAACGGCAAAGAGAATAAATTTTATGATATATCTGACTAAAGTGACGCTGCTTTCCAAGTGAAACACCTTGCCCTCATCCCAGTCTGCCGCTTACCTTAACCGGCGCGGTTTGACAAGAGCAACGGGAACAGAGGACACAGCTGCGCAATTGCATATCGCTTCTAAAAAGAGGTAATTCTTTCCCCTCAGCACTGAGCGCTTTTCCCAGCCGTGGGCTGTGGAGAGAGGCAAGCTGGGAGAGAGCCTGGGGAAGCACGCAGAGAAAGGAGGTCGTTACCGTGAAGTTCTTTACTTCCACCTTTAAATTTGTATTAATTTAGATTAAGATTTTTAAACAAAACTTCCAGTCATTGAGAATTGGATGAAGTTCCTCTGCTTCCCCGGCAACTTTGCACCTTAGACAGGGAGAAACCCAGTCTGCCTTGTTTTCAAAGTTAATTTTAGATGATATTTTTCTTATTACGCGAGTTCTGCAAACCACTGATCTCCTTCTAGGTCCGAAGAGGGGTCGGGCTGCGAGCAGGGACATCCCTGAGCGGGGACATCCCTGAGCGGGGACATCGCTGAGCGGGGACATCCCTGAGCGGGGACATCTCTGAGCAGGGGCATCTCTGAGCGGGGACATCCCTGAGCGGGATGGTGCCCAGGACGGCTGGCGAGGTGGCGCTTCCCACAGGACAGGGACAGAGACCAGAGCTGGAGCTCTTACTCCCGAGAGCCGGGCTTCAATAAAAGGACCGGTTCAGCTTAAGGGCTGACTGTTGATAGGAATGAATGTTTATAAGAATGCTAAAATTAGCTCACAGCGTAATGTATGTGCTAAAGAGGCAATTTACCGAGGGTACAGTGAACAATTAGGGCTATGTAACTCATTGACTATAGAGCCACTTGTGATTACCCAGAACGGTCACCAAAAGACAAAAGGCAATGCAATTAATGTCTTTATTGGGGTTTGTATGTGTGTGTGTATCACACGCACACACAATAACAACATATCTATATGTAAAAAAGTCTCATTTTAAGTTCATTTATTTGCAGCAGCAGAGACCTCTGCGCAGGCATTTTAGCGTCTGCTGTGACAAGCTTCCTTCAAAATTAAAACTATTGGCCCGTCTCCTCAGAATTAGTCTCGCTCTCACTTCGAGGCATTGGGTCTCATCACACCTTTGGTTTCAAGACAAAAGGCCGTCAGTTTAACGATCTGACAGTAAATCATAGAATCATAGAATGGTTTAGGTTGGAAGGGACCTTGAAGACCATCTTGTTCCAACCCCCTGCCCTGGGCAGGGACACCTCCCACCAGCCCAGGTTGCCCAAGGCCACGTCCAGCTTGGCCTTAAACACCTCCAGGGATGGAGGTGTACAAATCCACGTATGGCTGCAAGGGCTGCATGTTTCGTTGTGAATAATGCAGATCGAACCACGCGGAAGGAATAGCGCGAGTTCTGGAATGAGTTTGTTGCATTTAAAGTGGTGGTTGATGCATTAAATCTGCTGGTGCCGTGGAAGGCCTGGGAAGCACTGGTGACCTACACATTGCGATATCCTCATGGGGAATCCTTCAAAATGCATCAGCCGAGTCCCTCCGTGCTCGGCGTCGCTGTCAGGAGACATCAGTGCCCAGAGCAGCAGCACACTCGTGGAGCAGTGGGACAGACTGTTTCTTGCTAGTTGTTAGGAAACAGAGATAACCAGGTACAAGCTTGACCGATTACTTCACCGTCAAGAAGTCACATTAGAGAAAATTGAGTACCAATAAAAAAAGAGATAAACCCCCAGTTTCCAATCCCGTTTTGAAGAACCAGACTACTTTAGTCTTTCCAAACTGAAGGTGAATACATTTTTCATTCTTTCTCTTGCTGTTAAGTCACAACATCAATTTTCCATTCTGCCTTTAATCTTAACTCACAAGGACTTAAACAAAAGAGTTTTTTATGCGCTGGGTAATTTTTTTTGCAAAAGAGAATCTAACGAGATAGAGCAAACCCTATCAGCTTCCTCTGGCACACATCTGTCTCTGTTTGAGTTTGGTTTCCTTAAAGGAAACAGACTCATTCTGCTTAGAGACCTTTCATTCCTCCTGGGTGTGCATGCCACAGAAAGGTAATTAGCACGTAATCACAGACTAATTAAATATGTTCCTTTATGTTTTGCATTTATGAGTCATGCCTGAACTCCCAGGTCAATGGACATCTTTATCCACTAGTGCTGTCATATTTTCTGTATTCCTCTCATAGTCGTATGCTTTAGATGCTGAACTTCATACATTTTCACAGTACTATGCTATGTGTTCCCGATAGTTAGACAATAGCACTTACAGCTCTGTGCAACTCTTCCAACAGAAGAAGTGGAAAAAGAGGGACCAGAGACAGGACGCATCTTCCTTGGTTGGTACCTGGTGATCCTCCAGCCTAAGTGTTGGCGTAAGTGCCTTTAAACAGACTTCCTCAACCAGCAGAATCCCATATTAAATATTAAATTAGATGATGATACACAGTAACCCACCTCAGCCTAACTCCCTCTTTTTTAAGCATAATTTTGTTCTTCCTCATCGTAAACACTTGGGGCAAATGTTCTTTTCCCCTGCCTGGGGGCTGTAAAGGCAGACCTTTAAATGCAGCACCCAGGCGGAAAGCACGGGGCCTTGCAGCCGGCGAGAAATGGAACTTCATTGTCTTTCCACCTAGATCACAAGCTTTTATAAAATACTGTCCAGGGTTTTCTTTCTTTAATTTTTTTTTTTGTTTGTTTGGGGGTTTTCTGCTTCTTTGGTTTGTTTTTTTTTTGGTGTTTGGTTTTTGTTTTTCTTTCTGTAAGAAGGATCTTGCAGCTACAGAGCAGTAGGTAAAACCCTTCCCACCCTGCCTTGGGTGTCGCAGCGTACCTGTGCTGCCAGGCGGTGCCCTGGGCTGTCCACCCCCCCCCCGCGCCTCGGTCCCCGCTCCCGCGTTCCCGCGCCCCCCTGCAGGTCCCGCGCAGCGTGGGCGGCCGCGGCCCTGGACAGCCGTGCCCCGGCGGGAGCCTGCCTTCGCCTGCTCAAAGTCCTCCGGAAGCGCAGAGATGCTCCGTGGAAGACTTATTTCCAAACGTGACTGCTTTATTCATAAATATGCTTTGTAACCCGCAGTGCATTTAAAAAAGAAGTTCTCACTACCAGTCTACTAAAGTCTTGTGTGAATCACTAAACTATCACAACAATCTGGAATAATTGGCAGTTTTCCACTCGAAAAACCTATTTTACTTTGCTTGTGTCTGCTGGGTCTGAAAAGAGCTGTTTTTGTACGACATCCAGAATTCCAGGAAAACCTGCAGTTCCCATTACACAGCCTTTTCTCCGTTTCCAGAAACAATCTGCCACTAACATGATAAGAAACTTTCTAATAATTCTGCTGGGCTGTCACTTTTGCCTTCTAACTGGGCAGTGTTTGGAACAGCTGAGACGTTCGCCCTTCCCTTTATAATGAAGCTACTTAATGAGGTTAAATGCCTCCTTTAACCTCGCAGACCTCAACCAGTTCCCCTCCGGATCACCCGCATCCTTTTGATCTCCGTTCTGGTCGTGAGCAGCACTCGGCACTTCCACGCAGGGGAGGGTTAAAGCTGCACATGTTGCCCCACCGCCTCCGTGGTGTCCATTCCTGGTTCCCCCCAGACACCATCCCCGATCGCAGGCGCCCGCTCGAGCCCGCCGCTGCCCGCACCCCCGCGGGAGCCCTGCCCTCACACCACGGCCGCATCCTCACCACAACTCGCGGAGTCACACGGAAAAGGAAAAAAAAAAAAGCTTAAGAAGATCAAATATAGTTTTGAAGCGAAGAACAGAATAGAGACGAGGGCAAAGGCATTGCCACCTTCCATGAAGACATCATGGACCATGCAGCTAATTCCATTGGCATTAATAATCTTAATGGGCACAGTTTAAAACTGCAGTTTGTAAGAAGCAGCAAGTTAGAAAACAATTTGCATTAGATTGCCGGCCCGGGTACCGCAGCCAGCGCAGGCGACCGCCTCCTCGCCCCCCTGCCATCCCGCCTGCCCCTACTCCCGCTGCCCCTGCCCCGGCGTTTGGTCCCCGTCCCCCCCGC
>NW_009646744.1:438129-439033 GCF_000708025.1 Charadrius vociferus | reverse complement strand
CGCAGCCCCCCTCCCGCCAGGAGAGCATCCCTCTCTCTAGCACGAAGCAGATTTGTTTTTGCGAACCAGCCTGTCCTTGTAAGCACAAAACATGTTGAAAGTGTAAACACTCGATTTGTTACTGTTTTTCTTGGGGCAGAGAGTTTGGTAAACAGTTCTGGTGACCGGCCAGCCCCGCCAACCCCAACAACCCGCTGCGGCCTGCGGCCTGCTTTGCGCCGGGGAAATTACATCCCGACAAAGAAATTTCCACCATCGGGATAAATTACTGCCCCGTGGAACTCAACAGGAGCTTTAGCACTTGATATTTTCAAGCTTATATATTATTTCAAGACATTCTGTACCAGATACGGTGCTAAATTCTCTGTTAGTGGGATTATTTGGGTCTTGGCTAGATGAAGTCTCCTGCCTTAAAAAGAGATAAGAAAGCATTTTACCTTCTCTTATCGTCCTTTTTCCTTTTGCCATTTAACCCACTTCGTACTAGACAGAACATCACTAATTAAGATAAAGTTGGGCTTTAGTCAGCAATGCGTCCGCCAAGGGCTGTGCTAATGACACTGCTTTATCTAACGGCGCACACGTGCAGGTCTGCGCGAGGGTCAGCTCCGTCACGCCGCAGTTTGGGCAGAATCAAGCGTCTTTCTGACAGCTCGGGGTGTTCCCGCGCTACGGCTGCAGGTTCAGCTTCTGGAGGTGCCCTCGAGCCGTCGCCCAGAGCCGCGGGCAGGGAGGGCTATGGGACCTCCCCGGCCAGAGGCAGCGGAGGGCGCCAAGACCGGGTTTGCTCCCGTGCACGTCGGAGCACTTTGGGGCGAAGGGGTGGCCAAAGCCTGCGACGTCCACCCAAGCACGCCTGCCGGGCTGTAGCGGGGGCTTTCCCTGGGAGCAGCGGGAGGGAGGC
>NW_009646744.1:436961-438012 GCF_000708025.1 Charadrius vociferus | reverse complement strand
TGCAGGGGGAACCACAGGGATGCAGGAGGAACCGTGGGGATGCAGGAGGAACCGTGGGGATGCAGGGGGAACCGTGGGGATGCAGGGGGAACCACGGGGATGCAGGGGGAACCGTGGGGATGCAGGGGGAACCACGGGGATGCAGGGGGAACCACGGGGATGCAGGGAGCCCGGACAGGGCAGGAGAACTCCTCTTTTAGTTGCAAGAGTATGAAAGCAGGCCGAGATGGACGCTGCGGCTCGGAGGGTCCATGGTAGGAGGGGCAGAGCCCGAGCACTGCAGGAGACCCGAGTGTGAGGCCGGAGGATGAGACGGGGAGAGGGGCCAAGTGGACCCTGGGAGACCTCACCTTGGTTTTGCCTGGGTAAAGCACTCGGGAGGGATGTGACAAGAGAAGGGGTTCACGAAGCGGCCTCTGGGGTTAAGATGGGGACACAATCTGGATTTTTCAGATTCCTGACTTTTTCCTCTGTCCAGAGAACACACCCGCTCCTGGGTGCGTAGGTTTGCAGGATCAGGCCCTTTTCAACACGGATTAGGTCAAGCGAAGGAAGCAGAACTGAAACTCCTCTTCACCCAGTGCAATTTTCAGGGCAGGTTCTCTCTGCAGAAGCCAGCAGGACACGGTGCCCGGTGACGTACCCCCTAGAGCCCACCGAGAACCGGGCTCGTATAACCTGGCCATGGAGGCCTCTGGCTGGAAGTCACATTACAGGGGGTCTGCTGGTGCCTCAGTGGTGGTGTAAGGACTTTGCAGGGCACGTGATGTCAAAGCAGAGCTCCGTCATTTAACGGAGAAGGTGAATGAGGGTCCCCTCCAGTCCTACTAGACTGTTAGACCAGAGAAGGACACGCCGAGGGCAGGAACAGCCGCCAGAGAAACCTGAGCTCTCTCCTCCGTCCCCGTCTCGCTGCGTGACCTTGGACCGGGCTCCGCGCTGCAGCACCCGTGTGCGAAGTCCAAGAGCAGACACCCAACGGCACAGACGCAACGCGGCCCCGAGGCAGCCGCAGCCGCAGGGATGCGAGACAGCTCCGGGGCTGCGGGGA
>NW_009646744.1:427405-436928 GCF_000708025.1 Charadrius vociferus | reverse complement strand
CGACGGCAGTGAGTGATGCAGCCAGCGACGGCAGCGGGCGATGCAGCCACCCCGCGCCACCCCAAGGCACCCGGCCCCCAGTTCCCCCGTGGCGCTGGGGGCTCTCACACACTGGCAGCTCTGCCCCGGCACCTCGGCAATCCGCGCTCCTCTCCCGGCATTTCTTGTTTCCCCCCCAAAGTAGATAAAAAACATCCCCTGCGAGCCATTTGTCTGAAAGGAACTGTATTTCCACATGAAACTTTAGTGTTTTGAAAAAATTGAAAATTTCCACCAAAGAAGTATTTTCTTGTCCCTCTTTATTTATCAAAACTTTCTTCTCTTTACCAATTGTAGACTGAAAATCTACTGACTTAAGGCCAGATCGTGTTTTTCTCCTTGTGGAGGTGGGTCTTGGACTACTCCGTCACTAAGATAAGGCCAAAATCATTTTACTTTCAGTAATTCTGTGAGCAGTTCTGCCACGGGACTTCATTAACTAAGAGTTACACATGAGCAAAGCTACAATGAAAAAAGCGAGCGTGGCGACAGAATCGGAAATTAAGTTTCATTTACAGTTTGCGCTAAAAATGGAACATCTTCTATAACTGGAACATTTTGAATGAAATAAACCTCCCAGATTTTAGGTAAAAAACCGAGGATACTTTCAGCTAGATGCAACCGAGAGTGCAAAGAGTTAAGTCAGATTTGGAAGTAGGTCTGCAAGGGCTCAGAGAGAGAGTGTAAATTGCTGGCAAAACAATTCACTGCTGTTCAAGTAGAATTATATAAGCAGATTTATGTGTATATAATCAGATAATAGTGCCAAATGT
Organism: Charadrius vociferus; assembly: GCF_000708025.1. Taxonomy (NCBI): domain Eukaryota; kingdom Metazoa; phylum Chordata; class Aves; order Charadriiformes; family Charadriidae; genus Charadrius; species Charadrius vociferus. The sequence continues at coordinate 436,116 of NW_009646744.1, read as the reverse complement.
AAGGTGCTCTCAGGCTATTTGTATATACAATGTGGATTTTTTTTCCCCTGTGAAGAGAAGTAGCATAACATAAAAGACCTGCTGGTGGTAATGCCTGCGTGTACTCTGCGAAGCCACACGGGAAGCTTCAGGGGTTTGGTTGTTTTGTACAGTAATTGGCCATTTCTAAATCTGCAAGGCAAAGGATGCAAAACTGGATTTTTTTAAACTTAACAGTTAGTCTAATACACTTTTTAATTTTTTTTTTTAAACTAAAAAAGCTTTGACCCTGTATTGGTAGAGGAGGGTTACTACTGCCTTGAGCTGCTCTAACTTGTGAATCAGGCTTACATGGTTTATTCACTTATTTTCTGTGATTACATAAAAAAAATGCATATTTACCATGGCAACCTCTTAGTTACATGTCAGGATACCAATTCAAATATAAAGGGCTTCTCTTCCAAAGCCCCTCTAAGGTCACTGCTGCACTAAAACCTTTCAGGGACAGAATGTACACAATTCACCAAGATAGGGACTTTTTGATATATTTTAAAGCAATATGGTCTCTTGCTGCAGAAATAATATACTAAAATTCTTCCTTTGGTAGATTTTTTTTTTTTTTTCCCAAAAGCAGTAGGAGAATATTTGTAAAAGCTCTTGTCTGGCCAAAATATAGATTAAAGAAAAAAAAAAGGAAAACTAGGTATGTATGTATATGTGCATATATTTATGCACCAAATACATATTTGTATGCATTCCAAGGGTTTAGAGAGATATTAATTAGTGCTGGGAAAAAAAGAAAAAAAGAACAGGTCATACCTCAACGACCTTAATTTATGGTGGGGATATTTGATAGAATCTAGATATTTGATCTAGGGGTCAGGTTTGTTTTTCCTTTAAGGAGCTACAATAATTGAAATTCATCTTTGCCAAACCAGGTTGTTGTCAGCAAATCGCCCGCGACTGGAGAGCCTGAGCCTGGCTTGGTGCACAGCTCCTACTTCTGCAAAGATCTTTTCCAAGAAATGCAGTTGTGGGAATCACGGTAATAGTCAATGGGCAACAGCCCAACACGATAAGCGAGAGGAGACTTAACTCTGCAACTGAAATAGCTCTTCTACGGGGCATATTTAATTGCTGTGCAATTAGGTAGTTCTAGAATATGGACAGCAAGAGGGACAACAAAAAAATGAATTTTCCCCTAACCTGGGGAAGCGGAGCTCATGGAGATGGGTACTGCGGTGGTCAGGAGGAGGTCCAGTGAAGGGCTGGGCGAGTTAGGAGCTGACAGGTCTACCCGTGGCTATGAAACACGTTGTTTTGGAAGCCACGTCTGACTCTGGTGGGCCACAGACAGGAGCTGGAGCTTGGGGAAGGGGGTTGGCGTGGGGTCCTGCTGTGTTTGTGATGCTCCTCCAGCTCCCGGGCTCAGCTGGGCATTGGTGCGCACAGCCCCGGTGTGGGTCCACGGCCTCACGCGGCTGTTTACCACAAAGGGAGCCGGGTCATGGAGTACCAGTGTGCAGGGCCCGTCCCAAAGCTGTGCAGAGCAGCTTTAGGATTGCACAAAACCACCGACAGTCCCGGCCAAAGCTGCACCCGCTGGTGCGAAGGCTGAGCAGTGCATTGGTCTGCATGACTCATGTGTGACCACCAATACAAAGAAGATGACTCCTCTCATGCAACCACCACATTTCTGGGCACTGCTGAGCTTTGCTGCTGTTTGAGAAGAGCTTTTTTTTTTTTTTTTTTTGGTGAAATGTCCTTTCTGCAGGGGGCAGGAGCAGTGCTGGGGGGAGGCACGCTGGGGGCACGTGGGTGCACATCCACTGCAATTAACACCGTCGAGTTTGCCTGTTAACAAGCCTGGGAAGACTGTAGCTGATGGTGGTGCTGGCCATCACGTGGCCAGGCTGCTTAGGGAGCGGTGTGGGGTATCCATTCAGCACGGCCAGGTTGGACGGGGCTTGGAGCAACCAGGGCAGGGGGTGGCACTGGATGGTCTTCGAGGTCCCTTCCAACCCAAACCATTCTGTGGTTCTCTGAAGGCAGCATCTCCCCGAAGAAGCAATATTAGCTGGCTATCACAGCTCGCCACCGTACTGCGGTTGCCGACAGACGCTTCTCTCACTGGGCAGCGCTCAGGAAAGGCGACGGGGCGATACGCAGCCCCCGCTGGTTTTTCCTTATGCGCCCCATCTGTTTTGACCATCTGTTTTCCTCAGGTGAAAGCTCACCCACAGCCGCGCCCAAACGGCACCGCCCTGAGCAACACAGACCGTCACCCTGCAACTGCTGCCGCCTGCGAATTTTCTGACGGCTGTTAATGTCACGAACCAGCGAGCTAATTATCCGCCTGAGCGACCGTAGGAGCACTCCTAACGGCTCGGCACCCGGAATTTTCTAGATCCCAGGTTTTACAGTTTACAATAAAACACAGGCTGGAAACTGGCTCCTCTTCCTCGCTGCCCCGTGTCCAGCACTGGACTTCTCCAGTTCTCCCCCTGGTTTTCTGTTGTGGCCCCGGCCCGCTTTCCATGGGAAGGAAACACAGTGAAGTCTGAGGCAGCAAACGCCTGAAGAACAAGCCTGGCTTTGTGTCATTTGCTTTGTCTTTGCGATAACTCGCATTCTGACTTCCCCAAGCCAAGAACCAAGTGAAAACAACCTACGACACTCACGATATTTTGCAAAAGTTAAAACGCTTTGTAGATCAAGCAGGAACAAACGTGCGATGAAAGGCTAAGCAAGTTAAAAGAAAGATGGTTTTGCTCAACAAGATTATGCATTTAATAAGAACCTTCTAAGGAAACTGCTCTTTTCATCTCTAAAAGAAGAATCCGCCTGTCAGAGTGATCACACACTGCTGCGGCAGTGAGGCGGAGAGCTCTGCGCGGGGTGGGAGAGTGCGCGGAGCACGGGCGCTGCCGGCGCCGCTCGCCGGAGGAAGTTCCGAAGAAGAAGTTAAGAAGAAGTTCCCGGGATGGAAATACCAACACCTGGGAGCGTCATTAAAGTAATGTTTTCACTGTGGGACATCCCGCAGCATTCAGGCACTGGAGGTACACGACTTTCCCACACCAAACTCCCGTCTGATCAACTTCAACGAGAACCTTGCCGGGGTGTTGAATTGGGCATTAAAGCTGTATTTGGGATGTCAGATGACATCTAACCTGAACCAAAGGAAAAGTTAACTTCTTGCCCACGTATGCGATCAATCGACCAGAGTCATTTGCCTTTGAAAGAGAGTGGTTTGAGTGCGGGGCGCTGGTGGTGCTGCCGCGGCGCCCCAGCTGCGGGGGGATGCACAGCAAAGGGCCACCGGTCTCTCGGTGGGGGCTGCAGAGCGCACTCCATGAACACTTGCTTTGGCAGGTATACGTACCGTTGAAAAATCAAAAAAAATAATCAGAAATGCGTCCATAAGAGTTAAGCTGAGAAAATTTTTCACAGCCGCCAGACTGCTTTGTCGGAGGTGTCACCTGAAGGTGACCCAGAGCACCCACAGTGGCGCTCCATCACCTCTCTGCTCCCACTTGGCACCGCGGGGGCGGCCACCGCCGCGTGCTCTGCCCGGCCGTTCCCGCGGCTCGGCCAGAGGGGGGCTGAGGGCGGACGGGGGTCACAGCACAGCAAGGAACGTGAAGAGAGCGCGCAGGCCAGGCCCCGGCCGAACACAAGAGGAAGAGGAGCCCTCTGGCAGGCGATGCGGCCGGGAGGGGTTCCTCGCAAGCTCTGAGAGACCTCCATCTGTTTTTTAATATTTAAAGCGTGGCATGTTTCCTTTCATCCCCCCGGGCTCATTCAGCTGTTAAAGCTGAACCTATTTTGTATTTCTGTTTCTTTTTGCACTTACAGATTAGCTTGTAATTATGGAATTGCACTTAAGGGAACCAGGAAACTGGCCCAGAACATGTCTTTAGTATTTTTTTTTTTACAGGGACTCTGGGAGAAAACATCTTTTAAATCTAGAGTATCTACAATTTGGTCTTCAGAAAACAAACCCAAGTGTTTTTAAATAACGTCTGTCACTGGCCTTAGAATAACATTAATTCTAGTATATTGAGAAAAAATATTTTAAAATGAAACCTGACTCCATGTTGCAAGCTCGCTCCTCAGTTCAGAGCCACTTTGATGTTTTTTTAAAAAAATAATAAAATCAATGATAGAGCACACTCACCGATCCTGACTTTGTTCCCTGAGCCCACACAATTATGAGGACTCATTTTTCCCAGCACAGAGCAGAAACCAAAGGGCCGAGACAGGGAGCACTTGGGGCCGTGGCTCCGGGGGGCCGGACTGCCGCTCGCCCTCCAGCCCGGAGCTGCACACCAGGCGCCGCCGCCGCGAGGGGACGAGCTCCCGCCTGTCGCTGGAGTGGGTGTACCACAAGAACGATGCTCTTGGCACTTGCTGGTGACTCTCAAACGAGCGATGGTCAGAGAAATAACTCTCCTCACCACTACTTAGGGTAGAAATAACTCTGAGAACATTTTGTGCATCAGCCCCAGAACAGACAAATACAAACTACGCGGGTTTGATCTTTTTTTGCTTCTCTCTGAAGTTGCTGAGAACAGAGGCAATTAACTGCAAACAGGCTGGGTTCTTCTTGCACGGGTCCTTCTAATGCATCACATGCATTCTGGACAGAGCAGCGACCGGCGGCGCCGATGCCGTGCCCCGGCGAGACGTCAGTGCGGGGCAGTTGGTGCGTTCAGGACAGGTACGACCCAGGCTGCCGTTGCTTTGTCCCACTCAGGGTCCAGCACTTGGGGTGTGTGAGCAGAGGGGTGGGAGTCTGTTCTCCTGCAGGGAACTGCGACATGGCAGAATTCCCCAGGGGTGGGCTCCGGGTGCCTCAGCCGTTGGCACAACTGTAGAAGAAGAACACGGGGGAGAACTGGGACGCGAGCTCGCGCATGTCAGCAGCACCTCTTCAGCCTGTCCATTTAGTCCTAGGCATAGTTCGGGCCACGAGCCAAGCCTGGGCTCCTCATCAGTCAGGATCATCTCTCTCTGCCTCCGAATATTTATTTATACACGCGTAATGGCTCCAGAAGACACAGAGATGCTTTAACTCGAATGGCCAAAAGCCCAGTTATAGGAGCACTTGTTTACTCCGAGGCGTGCGTTACGGCCTCAGGCAGTTACCAGACGCTCTTTTCCTCCGCATCTGTTGTGGCGAGGAGCGGTTTATACGGTGGTGGCAGAGCCCACAAACGCCCAGAGCCCCACGGCACAGCTCAGGACGCAGCACCCCGCCACCCTCGGGTCCCCCGCGCTGGGTACCGCCGGGTACGACACGGTTTTGCGAAGGATGACACAAGTGTTTTCCTGAATGTCTTGGTTCCTCCCCCAGATTTACTATATAAACCCACCCATGAGTCCTTCCTATTCTAAAAAAGATTATTTGATGTGATATCCCCATGGTATGACACTCCTGCAGTGCCGGGGGACGGAGGTGCCCACCCGTGCTCGCAGCCCCGTCTGCCTCCCCAGTGCCGAGCTGTAGGGACTGGTCCGGGTTCTGCCAGGACGATGGGGACAACGCGGTGCAGTACGATGTTGACCACCGAAATTGTATTTTAACATTTGTTTCTGGAATAATTAATCTCTGGCACATTAGGAAGTCACTAAATGGAACTGTGCTAGAGAGAAATAATTGCCTTCCCATCAAAATGAATACAGACTTATGATTAAGAAGACATGGTATTTATATAATATTCTCATATCACATAAATAGAGTCGCTGTGTAGAGACAGAGCCTGTGAATCATTCATTTGGTTTATGAGATTGAATAAGCTTTGGCTCTATCAGTATTATCAGCACTGAAGAAACAAGACTGGTACCCGGAGAAGCTATTTACCGCAGATTCATTTACCAGAATTATTCAACTTAGACATAAACCAAAATACATTGTTTCAAATTATGTCCAAATATAAATACTTTTAGGTTAAACATAACAGATTCTTCCAAACAGTGATGTCCCGGGCAATGAGCAACATCTTACATTCCTTAGGAAGGCTTTACCTGTGCTTGAAGTCAGTGCGACTCTGAATTAGGTGGAATTAGTCATTTAAACAAAAATATTATGTCTGAAGCGACCGGCCACTGTTTTTCAGTGAAGGCCATCTCTAGAGTAATGCTATCGAGAGTGCCACCTCTCAGGGTCCCCGTGCTCCGCCAGCCACGCAGCAGGCGCAGCCCCCGCTGCCCGGAGCTACAAGAAGCTGGCCAAAAAAAAGGAAAAAAAAAAAAAAAAAAAAAAGAAAAGCTGTACACAGGGGCCTTGAGATGTATTTGGTTTTTGGCTTTATAAATAACTACACTGAGATTTGAGTGCAAACAACCCCCCCATAGAATTACCTTCCATAAATTCCCAGAGGTGAAAACCCACAGGAGGGTCGGAAGTCTGAAATACGTTTTATTTACTCGCTCGGCATAAAGGCATCAGCTGCAAACAGGGGGAGACTCCGGCTCAGCAGTCAGCGCCTTCGCCTGCGGCCCCCCAGCACCCAGAGCGGCGAACGCCCAAAACACTTCCATCGGAGCCAGTCCCCCCGGGCCTGGGAATTGGCTTGCCGTCCCTACAGCCAAGAGGATCGCGCCGACAGGACCAGCAGGAGAAATCCGAGCAGACTGGGTAAGAAAATAAGGGCCGACATTTTGGGGTCTCTCCGGGGGCGGGGGGGAGTGCATCATCCCCGGCCGGGCTCGGGCCGGCCCCCCGTGGGACCCCGCTCCGGCCGCGCACGGCCCCTCCGTCCTGCCCTGGCACGGCTCGCTCGCCCTGCGCTCGGCGCTGCAGTTTTGGGGAAAACCGTGCAGGAATTCAGGTCTGGCTTTGACCCTGGGGCCGGGGACACCCTCCCTCCCGCCTTCAAAGAAACCTCCTCCTGTCAACTCCCTGTCGCGACAGCCTGCTGTCATGCAGGAAGCGATCCCAGTCCTAAAACCCAAGCCTGGATGGGGGGGGTTTGCTTAGAATCGCCAGTTATCGAAGGGGCAGCCGTGGTCAGGGAGCCCCGCAGCACCAGCGGCGGCATCCTCCGCTCGCAGCATAAAGCTTTTGGGTTTGGCTGCCCTGCACCTTACCGCGCGGCTGCGGCGAAACCAGAGGTTACCAAACGGCCACAGATTTGTTGCAATAGTTTACTGGTAGCTTGTGAAAAGATCGAGTGCATTAAAAGGTTTAAATGGGAAACTTTCATCATAACAGGAAACCCGACTGCAAACTGAACCAGGAATTGCTCTAATTTAGACTCACTTGGGGGATTTCTTGTTTCCATTTCAACCTTTTTTTTTTTTTTTCTATTTTGGCTGCAAAGTTTGAGAAAACCTGCGCAGCGATGCAGTACTGTGGGAGCCCCAGTGCGCGGCTCAGACCGCACACGGGGAGGGATGCGACATTTCCCGCTCCCAGCTAATTACCGTGGAGGGCCGCCCTGCAGCCGGAGCCATACGTATTCCCCGCCTGCTTTCGTGCGGGCAGGAAAATCCATTTCACTCAATTAACATTGACCAGAGTTATTTCGCCGCCGACCTCGCTCCTGCTCCCCCAGCAAGAGCCCGGGGGGGGTCAGGCTCCCGGACACCTCGCAGGGTGCACTCGGGTACCCGCTTATTTCAGCTCCGAGCAGGCAAAGCCCTTGGCATACTTTTAAATCCCAGGATATTCTTAAATGATTTTCTTAATTAGGGCTTGGAATTTTTTGAAATTATTTCTGGCTGCCTGGGATAGCTATTCATTAAAAAAAAAAATAAATCTTTAAATCTGTAGTGACTTACAGTACAATTTTATTGACTTAATATTTTTGTATATATTACTTGACTCCAAGGAGGCTGCAGAGGGAATTTCAAGTCAGGCCAGAACACACTTCCAGCTAAGACAAGCATAAGAACTTTTGAAAATATATAATTCAATACTAAATGCATCATTTAAGAAGAACTGCAATAATTAGCTGAGAGGGGAAAAGCTGCAGAACAATAGCCGGGAAAGGAAAGCCATAGCCCATACTGTCGGACGGGCCTCAAGAAATCAGCGCTTGTAACCTGCAGGGGTACGAGTTAGTGCTTTAAGGGACATGGAGAAATATTTAAGCAAACATTCACATATGAACGGGCTTAAATATGATTAAGTCTATCTCTGTAGTCACTGAAGATTAATAGACTGCGCTGGAACAGCTTTACAGAAGTTCCCTCCCAATACCAAGTTGCCGCTCAGTGCCTGTAGCTCTGAAGGTGCCATCTCCTCCTGCCAGAAGGCAGCAGCCAGCGGCTGCCAAAAGGGGGTTGTCCCCATGAAGGACATTAACAGCCCCTCCATCCTACACGGGAAGTGTTGGTGCCAGTCCGGCCCATGAGCCTGCAGACTTTTTTCATAGCAAGTAATGAGCACGCTTCAAAAATCAGCTTAAAATCAGTTTCAACGATAAGGCAGACAGGCACAAAAAATTCATATTTTATTCAATCCAAAAATCAAGCCTAAATATATGGGAAATAAAGTTACAAAAAGGGAAAACACCAAAAGGCATTGTCGGCAGCTACCTGAAACTCCAGCTCTATCCTCAGCATCCGCTTCACAGCGGAGGGTCGGGTGGGTCACGAGGGCTGAGGGAAAACACCGGCAGGCGCGTTCCTCGGCAGAGCCTCGCCGCAGGAAAAACAGGTCATCGCAGCAACCGAAGCAGAGGCTGGGCACGACCGGGACCGTATGGGGGGCGCGAGGCCGG
>NW_009646744.1:405219-426050 GCF_000708025.1 Charadrius vociferus | reverse complement strand
GCGGGCCAGCAACGCCGCTCGCGACAAGCCGCTGATGGGGGGGGGGGTAAAGCTGGTGGGGGGAGATGCTCTGCTCAGTGGGCGTTATCTTTGCCGCTCCAAGTACTTCTTAAAATATTAGTATCCCATATGAATCATGCAATGAAACTCTCATCATGTAAAAAGAATGTGAAATTACTCTACAGTGCAAAAATGACAATTAATAATGAGGGGGTTTGTGTTTGTTTGGGGGTTTCTGTGCGTGGTTGGGGTTTTTTTAAAAAGTAATTAAGGCCTTTCCCTAAATTAGTATTGACAACCAGTTAATGCAGATAGGAGTGCTCCAACCACACAAGGCATTTCCCACAGAAGAGCTGTGCAGAGGGAGCAGGGAGGCGTCTGGCCATCCCAGGCTGCTCCTTACTACCACGTCTCCTCCGGGCACTGGCGCATATTTGCTGTTTCTTTTTCTGAGTGTCGGTAACAGCCAAGTGAAGCTCAGCCCCGTCTCCATTCGCACCCTCCTCTCTCGCCATGGTCTGGCCAAGGCTCCCAGGAACCCTTTAACAGGGATTTTACTTGTTCCTAAATGGAACTGTTTCTGTTGCCTTCCAATGAAAAAACATCGGTTTCCAGGAGCCACTTGCTAGAATTAGGGAGGACAGCTTTTCACCGTGGGGTTTCAGAGGACAAGAACACAGTCTCTGAGCGCAAAGGGCTTTGCAGTATGTAAGTGCTGTGTCTTAGTGCAGAGCTTTAACTGAAGTAGAACTTTTTCTTAATTCAAGAGAACTTTTCTACTCAATTAGTGAATAGGTTGTTGCTTCTGTACAAACAAAACTGGAAATTCAGTTTTTGATGAATAAGTTGAAAGTACCTCTCATAGCAAGAAGGGTTCTCTCATAAAAGGAAAAGCACGAGTTGTTTTTTTTTTTAAACATTAAAAAAATTGTAAAGAGTTATTGACTGGCCTCATTTGTAACGCTTATAGCTGGCCAAGGGGAGTTAAACACTTTATCGTCCTCAATCTTTAACACATGGCGCGCCATTTCCTATTTTTCTCAAACGAAGCTTGAATCCCGTGGCAGAAGCGCCCACACCACCACGGTTCAGAGACAGGAGGAGCAAGTGACCGAGCTGAGCCTCTCGGGCTGCGCGGTCCTCTCCAGCACAGCAGCAAAACAGGACGCCTCGAGCAGCGTCAGCGCGGCCGGTCCTTGGAGTGCGCGAGATTCCTCCACCCGGGGCGGCTGAAGAAGAGAACATGAATTTGCTTCCAGGGAAAACGCGAGCGACGCCGGGACTCAGGGCTCCAGCGGGACAGGGGGGTTTGTGTCCCAGGCGCGAGTGCCGTCCTGCCTCCTCCGGGCCACCAAGGGGCTGGTCGGGCTGGGTACCACCTGTGGCTCGTTTCAGGATTTCCTGAAGCCTTCCTCATTTGGGGCTCTAAAAGCTGTTTTGCCAAATTGCAAAAATTACAGCCCAGCTCCAGCAGTTCGCAGTCGCTGCATACTCAGCTCTGCCCCAGCGCTCCTCCGCTCCTCAATAAGAGCCGGGGGGTTCTGCGCTACCTCTGTAAGGCCACATCTGCCGCTTGCATTTCTTCTGCCTGTGGTGTCTGCTCATCAGAGTAGAAAAAATAAATCTCAGGGTAGTTACCCCAGTAGTAGGAATGAACTTCATACAGCTGAGGAGATTCATCTCCTTTAAAATTACCTTACTTCTACCTTCCAACAGTGAAATGAGTCACCTTTGCTCTCTTTTAGGATTTTTAAGTATCTAAATGCACATATATATAAAAATATATATGAAAAATATTATAAATATATATATTACCAAATGTAGTTGCATTTGTGACTGATCCTGCCAGGTTTGAGAAGAGAAGGGGAAGGGAATCGATCCCAGGTGCCAGAGAGAACAGAAACCGTGGGCTCAGCCCTGGGACAAGCCCCGGGAGCACAAGGAATTTTTGAGGGGTCTCCACATCGATCCTCTCCCTGGGAGCGTGCACAGGCAGCCCGGGCTTGTAGGACCGGGCAGCCTCGCTGGTCCTTTACCAGCCCAGTCAGACCAGAACCAACACACTCGTCCCTACTGCTCTGTCACCCATCGCTCCCGGGAACGAGCCCATTCCTCCCAGCAATTAGGTAACGACTCCGGTTTACAGAGCACAAGCTGTTCTGGCAAATAATTAAAAGAGTGTAGTACAGCACTTGAAGCGTCCGAGTGTTCCTGCAGATCAAGAGCTGTACTGACTCACACAGAGGCGTAGTCCCTCACAAAAGGGGTTTCCTTCCACCATTGCCCCTTTCCCCACGGAACCACCAGAGTGTGAGCGTGCGGTCCTGCCCGGGGATTTTGCAGTGGAATGATGGAGTCATAGAATGGTTTAGGCTGAAGGGACCTTGAAGATCATCAAGTTCCAACCCCCAATTCTGTTGGAATAAACTGAGCTTTCAAAAGAGAAGCGACAACCCCCCCCCCGACCCAGAGCTCCCCCGACACAGGCGCTGGGGCACACGTGGGTATGTACATACGGGTCCTGTGAAGCAGCGCGGTGGTTTCTGACACAGCCCCGTCTCTCCCAGGTCAGCCCTGGCCGGGCACGGGGCAGCTCAGGGCTCAAGACCCTCTTCAGCATCGTTTGCTCAAGCTCAGGCCAAGCTGCGAGGTCAGCCCGCCCAGCGCCGCAGCCGTTTCTCCGTCGTGTTTCCAAAGGACGGAGGGCAGGAGAGTCAGCTCAGCCCCAGGACAGACACTCCTGCTCACACCCGGCAGAACGCGGGATCCCTGTGCTGTGGAGATGCAGCACAGACCCACGATGCTCCGTTATTTGGGATGTGTATGCACATCCATGAGTCACATTCCTCTTCTTTTTTAAAAAAAAACAAAAAACAAACCACACAAACACACTCTGTTGTGTTCAATGCACACTGAAAACAAATTTCGAAGTCTTAAAATTATCCAGAAAATGACATTCTTGTGTTCTAGCCAGCCCCACTCGATTGTAGCAAATACAGTATTTTGATAACATGGATAGGGCTTCGCACGGCTGGATGAGTAATAAATTGGCCAAGAAATGAAACTGATTTTAAAAATCACCCTTTCAGAAGAGACACCCTCTGAAGAAACTCTTTATGTTCTTCTGAAACTCAAAGAAATTACTTGAATTTCTTATCACTTTTGTAACTTTAGACAAGCAGAGCGAAAACTAGTCTTCTATGAATGCAGAGATGATTACCTTGCTGGAATTGCATGCCAAAAATCGCATTCATTAACCTTCTCACGGGAGGGGGGAGCAGAGGCTTTGCAGCACCTCGCCCAGGCTCCCCCATCGTCCTCTGCGCAACAGAAGTTTAGCTGAAGATAACAGGAAAAACATTTAATCGACAGAAGTAGCCTGTGCTTTGCTCAGCACAGCTCTCAAAGTTTCAACCTCTAAATTGGTGACAGTTACCAGATATAGTTACTAGTAACACGGTCACTCAGTAAAGCCGCGCTGGTAACGGCCCAGAGCCCGCGTGGCAAGAAAGAAAAATTAAAGTGGGGGGAGGAATTGACCGGAAGGAAGATTCAGAATAAAAGTTCTCAGATACAGAAGTGGAAGATACATCTTTAAGCAGTAAAAGAGGGTTACCAAGTGACATTTATTTATTGCTTACCATGTGGGGAGAGATGCCCTGCAAGTGATTATGTGCCTCGAATTTGGAGGGGCAAATATTTTCCCTTTCGCCTTAAGCGTATGCCAACGTACACGGTGCTCTCATGGGAGCTGGCAGATGCTGCAGAGACAGACGCTTGCCCAGAAGGCAAACTCCAACAAATTAACATAGAGAAAACCCCATGTGAGGTTTAGAAGACCACATCAGTGGAAGTAACTCCACATAGCACCCCGATAACAACACAGAGTCATAGAATCGCTGAGGTTGGAAGGGACCTTTAAGATCATCAAGTCCAACCATAACCTACCCTGACAAAACCACTTCTAAACCATGTCACCAGGTACCACATCTATGTTTTTTTTGTTTGTTTTTTTTTTTTTTCCCCTCCAAACACCTGCAGGGATGGCAAATCCACCCCCTCCCTGCGCAGCCTGTCCCAATGTTTGATAACCCTTTCAGTGAAAATTTTTTTCCTAATATCCAATCTAAACCTCATCTGACACAACTTGAACCCATTTCCTCTCGTCCTGTCACCTATCAACATGCACCACAAACTGGGGTCAGATCTGCTTCCAGCCTTAGTTGTCTGGAATACAAGATAAGTTATAAAAAGCTATCAAATTAATTGCTTTATGGCCCACAAAAATCAGTGATGCTCAGTTCCCGCTTCCTCACATTTGACTATACATGGTTTGGATTAAAGGTGACGCAGACCTGGACGGAGAGCGGATTAAGATAGAAAGAGAGACTTTAGAGCCGAAGGAAGCGAGGTTGGTGTTCGTGACACACTCCAGACTCCCCCGTGCCCAACGCTGCCGCGGTCGGCGTGTCGGCAAAGCTCGCGGGATCTCCGGGGGCTCCCCAGTACACGGCCCTGAGCACGGCGCAGAGGAATCTTCCTGGAAGATGTACAGTATAGGCGCTCGCGTCTGCCAAAGGGTGAGGTCATCTTGGAAGGAATTTTATTTATTCAGGAAATATTTCTGGAAATATTTACATGTCAAGATTACATGTTTAAATTCCTTGACAAAGCAAGCTCTGGGCCACATGTAGAATTTCTGAAGAGCTCTGCAAGTATATCTTCAGGTTTTCCTGCACACAAAAGGCTTTTACTGGTGGCAGCAACAGATCCTTTCTCTAAAATAAGGAGGTGGAGCGCTGTGTTGAAGACTCCAGTTCTCAGCTGCATAGGACACTGCAATTCATTTCCAGAGCAAATGCAAGGAAAGGGAGTAGCTTCATGCACTCAGGCTCAGAATGATATATGCAACCAGATCCTCCTCATCCGTGCAGAGATGTAGATTCTGTGCAGTTCCTCCACAGGAGAAGGCGCCCAGACCTGCCGGGGTCAGCGCGTCCAAGCCGGGGAGCCCAGGGAAGCTGCCCTTGCCCCAGGCATGGCCAATGCTTAGTGACTAGCAAGCTCTGCCAAGTGCTTTGGATTTTGACTTACTGACAGAACCCAGGCAGTAGTATGGGGGATAAAATCCTGTCCTCTTTACATATCTAGTTTTAATAAAGTAGTTTGCAACTCCACGAGACTACTACCCAGCACTATGAGCAGGCACTTGAAGGAAACACTCCTGCTCTGGAAGAAGACACAATCAGCTCCTCCCTGGTGCTTTCTGTCCATGAGAGTAGTTTAGTGTTTTACTTGATCACTATAGGAGAGAAGAAAAAGATGAGCAAAGGTGTGAAATAGCTTCTGTATGAGGGATGGTGAGATAGACCGTGACTGCAGGCTGCAAGAGAGACTGCTGGGTGGGGGGCGGGCGACACGATAGAACCCTGTAAAATTGTAAGTGGGAAAGAGAAGACTAATTGGGAACAAGTTCATCACTGTGTCCCACAGTCTGAGAGCCAAAGGCATCGGATGAAGTCATTACACGGCAGTTCCCACGCGAACAGGAGGACGCACCGCTGCGCACATCACAGGCTGTGGAACGCTGCCGCAGACGGTACCACAAGCGCTCACGTTTGCTCAAATGCTCTTTCGCAGGTTTTTAGAAGGGGAGGGGAGTCCTTGTAGAGTTACTAAGCCTGGAACCAGCACGCTGGTTTAGGAGGACCCAAAGCACCAGCTCCCACCCGCCTCGCTCCTCCCTGGCACCCAGTGCCCCCAGTGTCCTACAGGGGCAGTCCCTTATTTGTGCTAAATCATAAGTAGTACATTATTTTAAGCCAGAAAATGAAGATAGTGTGAACCGACAGTAGTACGCGTTGGCTTTAATTTTCCCACATGCTGTGATGTCTACTCTACTCTTCCTCAATTATTGCCAAATCCGTGATGTGGATGGGAAATTCCCAGAAGTACAGAGGAATTGTGGAACAGCACAGTCTTTTACCAGATTCGACAGTGTTATTCCTGGAATTACATATAATATTTCTAAAGTTATATCCAGATCTAAGTCTCTATACTCTGCCTGAAGGGAAAAAAATTAGGCTAATTAAGTACCGGAACATAAGATGACTGCACAGTAAGAGCGAGATTATTCAGAGAGCTTAAGGCAACACCACTTTATCTGGTTAATCACAAAGCACAGTCGTTGGCATGAGAAAGAAATGCACAAATACTTCTTCAGGCTTGAAAGCTTTGGACTCAACCTCTATTCACAGCTCGCTTCACCAAGCACAAACTCACCTGTGGGAAAAATCCTTGCGGGGTGCAATTAGCAAAAAAAAATCCCCTGCAAAAAAATCCTTTTTTCTTAAAAAATCCCCCCCCCCCTTTTTTTTTAAAAAAAAAAAAAAAAACAACCCCAAACTAACCAAAAAACCCCAAACCACAATAAACACAACACCAAAGTAACTCCATGACTCCATGTTTTCTAACACTATGATGGTTCTGTTTTGCCCAATTATTCATAGTGAGGTACCAAAAACATTTCCACCTGAGGAGCTGAAGTTCAGTCAGGATTTTCCACTTGAGGTATCGATTGGGAGACTGCAATAAGCATCATGCATTTCCTCTCCCCGAGGCCCTTAAGAGAGGCAAAACCATCCCTGCACGCTTTTGTTCGCCTGCCTCGACCCTGGAACTCCCTCAGGACACACGGCTACCGGCAGCCCCTTCCAAGGCACAGGGACCACCAGCCCACAAGAACACCGGCAACAGCTCTGCTTTGTGTTACGCTTGCCCTAAGTGATGGCACTCGCACAGAAGTTATCTGAAAGCGATTAGCTCATGCACACACACACTTTTTCCTTTTTAGTGCCTCTTACCTGCTAGTTGGGTACTGTTCCGGGCCTTTGGCTTTCCATCTGGAGAGGTGCCGCTATCAGCACAGCGTATTGGCTGGCACTGGTGATAGCGTTATTTCCTTCATAGCTTGCAAATCTGAAAGAGACGTTTGGAAAACACACTAGAAAGGCATTTGCTCCTGGAAAATAGTTTTTGCGCGTTTGACAATGAAAACTCCAGTTTGTTGTCCACGCTCTCAGAAGCGTGCAACCGAGAGAGGTTGTGACTAAGCAGTCTCAGGTTTATCAAAAGAAGACGACATTTAAACAGGACTCTCAGCAAAAAAAGAGGCTTCGCACAGCCTCACACGATGCTGCCACTCCTGTGCCAGCAGTCTTTCAACCGGCATTTTATACCGGCTGTGGCAGCAAGAGACAGGAGGAGAGAGGCAGAGAGGTCCTGTCCACATGGCCACCAGCTCTCCCCCACAGCTCCTCATTTCATCAAGCACTGGTGGAGCTGTGAGGCTTCAGAAGATGATTTCCCAGCACTAGTCCAGCATAGCAGCACAGCAACCTTGTTGTTCACCCCGTAAAGTCCCTGTCTGGATCCTTCAGAACTAGGGATGCCCTTCTTAAATCATCTTATAGAAAACTTAAATAAATTTACATGGGGGGTGGCTCCAGGACCTGAGCATTCTACTCCTAAGTACACAAATATTTTACCTTGTTTTCCAGTTATTTGTTGTGTCCAGTTCTTCAGGTCCCTGCCTGCAAATCCTCTTTATGTTTGAATTCTTCCCAGAGCCCTTTTCCTCACTCTCCTCCCATACCCTCTGCAGAGGAACATGAACACCCCCCCACCACACCCACAATCCTTTTCCACCCGAGCCTAATGCTTTATTGATATCAGCCGACCTTCCCAGGCCGATCATTACCCCTTCATTACCTTCACTTCTGCCTTAACAGCTGTGCTTCCCTTCCTCAGGACAGTTAACTTGCATGGCTCATAGAGAGGAATTCGCATCGGCTCCTGAGGTGGAGCATCTATGTATACTTACAAGTGGAATTTTTTTTTTCTTATGGGCAAAACATGTATTTATGATCAGAATTTACTTTTAATAACAATTGAAACAACAAAAAATAAAAGAAAGGAAGTCTACAAGAAGAAAGAGAGCACTGGTTTCCTTTGAAATAGCCTGCCCTGCTCTGACTGCCGGGTGCCCACGTGCATCGCATACAGCTCTTCACACCGCCCTGAACGCTTATTCCAACTATTGCTCGGGTGCTCATCAGCATTATTTATGGGATACATATGAAGATAAACACAACAATATATTCTTGAAATAATATAATTCTGATGAGATTGGGGAGATGCTAAAATATAGGAGCCCTGGGATTAACAGCCTGAACTAATATCGCAATTGTCATCACATCAAGGGGATCTCAGGAGAGTGGATTATTGATACAACTATGGTGTGAAATCAAAATTGTGTCATTTATAAAGGAAAAAAAAGATGTTCCTGGCATGCAGACAGCTAGTTATGCATGAGTGTAGCACATACAAACCACAATGTTAGAAAAGCCCCAAGAGATGCTATAATTCTGCAAATATAACTATTCAGTATATTCAGATGAAAAAAAAATTCATCTTTACCACACTCCTCAATCAGTTATTTACATAATTTTAGGGGTCTGTTATTCTATCTATTTTTCCTTTGATATTCCTTATTTCTTATCAACACACATTTGTGGTAATTGAGCCGCATGAAAGACCTTAATAAAAGCTAAAAAACATTGTCTACTTGACTGCGAGGGACAGTAAACAGCAGTCGTTTGCTACCACAAACAGCTTCATTATAATTATCCTTTAGCGAAGAGTGGCATTGTGATCGTTTTCATTTCTCCTAAAAAAGAAACATTGAGTTTTGCCTGCACAACCAATTCCTCAGACAGTCCACCAAGCAACATTAGCAAAGCTGCTGTGCCCAAAAACTCATTTTAGCACCGTTTCACCAGCTCATAATTTCTAAAGAAATGAACCGACCAGGGAAACAAGCTGCTTGTTGTTCCCCGGTGATTTTGGGTGCAGGCAGCTGCCCGTGCGCTCATCGAGCTCCCGAGAGCGTGGGCCGAAGCGGCTGCGCTGTGGCTCATGCCTGTGATGGGGATGGTTTGTGCCCCGGAGATGAGGAAGGCGCCAGCCGGGTCATCGCATCTGATGTGCAAGTTTTAAATACATGTGATGGAGGGTGTGTGTCCCAACGAGCGGCGGTGCCCGGCGCAGGAAGTGTGACCCGGTCCCCTGTGTAGCTAACGGCCAAGGACACGCGTGCCCGCAGGTGGTGCGCATGGGGGCTTCAGACCCGATGCTCTCTCTGCGGCGCCTTTCTCTGCCCGTACACAGCGACTGTGTGAACTCACACCAACTGCGCTTCTCAAACAGGCGCGGTGGGAGGTTAAAGTTAGTTTTCCTGCCACATCCAGTCCAACTGAGAGAAAAAACACACTTTTTTGTCTGGCATCTCACTCCACGGTCATCTCCTGTAGACACGCGGTGACGCAGGAGGAGGGGTAAAAGTGTCTTTAGAAACGCCCATGTCAGTGGTCCCTTTCTCCGGCTCTTCTGAGCAGTCAGGTTTACTCAGTGGGTAAAACACCAAAACCCACTTTGTATTTAGCAAGAAAATATTTGGTCTCTGACTAGATGAGCTCACGGTTTGCGATAAGAACTGCATTCTTCTTGTTCCCATCCCCAACCCAGATCTGGATTGTGGCCACCCATGTCAAGAGTGCTCGCTGCTCCTCGAGCACCCGAGCCCGGGCTGGGGAGCTGCCACCCCACCGGCTCCCACCACCCCACCGCCACGGGCACTGCCGGTGTGCAGGTAACGGCGGAGAAACGCTAACGGTGGCATGACCTGCGACACGGGCAGAAGGGGAACATGCCCGCGCAGATCCGTATGGGGAACTGGGTTTTGTGATGAGGCTCGGGGGGGGTCATCACAACTTCACCACCCCCATTTTCTCTTCTTTCATGAAGAACAGAGCACAAACATGAGCTATAAGGGGTTTTGGGGTTTTTTTTTGCTTTAACTAACTCAGCTTCTGTGGCCTGTAGAAGGCAGAAGGCTCACTGCCTTTTACGTGTCGTTACAAGGGAGGCAGGAAAATGCGGTGACTTGGAGAGTCCTGAAAATGCCCCTTCAGAATAACTGTCGGAAAATATCAGTAACATGAATAGCGATGCTAAATGGCACCTGTACCTTTTTGCATTTTTCCTGTCTTAATTATAATAAAGACACGGAATCTGGATACTTATCTTAGAAACTGCACATCTATAATGAATAGAGCTGACAAGTAAATGAAGAAAGTAAAGTAAGTGCTCATTCCTTCATGACTTGGAGGTAAAATGAGCAAATAGATATTTTACCTGCTAATATTTCATGCAACCTGAAGCCTAGTTATTCTGGTTGCCAACATCCTGAGTGAAATTAGTGTTATATAAGCTATTTTATTTGTATTGTCTCATCTTGGAAAGGCAAACTGATTTTGGAACCCTCTGATTTTTCTGTAAGGAAGGCCCAGTGGAGCTGGGAAGTGCCAAGGTCTATGGATGGAATGAAGTACTCCAGCTATTCTAGCGCTCTCTCTTAGAAACACATCGTTGTAAGTGGAAATGCAAATACCGTATGCTCTTATTGAGGTTGTAATTAATGCATTTGGGAAAGGAACCAATGTAAATGATTTTTTATAACAGTGAGCCTTTATATAAAGCTGGACTATTTAAAAGCATGCCCACTATGCGAAGGCAGAGAGGGAAGTGTCAGGCCATATTTACGAACTGTCAAGGTTGAGTTGATTTTCATAAAACCCTTCAGTAATGGTTTCTAATTCTGATGCTCAGCTTAAGGGCTCAGGAGCTCAGGTCTTCTCAATGGCAATAAAGCATCTTTAAAATTCAGATGGGAGTTATGCTCTGTCCCTCAGGTGTGGGTCACCTGACCCATGGCCAGGCCTGAAGATGCTGGACAGATTGGTAAAAGTTTCAGCGGAGCTAGTATTTTGAATAGCACATATATACAGCAGCTTTCCAGTGCCTAAAGGGGCTCCAGGAGAGCTGGGGGGGGACTCTGCATCAGGGAGGGGAGCTGTGGGATGAGGGGAACGGTTTGACACTGGAAGAGCATAGAAGGAAGAAATTTTCATGACCGTGGCGGTGGTGATCCCCTGGGGCAGGTTGCCCCGAGAAGCTGTGCCTGCCCCATCCCTGGAGGTGTTCAAGGCCAGGTTGGACGGGGCTTGGAGCAACCTGTGCTGGGGGGAGGTGTCCCTGCCCAGGGCAGGGGGTGGCACTGGATGGTCTTCAAGGTCCCTTCCCACCCAAACCATTCTATGATTCCATGATTCTGTGATTCTCTCATTTTGTGATTCTATTTATTGCTGATACCCAGGTCCCAGCACACAGTGGCCATCCTGCAGATGGGGGATCCTCTCAGCATGTCCCCGTGACTTGTTGCCCATCAGGTCATGGGAGAGCACCAGTGACTCTCCTGGAGTCCAGCCTCTGCTTTAGCTTCATTTTAATGGCAACTGTGTACGCTGGGGCGGCTCCACACCAGGTACCGGAGCAGGGAAGGTGGGGATGGGTCGGGAACATGGACACGGAGGCACCCACTGTCCTGGTGTCAGCACCGTCCAGCTGTCCCCATCCCCAGGACACCGGGGATGCTGCCCCGCGTCCCCCTCGCTCCGGCACCTGAGCCCCGTGCGGCGGCGGGGCACTGTGACCGGCAGTGTCGGCTTGGGAGAGGCCACCCAGAAATGGAAATCAAAGGAGCAGATGATGCTCGGTGGTACTCTTCATGTTGAACTATGTAATTAATATTAACAGAGTTATAATTTGATGAAATGTGTTTTTTGTCAGAAGGATTAAGTGTACCCTTATTCCATTGGCTCGTTGCGACACAGCGAGGTTTAAAATTCCTGCCTTTGCAGGCAAAGGACAGTTCTTGTGCCTCTGTCCCTGCAGGAGGAGACGGCAAAGGCTGAGGGAGAGGAGAGGCGGCAGGCTGAGCCCGTGGCAGCTCCTCCTGTCCACCGCCTATATGGCAGCACACAGGCACAGCTCTCCAGGACTCTGGCATACACTTCCCAGGAGAGGAGAAATTAGTATTAAAAATTTCATGCATCAGAAGGAGATGATTAATTTTCTCCCAACTAATGACTAAAATGAGATAATTTTCCACGTACTGATCCGGAGTCCAGCAACATCAGCAAAAAGACTCGTATTGACTTTGTGGGATTTTGCACCAGTGTCATTTTATGGTTCACTTCAGCAGAATGATACATTTAGAGTGGGAAAGGGAGGCTATAGGATTTGCTAGGAAGGAGATCATTTTTCAGAAAGAAGGATGTTTACCTGCGTTTTCTCTGCTGCTAAGGCAACTGAAAGAGAGCATTGTTGTTTTGTTTTTAATTAAAGTTTTTAACATTCATCTCAGCCACCGTATTGACTTTTTAATATATGAATAAATATTAAAAAGCACATATATTTTATACTCCCTGCTCTGCATTTATTCACTGCAACTTACAGGATTCTTTCCAGCAAACTGAGTTACACATTTTCAGCAGCATCCTGCCACATCTTTAAAAAAAAAAAAAAAAGTAGGGCAGAAAAACCACCACATTAACCCACTGTGTCCTGAAATGAGTGTGTGCTCCGTTCAGAACAGACTTCATCATTAATAGGTTTCGTACCTATTTATAGCGAGGAGCCTACAGCATTTCTGAAACATCCTGTAAACATTAATCCTCTGCATACTCCCATAACGCAGCCAAATATCATTTTCCTCCTTTCAGAACACAGGGATTGACTCCCAGACGTAAATATCAGCACTCAGATACCACAGTGACGGGCTCCGAGTCAAAACCGCCTTTGCCGGTGACAGAGCTCCGAGCAGAGCTCAGCGATGCCGAGTGCCGCGGGCTGGGGGTCTTCAGGGAAAAAAGAGGGTTTTGTCAGAAAATGCCACTCAATCAAACCCCAAAGAGCGTGCAGAAACACGCTGGTTTTGAGACTCTTTGCACAAGCTTGTTGGCAATTTGCCCTCTCTCCTGCCCGGTCCCCTGAGCTCCCCCGGGAGCGGGGTCCGACCCAGCCCTCCCAAAGCCGCTTCGGGCGTTGGGGTGCACCAGGACACCCAGAACCCCTTTGAGTCTTCAGCCTGAGATACCTCAACATTTTCAGAGCTGACCCGTTATGCCTTCGAATGATTAGGTGCAGATGAATAAATAGCGCGACAGTTTCAATTTCCTAAGAAATGGGTTTTCTCTGAAAGCAGCACACTTGGTGCCGGGCGAGGGCTAGCAGGTCCAGCTCTCGCTCAGCTGAGGTTGGCGCCCGACGCCACGCGGCAGGAGAGCGGGCACGGGGGGTGACCCCTCCTCTGATCGCGCTGTGGACGTGGACAGTTGTGGTGGAGCCCCGAGCGCGTGCCCTGCCGAGGTGGGGCTGTGCCATTCGCTCGTGAAGGTGTGGGGAGGACAGATACTGCATAAAGAAAGGGACGGGTATTAATAAGGTGATAAGCTGCCAAATACAGCGCTGGATGGTCTTCGTGCTGAAAGGTTAATTAAACCGGCAAAGCTTACACGCGCACGGCAGAATTGCTACGGCTCTTTTCCCTTTAAATATTTTGCATACTTAATTAAACTTTAGTCCCCTCCCTGCACACACACAAATAAATAAATAAACATAGTGAATCAAGTCAACCATAATTCCAATTAGTCCCAGCTGTTATTTCACCATCCTTTAAGGCCCTGTCTGCAGGGCTCAGAAATAGGTTGCACATGGCCTCATGCGAGGAGACATGAAATAATTGCTTCAATCTGAATGAAGAGTAACTAATTTTGTTCATGTATTATTCAGAATGACAGGGACATTACTGTAATAATTCCTAACTTGTTCAATATTCTCAAGAATGGTGGAGAAAAAAATGCATTTGCAGCCACACAAAGTGGTATGAACTGCATCTCCGGGCTGAACCTCTGCCTGCTTCCCTATTTATTTTTAAGAACGTTTCCAAATCACGCTACTTTTCACAGCTAAGATTCATTTTGACTGGAAGTATGAGGAGAGCTCTTCTTGAGCCAATGTGACCTGTTACTGATTTAGCAAAAATAGATGATGTCACTGGAAATAAATGACTCTTCAGTATTTCTTCTCTCACTGTTTTTCTCCTAAAGAAAGAAAGAATGACTTTGGTAAGTCAGTTAGCAATAAAATTAGTAAATGACTGTAAGGAAATCTGCTTGGAGAGGACACCTTTAGATGCTAATAAACAAATTTATTTGTTATCTATTTATGGCCACGCACACTGTAGCCTGACTTTAAAAAATTTGCATTATGATTTAATGAACCGACAACGAGTTTAAAAAAAAAAGATGTTGTAAATTGTCATTATTTAATGAAGAGGAGAAAGAATAAAAGCAGGGATAAAAATAAAATGAAAATCAAAAGAGGGACAAGACATGAAAGATTACAGTGGGTGGGCTTAGACATATGTCTGTATGTCAGCTTTTTAATGGAAAGAAAAACGATAAAAATCTTAAATAAGTTTCTTTGTATAAGTTTCAAAAGTTGCACTGGTTTGAAATCATTAGGTGACTGATCAAATATTGTTTTTTTTCCCTTTTGTTTCCCCCCCTGTGTATAAATTAACAGGGTTGAGGAGCAAAGAATGAAAAGTAGGAAAGGCTAACGTTACAGGTTGGCTCACAACAGGTAATGTTAAAAGAAGTATCTGCAAACAGTCTATTTGTGATGAGAAATTCTAACTGAAACGGACTTGAATGCCCACGTATACACGCGTGGGCACACAAAATCGCAGAGCTCAGACAGAGCGGTGCAATTGCTTTTTCCTGACTTGATTTCGGCAGTGAAGGGATTGGGTCGAACCCGATCGGGCAGTGCAGAAGGATCCGGTATTGGAGCGATTGTGTCTGACGCTCAGAGAGCCAACAAAGGGGTAACCAGCGTGTGAACGGAAGGAAGCGCGTGGTTTCCAATGCTGTCGTGTGCACGGGTTAGGGAAAGGCACAGCTGAAAAAATCCTTTGCTACTTGGTCATGGACGTTGACATGAGAAACCCAAGGCGTTTCAGGCCCGGCTGGGTTCCCTGGCTGTCGGTTCCCAGTTTGAGAAGTTGAGTATGTGCAGATAGAGCACGCTGAGCTGATGACAAAGAGTGTGACAGAACAAGTTTCTAGCTAATTGATTTGAATGTTTACTGATTAGTTGATACACGGGGACCTTGAAAGCGGTCAGCACATGGCCGGCAGTCTGGTCAAAACTAACCAACAGAACATCGATAAACAGCTGAGCAAAACCAGAAGGATAAAATCAGTTCCCTAAATATCAGCATTATGCAAAAGTTTATAAGGCATCAGGAATCAGTTGAAAAACAGCACACTTTTTTTTTTAAAAAAGCACACAGAGGCGGGTTGGCAGATGTGTGTCAGTGCCGGCACACATGTCGTGTCAGGTGCCGGTTTCCAGCGGTTCTCAGTGACTAATTACAGCCTTTGCAATTACCACAGTACTGTTCTGATCCTTTAAAACAATAACATTTTGTTCACTGAATGCTGCAAACTCAATTTACTTATCACATTGCTTTCAACAGCGAAACCATAAGGAGACTGAGGGTGACCCACTTTTTTCCCTCTAAGCAGTCCGATGGTCCTTCGACAGAGAACGGTCAAGAAACTCTGCCCTAAGAAGCCCCATGGTTTATAAAATCTCATTCCCATTGACAGAACTTGCTCGCACCAGTTCAGTATTAGCTCAGTGCTAAAAGGTCACCAAAAGTTCTCTATGGAAAATGTGCAAGCTGCAGGATGGCTAACTCTGCAGGGGCAGACGGTGTCTTACGGACAGACCACCCAGCTGTCAAAACTTTCGGCAATTTCTTTTCTGATGCATTTCCCGGTCACAAGTATTTTGCTGCAGTTTAAGGGCTGAAGTAATATGTTAAAACAACATATTGTATTAAAACTGAAAGAAATTAATGTATCTCATGAGTCTTGGAGATACAGCTAAGGAAAACATGACTATGAAAGTCATGATAAAATCTCCCGAGTGGGCCATCCTGAGACTAAATGTGGGTAAGTATCAAGTTAGAGAACAGAGGTGCGCCTTGCTGACAGACCGTTTTCAAGCTGGATGCGTTGTCACTGTTCTCACCCACATTCCCAGCACAAAGCACTCCTCTCAATGCTGCCTTCCACCGCAGTGCAGACCCAGTTTCTGCAAATACTGAGATTTCTCTTTCCTCGTTGAATGTCTTATGAGATACCATAGGAACGAAACCATGTTGTCAGGTCACCTTCTTCTATTTATGCAATTTCTACCCCTTAATTTTCAGAGGTAACCAGTGATTTTAAGGGTTTCTGTACTGGAGTAGTTAGTGCTGGGTCTCACAGACCACTCGGTGACTCGGAGCCCCCCGGGCCCCCGGCACCGCTGGGGTGGGCTGCTGCTCACACCTGATCCTGGCGTGGGTTTTTCTGCCGTTTGTACCGCCCGGAGCCAGTCCACACTGCCTGTAATTTGGGATGGCTGCACAGTCCCAGACCTAACCCTTATGTCAGCCAGTACACACCGGTTGGTTCCAACCTGAAAGGTGAGCTCACGTTGGGTGAGGGTCGCGCCGTGCGGGGTGGGCTGTAAAACCCTCCGAGTACCGTCGGCAGTTTGGCTGTAGCGCTCACTGAAAACCAGCCAGACGTTCTTCGCAAACGTCTTTGCGATTATCCTCGTGTTCCCCGGCCTCGCGTGAACCTGCCCGGTGCCCGCGGGGAGAGGGGCCCCCCAGCACGGCAGCCAGCCCCCCAGATGGGGATGGGCCCCCGCTGCCCTGCCCGGGCACGGGGGTGCCCTTCGTCCCCCCGCGGCATTCGGCTCGGGCTGCAGGGAGCGAGACAGGGGTGGGCAGAGGAATGAGGGTTTTTTTTCCCCCCAAAAAAGTACAAAAGGAGTCTTTTTTCTCATGATCACCATCAACTGCTGTGTAAATTGTCCCTGGGCTGGTTAAATTTCAGCGGCAGCAGTGCTCAAGCGCACATCCCAGTACAGCTCTGAACTGTCACCTCCTCTGTGATTGCGCTCGTCAGCGCTCCGTTCGCTGGATTTAGGAATATGAAGTTACTGTTTTGATCCAGGTACTGTCGCTGCTCCTCTCGCCTGGTTTCCTCCTGCAGCTGCTGAGAACATTCTTACAGATTTGTCAGGTAAGGCTTTATCCCTTTAAAAAATACAGAAGAAAAAGCATCTGGACTATTTTCTTTTTTTTTAAACCAACTTGAACTCCTCCAGCTGTTGTGTGACCTCATCCTTTATTAATTTCTGTAGACTTGTATTTACCATTGAGATCAACCCTACAAGTGTATAATTTCCTGATTTCTCTCCAGCTACTTTATTAAAGATTGGGGTTAGAGATTCGCTCCCCCTGAGTCCCTTGATAACCCTCCTTCTCTCGCAGGAGTTGTTAAGGAGTAGATGATGCATCACAGGTTCCTTTATAGCAACAATAATTGTTCTGCTTCGGAAGCAACTGTGGCTTATAAACTGCAGTTTTTCTGAAATTGCTTTTCTTCTTTCCCTTATTGCTAAGGAAGATATTGGCACCGAAATGTGATTTGAGAGCTCGTGTTCTCTTATTTTCTCCCCTACCTGAAGCCAGTGCAGATGCTACGGTTGCGATGCCACCACTGACATCTGTGTAACCAAATCCAGCCTCGTAAACAGGAAGCAGAAGTGACAGCAGCAATTTCAATAGGTGCTTTTCTTCTGCTGAAACCATTATTTCAGGCCGGATATATAAATCACACCGACTCCGAAGTGCCCAGTTCCAAGTCTCCGGCCGTCCTCAGCTACCTGGATGTGCCCCAGCCCTTCACCTCGCTGACAGCCCGGCTGCTTTCTCCGAGGCGCTGGGCGATGGCAGCTCCTCGTTTTGGGGGAGGAAAAGGGAGGATGATCATCATTACAAAAGACCATAAGATAATTTTCGTGTCTGTGAGCCAGGGCTGGCTGTTTCGGCAGAAGCAGCTCTTGGCACGCAGCCCCAGCACGGGTCCAGGCTCAGTACCCAAAGCCCAAACTGCTTTCCCTGCCCCAGACGTCCCACTGCGTGCTGGGGATGTGCCACCAGCCTCCCGCGCCAGACCACCAGCCCGGCCATCCTTCAGGGACCCTCGTTTATTCAGTGCTTACTCTGTTTAATTAAGGCCAGCGATCCCCCATCTCTGATCTCACAGCTGGTATTTTCGGCTGTGGATGTCCGACCTCAGCGCTCGAAAGCCGTGAGCAAACGGGACCCTCCACCCACTCCACCGTCCCGGGCTGTCGCCACCCCCCCCGGGAAGCAAAGGTACAATGTGAGCGTGGTCTCCGTCCCCCTCCTCGCCTGCTGAAGCACCGTGGTGCCGGCGCGCTCCCCCCGACCCAACTACGCGGCCAACGGCCCCGTGGCTGAATGGCCCTCGCTGGCGCAGAGACAGGGACTGCTGCCTGCATGGCGGGGGAGGCTGATAGCTAAAAAAGGCAGAAAGGGACAGGAATAAAGAAAAAAACATGTGTGAAATATACAGAGTCTGAATAGGGGTGAGAAATCTTACTGTTTGTAATATTTGGGATTTACAGTCCACATATGATCACGTCTTATCCCAATTTATAATTCCCCATCTTTTCTGCACTAGTGGCGGGAGACCGCTCAGGGCAGAGCATAAAATGGCACTATAGTGACATGATATGTTAGTTGTATAATTTATATTTATTAAATTTTGCTTTGTGCAAATACAATTTATATTCATGTGGGTCCTCAAATAACTGCCCAAATGGTAATACACTGGAAATGATAACATTTCATTACCTCTGGCTTGCAGAGGAGGGAAGGGAAAAGCTGCCTTGTCCAGGAACGCCCCACAACAGCCCAGGAGAAGAAATCATCGCAACTGCGGCCAAAAGGGGCCGGAGGGTTCTGCAGAGGGAGGGGGGGAGGGGGAGGATGGTATTAGTGAAACGGGAAGTTGGTAAATGAGTTTGTTTTCACTGCATTTCAACACCCAGAGCTTTGAAGGGATTTCTTTTTTTTTTTTTTTTTTTTTGGTTCCTTTTTCCCAGTGCATCAGTAGAAGTTGAAGGAAGAGGACATCTTCATCCCCCGCGGGGAAGGCAGAGGGCTCCCCCGCTGCCAGCTCAGCTCCCAGGAGGGGTGTCTGAGAGCCCGGCGCTGGGTGCCCCCTCCGCCCCGCCGGGGAGGGGGACATAACGGGCAGCGGTTGTTCGAGCTTTATTGGAAACACAGAGATTGCGTTTATCATATCAACGGGCATAAAGCAAATGGGTGATTTATAAATATTTGCATCCTGTAATTGTCTTTAGGAAAGATCAGCTGGGTTAAATCACACCGGGGCCATTTTTCTGTGAGGAACAGCAGAATAGTTAACAAGTTTCATTTCCACCACTCAAGCAGATAATGTGCGATCTCTCAGTCCGATCACACATCTGCTTCAAAATGGCACTTCGCGAGGGAGCACCTCGGATCGGACATGTTCTTTCAACTGTTTGTATGGGAAATGACTTCCCAGACCATCTGAGGGTTGCTGGGATGACTCCCACTGTCAGGAGGTGGTTCTCCTGCGTGACGGGAGGCAGTACATGGCTCTGCGCGGGGACGACAGAGCAAACAGCTGGAAATGAGCGTGGGCTCGGCTGCTAATCTGCAAACTCTTTCTGGGAGCAGTGAAGGCGGCTGAACGGGTCTGGGTCAGACCCCTTAAGGTGTTAGTGGTTTTCAGTACCATAATACATGATAAAGCTGCACCTTGACTTGTGTTTAAGGGTTGATTCTGAGTTTTATGAATCAATTCCAAACGCTTACTGAGGCCAGTCTAAGGCAGGAGCCGGTGAAAGTAGCACAGCCTTACATTGCATTTCTCCTGGCTGTGGAGATACGATCCTATGAGACTTTCTTGAAGACATAAAGTTAGTGACTTACGGACATGATCAAATATTTAAATCTTCTTCTGTATTTCTCCTCTTTCTGCTAGGAAGTACTTTTTCAATATTTCAACTACATTGCAACGTTTGGAGAAATGTCTTACTAAGAAGACTTAGCCAGTGTAACGGAAGTTTGAGAGACCCCACCTGGAGTACTGCATCCAGCTCTGGAGCACCCAACAGAGGAAAGACATGGACCTGTTGGAGTGGTGCCAGAGGAGGCCACAAAGATGACCAGAGGGTTAGCACACCTCTCCTGCAAAGACAGGCTGAGAGTTGGGGTGTTCAGCCTGGAGAAGAGAAGGCTCCGGGGAGACCTTATTGCAGCCCTCCAGTCCCTAAAGGGGTACAGCAGAGCTGGGGAGGGACTTTTTACTGGGGCATGTAGTGATAGGATGAGGGGTGATGCCTTCAAACTGGAAGAGGATAGGTTTGGATGGGATATGAGGAAGAAATTATTGACTGTGCGGGCGGTGATCCCCTGGGGCAGGTTGCCCCGAGAAGCTGTGGCTGTCCCATCCCTGGAGGTGTTCAAGGCCAGGTTGGACGGGGCTTGGAGCAACCTGGGCTGGGGGGAGGTGGCCCTGCCCAGGGCAGGGGGTGGCACTGGATGGTCTTTAAGGTCCCTTCTGACCCAAACCATTCTGTGATTCTATAATTTTAATAATGTCTATTTTTATATCTGCTAGATGCCAACCATCTGAGCTAATAGAATATAATTTGAAGACTAGATTTAGTCATTTTCTTTATTATTAGGTCTTGATGTACTTCTCTCAACTCCAAAATACTCATTACATGTAATTAGGAAGAAGATTAGAGTGCTGTTAAGATGCAGAATAATGATGCAGCTCAACAAGGGCCAGTGGAAAAAACAACCCACTTAGGAAAATGTCTCAAAAGTGCTGAGCAGAAGAGGGCATTTAAAAAAAATGATAAAGATGAGAGCT
>NW_009646744.1:333879-405162 GCF_000708025.1 Charadrius vociferus | reverse complement strand
ATGACTATACCTCCCTCTAAAATGAATCCCTTGTGTTTATTTAGACGGCTGAAGTAACATTAGTAAGATAATTCCCTAAGAACCACCCTCTGTGTCTTTTTCATAAACTCCCACCCCAAATAGCATAATTAATTTCACAGTTGTATAGAAGAATAATAAGAAAAAAAAATCCACCCTTTGGGAGGTAGGTGGTAATTTCTATCTGATAGAAATTGTGATTAGACACAGCATATAAAACTTTCTGATAATTCACTCACCAGAAATTGCCATATTATACCTATCAGAGAGCTGGTGATATGAAACTTAACGAGCTGATATTTTACTCTGATTTCCTTGAGCATGGTCCAATTTATTAAATCAAAATTCTAAATTAGCTTTAATATGAAATAAGATTTTTAAATTTCAGAGTAATGTATGTCAGAAGGCATGAAACAGATAATGGGACAGCTAACAGAAATTAAGTCATATGCAGTGCTGAAAGACAGGTTAAGAGGAAAAAGAAGAATATTTCTGAGATTTCTGTTGAAGTAACGGATAAAAGACAAGAAAAGGGCTCAAGGCTGCGTCTGTAACACTGTACAAGGCAGCACACCGCAAGGCATTACCAACATGGGAACCTATTTCTGGTTCTATCACCAACTCCCCATATGACATCACATGAATTATTTCAGGACCAAATCACTTTTCCCATAGATACGTATTAAATAGCAAACGAGCTGTTCCAATGCGGTTTCCCATCTCTCCCCGGCCGACGCCTCGCAGGACGTGGTGCTCCACCGCCGCAGCACAGCACGCCCGTGCCGGCGCCGATGGCCATCCCCGGTAGCACAGAGCCATCTCAAACCATCCCCTAAAAATAAAGGACACATGTAAATGGCTGCTAAGCTGTGTGGGGAGCCGGGGGCTTGGGAGACAACAGGGAGACGAGGCTTCCTCAGGACACCCCCCTTTCCAAAACATTCCTGCACCACGGCTGCCAGGGCCGTGGGGGAAGAAGCATCAACAGCCCCACTGAGCTTCTTCCAGCCTTGCTGCTCCCCGCGCGGCTGAGCAAGCAGACGGGAAGGGGTTGGGGCAAAGGGAATCCTCTCTCCTAGCAGAGACACTGCGTAACAGCCAAGGGACCGTAAATGTCCTTTTTTTTCCCCTTCCTCAAATTTGCGGACCAGCAGTCGCTGTCTGGTTCCCTGCCTGCAGCCGGACAGGCAGAACGCAGCGGGGCTGGCGGTGCCTGCGCAGGGGAAGCAGAGCGTGACGGCATTGATGCCGATCACCGCGGCAGGGCTGGGAATGGACCAAAATACAGGCGACTGGCTCCAAAACTGTGCTGGTGGGGCAGCCGTTCCTTCGATCTGGGGTGGTGGTGCACGCCAGCGGTGCTGCCCGCTCCCCGAGCCCCAACACGTGGCCGTCCGGCGCTGCCGCCACGCTGCCCGCCCCGGGCACGGTGCCGTGGTCGGGGACCCGGCGGGGTGCGGGTGGTTACTGCTGCAGCCCAATCAATCTCCTCTGCTTGTTTATAAGTATCTGTGACTCACAGACGTTTTTCCTGCTCCTTAATTGCCAGTTTCCTGAGAAACCGTTGCAGCCAGCCAATCGGCTGCAGAATTATGACTTAGTGACTAGATACAATTGGGAAAAATAAATACAGCATTATTGGTAAATTGAACAGCACTTTTCTAAGTACATCACGTATTTATAAACAACACATACATCTGCAGAAACCGAGAACCCCCTTGCCTTGCTAGAGGAGGTCTCTGAAGGTCTTATTCTGAGAAGCGGTGCCCACTCCCCTCTGCCCGACTGCCTGTCTGTGCAATGAAGGACGCGTGCCGCGGGTATGTCGGTGGCCCGTGCCCGGGGAGCACGCGCTCCCCGCCAGCCACGGCAGGGTGCACAGCACTCGCAGCTCGCTTGGCCGGGCACCAGCACCCGTATTGCCCCAGAGGAGCCCGGAGCAGGAAGGTGGTTTGACTGCTGATCACCTCTCCTGCCCAGGCTGGTGTCCAGCCGGAGGCGCTGCCTGCACCGGCTCACCACCGCGCTGCACAGAAGGGAGGGGACTGGGGGGTCGGGGGGACAGGGCTAGAGAAAAGGAGGATAGGGTTAGAGCAGTGACTGGTGCAGCAGCAGGGATGCTGGGGGCTGTGGCTTCACACCAGCCGCTGAATCTCTGTATTTTCATCTCCGCATCCATAAAAGCATAGAATCATAGAATTGCTGAGGTTGGAAGGGACCTTCAAGATCATTAAGTCCAACCATAACCTACCCTGACAAAACCCCCTCTAAACCATGTCCCCAAGTACCACATCTACCCTTTTTTTAAGCACCTCCAGGGATGGTGGATCCCCCCCCCCCCTGGCCAGCCTCTTCCAGTGTTTGATAACCTTTTCCGTGCATTTTTTTTTCCTACTATCCAATCTAAACCTCGCCTGGCACAACTCGATCCCATTTCCTCTCATCCTATGGGGGACCAATAGTGCAGGCATGTGCCAGAACCGGGCACCAGGGCACTACCACCCTTCTGGCCTGGGTTCAACGTTGAACAACGGACTGCGGAGGAGGGCGATGAGGCACCGAGTGCACTACGGCTCGCTGGAAGAAGAAACCCGCAGCCACATCCCCGGGCAGAGCCTGTGGCTCGGGCTGATGCCGTGGCCAAGCACAGCAGAAGCGGGTGACCGTCCCTGCTTGCCCCGGCTGCGCTCACGCTGCTCCCCTGCCCCGCTCCCCGCTGCGCAGGGGGTACGGGGGGCAGTCCCGGGGTGCCGGGGGGTCCCCAGGACAGGAGCAGAGCTCCGCGCTGGGCACGGCAGTAGGGAAGGGCAGCAGCGAGCTGTCCCACGGCTCAGCTCTCTCATCTGCCTCTCCCCTATGTTTCCTAATCCTGCTTTGGATCCTGCACCTCCCAAACCGTGCTGGCTTCCAAAGAGCCCGTATGGATTGGTACAGTGGTCTTAATAAACAAATCGGAATCCTTGGAGAAACCACAATACAGTATTATTATGATGATTTTTATTATTCAGCATTGTTATAGAAGTGATGCACAAGATCTAAATAAGAGAGAGAAGACAATCTCTGCCTTCAGTATTAGTCACTGCTCAATTACAGCTTCATTCAAAGCCATTAATTGGTAGAAAGAAATAAGCCTGTGAAGTCACTCTAGCACAGCGTGTTATTTCCTTTATTCTTTTAATACATGATTATGTTTGGGAAGCTTGGAAGTTTTTTTTAGCGATCATTTGGTAAAGCCACTCTAATAGTTGTTAAAAGGCTAGGAAACACAATGTCGGTTAATTTTGGATGAGATCATAGGGAACTAGGGGAAAGGATATAAAAAATATAACGGCATAACAGAAAATGATAAGTGGGAGGAGTGCAGCACCTAAACAACGGCATGATCCGTTCGATGATTCAGCCAGGCAGGCAAGGTAATTGGAGAGTTGTGTACTGATAAGTTTTCTCCAAAGAGTGCTAGCAGGCAATGTACCCGCGGCCTCGCGCCCCGCAGCGGGATGTCAGCACTGCCTGTCTGCAGACCTCAGATTGCGAGTACCCTTGGTACTTCACTTATTGCACGTGGTGATAGCGGCAGCCTGAATCCTCCGCTCCTTCTTCCAGCGCTTGAATCAGACCCACGTGAAACCCCCCCATCCTCCTCCTGGTGCCGGCAGAGCGGGGAAACTGAGGCAGGAGGGCAAGGGACGGGCTCGAGGCAGCCGTGCGGGGTTGGGGTCGCTCCGCAGTGAGCGTCCTGCTTTGATGTGGTCAGCGGAGACGGGTGCTCGTGGGGACTGACCCCGAGTCATGCCGGACAGTCCCTGCAAGTCGTGTGCCCGCCAATCTAACGCCGGCACCGACGGGCTGAAGGTGAGGAGCTGCGGCATCAGCTCTTCTGCCCTGAAGGTCCCTCTCTGTTTGGAGGATAACATTTATCTGCTGTCTAAAATTCACATATCTACTCCAAATGCTCTGAAAACCTGTGTGTTTCAGCTGCATATGGAGCAGACTTAAAGTCCTGGACTTGGAATCACTTCAGCTAGGGGGCTTTGAAACAAGGAGTTCAGTTCCTTTCTTCCCCCAAACCAAACACATCATTTTTCTGCAGGATGACACTTAATCTTTGTCTTTGCCCTCAGACCTAGTGCTCAAGCTGTGGTTCTGACCAAGATCAAAATAATTTCCGCTGGCCAAGACTCACCGTTTGACATTCCACCTGTTTGAAGCAAAATTGGAAATGGTATTTATGATGAAGATTAGCTCATGGCCATTAAGTGGTCTGGGCTGAAGATGGATATTTGCTGTCAAAGTGGCGGTGGTGATTTATCTCAGCTGAATGTTTCCCCGGCTATATGAAGTTACTGCCACAGAGCTCTTCTGGCAGAAGAAATCCGTTAACGTTCCTGAGCTGCATTTTTGCAAAGCTGAAGAACTGACCCCAAAATGCTTTTGTAAGGACAAGAGGAGAGATCTTGCATTTTCCCTTTCTCAGACTGAGTTGTCAGAATTACTCAGTACTGGAGCAGTATCAAACAGCTGG
This sequence comes from Charadrius vociferus, assembly GCF_000708025.1. NCBI lineage: Eukaryota > Metazoa > Chordata > Aves > Charadriiformes > Charadriidae > Charadrius > Charadrius vociferus. Next base: position 400,622 of record NW_009646744.1, on the reverse strand, counting down.
GGAAAACAGAAAAAAAACCCCCAAAAAGGAAATGAATTGTTTCTACAATCTTCATTGGTCAAAGAATAAGGGATTTAAAACAAATCTGACAGTCGCAGAAAATTCAAAGCAGCTACTAAGCCATATATTAAAACACCCCTTCCCCTGCAAGTGCTTGCAGCGAGGGAGCGGTGGAGCACGTGGTCCGTCTGTGCCAGGATCTCCTCTCTGCCGCCAGCAGCAGCAGACGGTGGATGCTCTGACGGCAGCACTGAGCTTTGTCCCCAGACACGCTTCTGTCTTCTGGCACCGAGGAGCAGGAGGGGCTGGGGAGCAGGAGCTCTTACCGCTTTCATAATCTTTCAAAGTCACCGTGTTTAGCACGTGCTTGATGGAAAAAGGAGTAACGAACCTCTTCATTGCCCAGTCTTTCCCTCTCCGCCGTAAGTCTGTCCTTCTGGGCAGGGAGTCAGAAACAGGCTCTACGCGAAGGGCATGAAGAGCAGAGCTGATGCTGAGCCGAGGGCGGGAGAGGGACATGTCCCACTGCAGACCCGCCACCAGCGCTGGGGGAGAGGGAGACGAGAACCACCACCAAGGTCCTATTCACACCGCGCTGTGTTACTGTTTCAAGCAATATTTGTCCTGCCTTTCAGATGAAATCACTCTATTGAAATGGATGGATTTCTTCACGCTTCTCTTAAAACCATTTCTGTGTGAGTGTCTGATTTCCCACATACCAGACCACTGGCAGTGCTATTGCAGATTCCCGCGGGAGAGGAACATCATGGGAATAGGTTATTGATCACATCATTTAGATCATTTGTGCAAGAGATCTCCAAAAGAGACACCGTTCCCTTATTTCCCACAGCTGCACTTTTGAAAATCTCCTACTGCGTTTTTCTGTCTGAACAAACCAGACCAAACTGCCTCCTGAGGGTTTCGCCATCTTTACATTTACTCCAGCATAGAAATCTTTTATCTTCTATGGAGAAAAAATAGCGAAGCAGCTCGGTGAAGTGCTGAGCAGACAGACACAAACTTAAAGATGGATATACAAGTTCAAAGCTTTCAAACCCAGGAAATAAATCAAGATGACAACAGTCCCAAAACATCAGAAAACCTCAAACTTATGAAAACCAGAATATCATAAGTTAAGACATTTCTAGCTCAAGTCTCTGGAAGCCATGAAATGTGTTCCATATCGCATACAGGCGAGCAACAGCAGCCCGTCTCCCAGCGATCGCTGGCTGCCGACAGCCCTCATCCCAAAGGACAGACGGGAAACGGGCAGACGGGCAGGGAGAAGCCGCGGGGTGGTGGTCAGGGGACCTGCTCTGCCCGTGCCAAACCTTGCAGAAAAGGCAGAGAATCTACGCCTAAAGCTTAACTGCTCCAAGGGCCAACACTGACACCTTAAAAAGCGGAGGGGACAGTGTGGTGTTCCTGGGATAGCACCTGGACCCGCCATTCTTTCCATAACTTGCAGATACGGGCGCGCTCTGCAGGCAGTACGTGCATGTTGAGTCCCGGTCCCGGTGCCGCCGGGTTTCACCGTACCAGTTAGGGAGGTAACCATGGCGGTTACCTGCAACGCCAGACCTGACAGCCCGGCTAGCGGCTGTGTGCTGTGCATCGCCACGGCGCATCGTCTGACGCGTCATCCCGCATCAGCCATGGGTCCCCTCCCAGCAGCCCACCTCCACTCCAGGGTTACGTCCCCCACAGCAGAGCTCCCCTCCCCACAAAGGGCTTTCCCACCCCACTGCCCTCTGCTTCGCTGCCGCAGGACAGCTCTCGCGTTTTGATGTAAAATTTAGGTAGGGAGCTTACTCTGTACCTAAACTCACACCTCTATTCCTGGAAAATTTTGTTGAAGAAGATATTAAAACTGTCTCTTCCAATTCTGTTCAGGGAATCTCTAACCAGTATGTCAATAAGGCCACATAATAATAATAATCAGATGTTTCAGCTTGGCCTAGATAAATTAGCTATGGGAAAGCAGCCAGTCTGCTTTCATTCATGGAAGTTAGTTGCCAATTGGTAATGAAGAATGATGATAAAACCCAAATCTCTTCAGTTTTATCTAAACGTTAAAATTAGGAACCAGACCAAAATACATGTTCTTGGGCAAAGTCTTATTGACTTAGTTTAGGTTTGGTTACAGAGGTTGGAAGAAAACTCGTGCAGATATTTACGTAACATAAATTTGTATTCAGTAACGTCCAGGACAAAACCCCTGCAGTCACGTTTTCCTGACACCTTTCCCAAGTCCTCAGCACTGCGCCACAAACCTCAGCAAGACCGACCACGAGGGCCACCTGTGCCCATGTGCCGCGACTCGCACGCACGACTGATCTGTCCTTTCAGGTCCTAATGCTCAAAATTACAGATGTTCTGCAATGAGACGGAGACAAAAGCTCAGTACGAAGCAGTTTGACGTTTACAGTGAAATTGCTGTTTCTGAAACTTTAGTTGCAGAGCTGAGTATGTGCGATGTGAATATGTTTTTGTTTACCTCTGATTACTACAGGTTATGCACAGACTGGAGGAATGTTCATCTGCAGTGAGGGCCACCCTTCATGGGTCACCATTTCTTGCGCAACGTATTTCCTGTCACACACGTAACCTTTATTAGCATTTAGAGATGAGTAGTTAAAGGCTCACGAAGCAACAAAGTCTTGCTGAAGAACTGCGGGGAAATTGAGAAGAATTGAGTTCTGGAAACAATATTCTGAAAGATCTTGAAAAGAAACTGCATTAAAGCAATTGGGATTTTTCATGGATGCCTAAGCCTGTAGCCACGTAATAATTATAATAACATACACTGGCAATCAGTTGTTTGGTAAAAGTACACCAGAATTTGTGTTAATCTCATTATTCGATTGCCTTCTCTATTTAGACTTTGATTAAACATAAGCAAGCAAATGGAAAAGAAGCGTTGTGGAATTCCAACCTTAATACAAACTCACAGTCAGTCACTAAAGTAATTTACGCGGTTCTGGTGCACCAGCCACTCCAAACTGGGTTTTACATTTTCAATAGATGGGGAGAGTAAAGGGTTATATTCAGAATAAATGTTTAATGAACATACTAATTTCTGTAACTATGTGCCATTATTACACTAACCGCTCCCCGCTGCTCAACAGCATTTCCGTAGGCCTTTAAAAAGGTACTCCATTTAAATTAAGTTTAAAAACCTATTTCTTTTCACACTTGTCACATCCTTTTATATCACCCTGGCTTGTGCAGATGGAATATGAAGCAATTTAACATTGGCATCAGAGGATGGACAATAGCGGTCATTGCTGACGCCACGGGAGAGTATTATGGGCTTTGCTTATGGCAAAGGGTCGCAAATACTGTGTGTGATGGTGGTCTGCTCAAACCTGAGACTAATCATTCCACAAAATTCAGCTAATTGCATTGATTAGCTCTGCACTGACAAGCCATGTATTAGTGAATTGTTTGTATCTCTCTCCTGAAACGTCCTTTGGATTTTGGAGACACTAATACGTACCTGGAGCCATATGAAGCTTTTTTCATTTGACTTTTACCCGGGCTTGATCCCAGTGCTACAGGTATAGGCGATGATTGTAGAAAGCAATTTTAATGTAGAAGGCTTTTAATTGCCATAAAGATTCTGGTAGTGCCTCAGTCTGATTATTTTAGCAAACGTAATTATTTAGTAGATGTACATTAATATTCTTCATTACTCTGTAACTGAAGCCTGAAGGCCCCGATTCTGTTCTTCTGCTGCTCTTGCATGGGGTATCCTCCGAGACTTGATCCTCCTGTGCAAACGTTGACACGAAGTGCATGCGGAATCTGGCTCTGCATCTCAATTACAGCTTGCAACAAAAACTGTCTTTTGGCATTTTGAGGACTGGAGAGAGCAGCAGTTTTAAATAATCATCCATCACACAGGAAAACATTCAGCTGTAAATCTGAAGTAGAAACCTTACGGCATGAAGCTGCACAAACGTTTTGGCTGAAGTCCACCATTAGGATTGTCAGAGTAAATATTAAAAAGAGTTTTGCATTCAGCTAAAATATCTGTTTACAGATTTCTTTTGCTGAAGCCGCATATTGTACAATGAAATGAGATCTCCTAAAACATTTTTGTTCTAATAACTTTATAAGCTCTGCTATATATTTTATGGAATTTGAATGTATGAGTCGTTGGCCCAGAACTACTTCTGCAGGAGATTATTGGGAGAAAACATTACCATATGTCAGTAGAATGGCAACATCCCATAGATACTCGAGAGGATCTCAGGCTCAACCCAGCTCTTGTGTTTATAATGTGGCAATATTTCCATACTTCATATATGGGCACCTCTGCTTATATAAACAATATTATGGCAATGATTCTCAAAGACACTTACAGGATCCAATGAAAACAAAAGTAAACTTCTTCCTGCATATTTCCAAAAAAGCATGCTTCTGCTAGCACGGCTCTGCTGGTGAGAGCTCGCAGGCCACCAGCCCCATGCCCAACACGGCTATACTGGAAAAAACCTGTCCTGTAGACATGGCCCAAATGTTTTCTGCACATTTGCCTGGGTGGTCTCTCCATAAGACAGCACTAACTCTCCAGAGCTGCCTTCCTGCAGCTCGCACGCTTTCCGTGGAGAACGGTGATGACCATGATTTTAAACCATTTGGCCACCACCAAGCTCAGCCAAGGGCTCTACGGAAACTCCGGCATTTGGTGTTCATTGATTGAGTTCTCGGAGGAACGTTATTTTCCTCCTCTGAACGTCTGTGTGTTCTTCACTGCGTAACTCGGCGCCGCCCCTGACCTACCACGCAGAGCTGATGGGCGCAGCCTGCGAGGCGGTGGGGATCGCTCATCTCCTGTGGTTTGGGAGATGCCGGTCTCCGGGCGTGGGAAGCGGCGCAGACCCACATCTCAGGCAGTGCTCTGCTGACACGGAGGTGAACGCGATCCATAACCTGCCTGATCCAAAGTGCTGGGAGAGAGGTGACAGCGCAGCGCTCACAGAGCACAATTTCCCCTTGCGCAGAGCACGCGTTTCCCTTGCTCAGCAATTTTTAGGAAACTATTTGAACACAACCAAGTCATGCAGCTGCATATCACTCCAAATGAATTTACTGTTATAGTTTCTTGCATTGTATAAGTGCAAAAATTGATAACAAGCAGCTTAATCAAACCTCCATCTCCTAAAGGAATAACCGGGGTATTTTTTCCAGCTGCTCCGGAGCACACCTCAGCACAAGAGTGGCCATTTGTGTTTAAGTACACAACATAGAGACAGCTGTCTTGTGGTGTGCTTTTAATATCAAAAAAGACATTTGTAATGACTAAAGATTAATAGTTATACAGGCATCACCTCAGGAAAGCACTTTAAGGAAGGCTTTGTCATGGAAGCACTGTAATTGCACGGCTTGTGCTATGCTACACAAGAACAGAGCTAAGCATTTATTCGAGAATAAAACATATATTTAAGAATACTGAACATAGTCTGGACGAACACAGCAACATTTCCTATAAAACAGTAATTGTAGAATGTGAAAAATGGTAAAGTTTTGCAGTTAATACAGTTTTCAGCAAAGATATCACAAATGTGTTCGCTAATGAAACAGGTAGAGGGAAGCATTACAAGTTGAAGGAGGATCTGATGAGAGCTGGGGAAATCGGAGACCAGTTGTTCTCCCTTGGACACTGAGGTGCCTTCAGAGAAAGACGGGCGTTACAAAATACCCTTTGCCGGGTCACAGGATGAGAACTTTGGGACAATTAGCCTGAGGCTGCCGTTCTGGCGAGAGCAAAGCTGGGCTGCGGTGGGAAAGAGCTGGAAGAGCTGCTCGTGTTCAGAGCTTTGCCCAAAAGGGCCATGTCAGACCCTCGAGGGAGCAAGACCTGAGGGTGGCCACCAGCATCGCTGGGGATTCGCAAACAGTCCTTCCTCCCAACAAATGCAGATGCAAATTCTGAGGAGCTGCTTTATTTTGTAAGAAAAATAAACAGTTTCGCACTCTGGTAATAAAGCACTCAACTTAGATTTTAATGGTTTCCATCGGACTCATTTGAGATTGATATGCTCAATTAATATCACTAATTAGTATCTGATACTTTTTAATCAAGTAAAATTAGAGGCTGGAAGATGTTTATGTTATTTATTTGACCTTTCTGTGTAAATTCCAGCAGTTCCCTGAGGACAGAACAGCGACGGCGGCCGCAGCAACTGCTCCGTTCTGTTTCCTTGGACAAACACCTTTTGTGCACGGGCAGTGACTGGGAATGAACAGCCGCATTATTGTCACCCTGAAGTCCTGTATAGAGGCCAGACCAGAATAATCCAGGCAATTCTTGCTAAAAGCTTGTCTGGTAGTGTTTTTACATGAAGTGATTTCACTTCTGCGCTGTAGTGAGGTCTGGCCCAGTACATCAATTTGTGTTTCTAGAAGTAATTGACAGGAGCCAAACAGAAGTCAGATTTTGTGCTTTCTGTGTAGATTATCTCTATTTAAGAGACAGCCTTTTCTTCTCCTTACTTAACACTTATTACTAGGCCGAAATTCTTCACTTAAAGATCAAGATGACCATGTAAACCCTTCCATGGCATTTCAACAAAGCAACAATTACAAGTGTATAATATTGAATTCATGCTTCGAGCAGGGACCTGTTCCAACCTCAACATCACCATTTTGGTACCACTGTAGTGAAGCAACAGTAAAAGTCATATAACTAAAATTACCCAGAATTTACTCTCCTTTTCCACTGCGGGGGAAGGTCAGGTCCCCAGTTCTGGGTGTTCTGGGTCTTTTGTAAGTGTTTGTAAAGCAGTGAATGATGCTTGTCTAGTTTTGATGTGAATTGTTCAAATAAGTTGTAGCTTTTTAGGGGGGACTTTATAAAACTGAGACCATTAAATTCTTGTTCCTCTGAAATGTCAGAATAATTTTGTGGCAAGAAAGAATTTTTCTGCCTTGCATTACTTTTCAGTGACAGAAATCCCAAAGAATGGTATCTAACCGCTGTAAGCAAGGGTTGATAAATGAGCATAAATCTCACATACTATCTTAGGGTCTGGCAATCCTCCTGACCTAACATTAAAAATATTTGGAACATGAGAGGTGAACGACTTCAGAAGTGCAGTTTATGAAACTGTTACAATCAAAGCATTTGACTTCTCACCTCACAGCGCACTGAAAAGTGCTAATTAATGGGCCGTGTGGAGTATCCGGGATTTACTAATGCTAACAAGGATCATCTCTAATTCAGAGATTAGCAAGATAAAACATTGAGTTGCTAAGGAAAGTTAGATGGAGTTGCTCTCTGCAGCACCTTTTAAAATAGATTAGTCACCTCCCGTCACAGCGGTGCGACAGCCTTACTGCGGGCGTAGAGCAGCCGCCTGCTACGATGGTTTTTTAAATGCACATGTGATTTCATCCCCAACTGAATAATCACATTGATTTCCTGTAATACTGTAACTTGCGCTGCTAACGTGAGCAAAACAAAAACCATGTTCTTACATTACGGAGCGCAAATCCCTAAGGGGACGGTCGTTGTGTTGGGTGCAAGCTCCAGGCGTCACCAACGCTTGGCAACCCGTGTGCGGGTGGAACACGGCATCCAGAGCGGCCACGGGGAGAGGAAGGCGCTGCCCCGGCTCGCGCCCGTGGGAAGGGAAGAAACTTGGGGAAAGCTGCATGGAGGGAAGGCTGAAACAGGAGAGGGGCAGAGTGCCGCAGGGCCCGAGGGGAGAGGAGCGGGGAGCGACGCCACCGAAAGGGCAAAGGCAGGTGAACAGTTCAGCGTGAATATTTGTGTTGGTTTTAAAAAACCTGACGTGTGTTTCCTGTGACTCTGAGGTAATGAATTGTTCCTCCAGCCTGAAGGGTTTCATCTTCCAGCTCCTGTGTTGTGGGTAACCATAGAGAATACACAGCTCGCGATTTCCCACCGGTAGCTGTTTCTAATAACAGATGTGCTAGCCGTACGGCACGGGTGTTAGATACCTGTCACTCCAAAGGGCTGTTAAATACCAAACAGAGAAATGGCAGTTTTCTTTATTTTTCGTACTTCTATTCAATCAGATGGATTCAGATTAAATTAGAAATCCGGACAAACATACCCCTGTGTGTTGCGGGGGGGGAGACACAGAGAGAGAAAGAAAAGGAGTCAGAGAAAAAAAGAAAAAAGAAACATACTGCCCTTTCTCTGTGAGAATTTAACACCGTGGTTATTCTATTTGTTTTTTTCCAGGTCCATGCGGTGGGTTCACTGCTCAGGCTACAGACCGCGCTCGGTGACGTCGTTCCCATACATCCCCAAATTTCATGTTTCTCCCAACACATCCAGTTTTTGAAGACACAGAACAGTACTGACCTTTTAGCAGCCCTTTAGTTTGGGAAAAAAGATATCAGAAAGAGAAATCTATTTTATCAACACTTTCCACTCTTCTCTGCCAATTGTAGCTAGATTTAGAAATTCAGAGGTTATTTGCCAACTCCTCGTTTCACTCCCCAAATGATGGTGGTGTTCTCTCCTGCGACTCCTCATCAGAGTACGGTATTGAGTAGACAGCGCCACTTTCTAAGGGACGATAAAACATTCCTTGGTGTGTTTTTCCATCCTGTAGCTGATGATGCCAGCAAGAAAATAATATTTGTTATCAAAACTCTCAAACAATACATGTCACGTTGTTCGATGACCTTTCTGTGTGTCCACATTGGAGGACACCTCGCTCTGGTGCGAAGTACAGTAGAAGAGGGAGCAAAGCCAAGGCAAACAAGCCCATGGGGAGCCTGCGGGCTGCGTGCGTGATCTGAGACATGTACCTTGGCAGGCGGAAGGCAGAAACGGGTCTGAAAAGGTCCTTTAACTGCCCATCAGGTAGCAGAAGTTACAGACAAGGCTGTTCTTTTTTGTATTTAGCAAGGGAGCTGGACCAGAGAAAGACTCACCAAAGGTGTTTTGATAGCAGTGGACAGCCATGGGCCACCCCTGCCCAGTTGATGCTCTGCACCCTCCTGGGGCCACCAGCTTAGAAAGACCTTGAGGTGCACCGCAACCAGGAACACTGCTTTGCGGGACCGAAGGCACCGAGTCACGGGTGAGTCTGCATCCGTGACAACTAATGCAAGAGCTTCTGCAAACATCTTGTGCTTTTCAATCAGTTTTTGAAATAGCTGACATTAACCAAAAAAACCTCAACTAACCAACCAAAAACTGCTGACTAAGCACTGCAGTTTTTTTCCACATGTGTGAACCTGTACTATATATGAACAAATGGTTTAATTTGTACCAGACCAAACAATATCAGCCTGTGCCTCAGCTGTCCTTCCCCTCATTAGAGCTACTTCATCAGTACCCAGCACGTAACAGAGCCGGTATTTTTACACAGCTCTTGTGGCACGACCCTGTGTTCTTTACCTTGTTTCAACTTGTTATTTACCTTGGACCCAAATCCAGACCTTACCTGCTGCTGCTTTCACCCAAGCAGTGTTAATCTCATCTGGAGTTCCCTGCCCTTAGCCCCAACCCACAAGCGCCACCCGGCTCTGGGGGAGCGGTGCCTCCCCTCGGGTGAGGATATCCTTCCTGCAGCGCCGCAGGAAAGGGCTGTTCCCCGCAGTGGCCTCTGCGCACTCCGCGGCGACCGGCGACGCGCGCTCAAAGCCCAGCCCGTGCTTCACGGACATCCACTGCGGTACTTTTTTTTTAAATTATTTTTTTAAGCAACTTTGCAAACGCTTCAGGACTTCAGGACGACTTCTTTTGGAGCTGTGCATTGCTGAACTTGGAGCACTCCAGCACGGTTTGCATTTTCTGATTTGAGAGACCCCCCTCCAACTATTGCAGTATCACTCATGTCTATAACTTGCGAGCAGCCCCGCTTCCCTCGGCCACGTGTACGGAGCAAGTCTGTGGACAGGCTTGAGAGTCCCCCAGGCTGTGTACTGCGGCCCATCTGAAGTCACTGCTTACTTTCGGTCACTTTTCCATCACAAGGAACTCGCAATATATGCCTCTGCTTTATGTGTTTTCAATTAAACACAGTCAGATCTTCCATCAGTTATTTCCGTTGGCAGCCCCTGTGGCTGTCCCAGATTTCTCCCTGCACACTTCAGTACTGGCACAGATAACAACTCATTTTTCACTTGAGCAAAGAGTCTAAATACACTTTACACGGTGCAAAGACCACAGCTTATCCTCAACTAAGCATAAAATAAAAGAATGACCAGAGAAAATGATGAACAGTCAGTAGCGTTCTAATTTGGCTTCGAAGCAGATACAAGAACCGTGCAAAAAACTGGTTCCTGTTTAGCATTCCTTTTTACCCAAGATGAAAGAGAAGCTGCGTTACCGAGCAGGTGCTGCGTGCCATTTTCCTCCTGGTAGTACAGAAGCGGATCTTTGGTTAGGTGTCTAACCCAAATGAAGACATTAAACAAGTTAAGGGTTTCTCTTCCTTGGAGCTGTCACCAAGAGAAATGTAATGGCCCTGGAAATAAGGAACAAGTGAATTGCTCCATTTCTTGCAGGAGATTAAATATATGCTATCCAAAAATAGCTAATGTACATAGTTTTCTCTGGAAAATGGAGACAACTTCCAAAATCAAAGGTGTCAGCCAGGGATAGAATTGATGCTGCAGAGGCAGCACAGCCAGTCAATGGAGCTGTGAGCAATTTTCATAGCAAAACCCTGGCAAAACATATCCAATTTTGGATATGATCACAAACCCAAACCTCGCTCAGGCTCACGAAGCTTTCAGCCAAGCTAAGCCATACAAGAGTGAATTTCGGCGGGCTGCTGCGTAGCTGTGGAGTTCAGTCCCGAGTAGGTGGGGAAGAAACAGCTCAGCACTTTTCCAGGGCTCCCCTTCCCCCTTCGGTCCCCTGCGAGCACCCCGGCCGGCGGAGCCGGGGCCACCTCTCCGTGCGGAGCAGGAGAGGCAAACCGTCCCTTTGCCAAGCCTTAGCGTGGGGCTTGGGGACAGAAAGAGGCACATTTGCTAAGCGTGGCAGAAATTTGCAGGTAGCTCTGGCATATAGAAAATTTAGTGGTTCATGAGATATATTTACAGCTGGAGGGGATGGTAATGACTTTCAGACAGGGGGGCATGATTAAAAGTTTCCACTTTGCAGGTGTGTCATCAGTCTGCAAAGAGGAGCCTTGGCTGTCTCGAGGCTGTCGACACTGCAGGTAGGGACTGACTTCGGGCAAGAGCCTGGGCAAGGTGGTCTCAGTGGAGCAGGAGGATGGACTGGAGACCTCCAGAGGTCCTTCCCAACCAAAATTATTCCATGATTCTGTAGGGTTTCATGCCTTCCCTCTGCACTAATAAGATATATAGGAGAACAGAAAACTTCACATTAATCCTTTTTTTGTTCCTATTGCCCATTTCTCACCTAAAGCCGGGGTTTTTACTGATCACACAATCATTTCGCCAGCTGCTAGCTGAGATGTCACACACACAGAGCATAATGAATTCCAGGGGGGAAATACACAACGATGAAATACCAGGACCGAGAAATACATTAGAAGTATGAATCAGTAGAAGTGGTTTCAATCAACCTTACATCTGGTTTCATCATTTCTTTCACCATATCTGACTGCCTTTAGCTGTTCTGCAACGCCAAAGCCCGAGCACATCCATCTCACGAGAAGCAAGGCACTGACACGTCGTCAGCTTCTAGGTCGTTCCTTGCTCTTTTCCTTGGGAGCATTTTACCTTGAGAAATGGGGAAAGGGAGACTTAAACCTCGGGGTCTAAGAAAAGGTAATGGGAGATAGAGGTGTTTTTAACACGTTTAAGGTTTTTTTTCCATCTGGAAAGATAACGAGTAGCTGAAGCTAAATTCTGAAAAACACTTAATGCATGGCTGCAGAGTTTTATAGAGCAATCCCCGCTATGCTTTCCCACAGCCAGAAGCAGAATGCTACCTTAGTGACCCAACCGCAGACCTCTTCTACTTGTATTTCCAGTTTGAAGGCAAACAGACCTTCAGAAGAAACAGACGCGTCTTTCCGGTGTCTTTAAAAGATGTTTATAGCGAGCAAGCCATAGAGAGGAGGGACTGGGCAACGTGCCTGGTGCCTTCAAACCTCAGCTCTTCGTGCATCTCTGCCGCCTGTGCAAGGATGCAGATGTTCACAGAGCAGCTGGTGAAGTGAGAGTTACTTGTGCACAAATAATGAGAAATAATGGGAGATGCTGATCCTTCAGCTTTCGCAAAGGCTGGACCCTCGAAGGCTCTGAAGTTGGGTGGGCAGAGCTCTTCAGCTCTGGTTGATTTGGCCAGAAATACCGTATAAAAGATCCGAATTAGCAATCGAGAGCGCTGCTTCCTCATCATCAACTCAGGTTCTTCTCTAGACAGATTCCTCATGCTTAACGTATGTTGCGAAGCAAATGGAGAAAATCAGAGTCTGACCGTAGCTGGATAACCACAGGACTTCATGGGGGTTAAGCGTTTTTGAAAGTCTGATCTTGTAAGTACCAAGCACATTTGGTACTGGTCCTCCTACTCCCTGTGGCAAAGTAGGGATGGGAATTACCTACTGGACATAGGCATTCACTAAAAAAAAGGAGAAAGTGGCTTTACACATAAACTGTTACTGACTGTTCAGGTGTTTTGCAGACTTTCAGGACTGTGAGACAGCTCTGAGGTGGGAAATGAGCTTTGTTGCTCTCCTCTGTACCTGGCTGCAAGTTCATGAGTGTCAAAGAGCGATCTACGCTGGGTTCAGTGTACTTGTGTAGGGGTGGATTTAAAAGTTTTTAAAGTTACATGGTTATAACCTTTACGCACTCTTCCCTCGTTTTTGGCCTGCCCTAGGTCAATGTATTTCATTTTCTGAAAAGTATCCTGGCCTGGAAAAGCTGCCGTGAAATAAAACCCGTGGTGGTTTTATTTGGCAAAAGCTCATCAGGCAAGTTTTTCACATCCTGAAGCCAAAATCAGTTGTGTGGTTTGCATAAATATTCTATTTTAATTCCAACCTGCAAAGTCACGGGGATTTGGAAAGTAACTCAAGCTTTGGCCCGTCTCTATCAGGAAATATTAACTGGTGTGTATCTGTTATGAGTATTGCAGATTTCACTGGTTATTGCCTCAGGCTTGCAAGGCCTCCATTGAGCAGGACTACCCGGTGCCACCAAAAGGCCACCTCCTGGCCAGCCAAACGCTCACCAAGAACAAAGCCCTTTTCCACAGCTACATAGTGTCCTTTAGACAAATCACACCCAAAGTTTCCCACTTCCACGCATACACTGACCCCGACGTTGGCTTTCACCAGGTGCGGCTTCTGTTCCTCAAACCTGGAATCCATCCATCACCACCAGCTCTACCGCCACAGAAGAGACGTCGCTAATGGGCAGTTCTGAGCCAGATGGGCAACGCTCCAGAAGAGCTGCCCAGTGTGTTGGACATCTCGGTGTCCTGTTTCCACAACAGTCCATGTTTGGGTAATGTCGGGCCATGGACAACACTTGTGATGGAGGCTGTAAGCATTTGTCCCTCCTATCAGGCTTTTGAACAGTAATATTTAAACTTGAGCTACCCAAAATAAAATGTCTGAAAGGAATGATAAACACGTTTAAGAAAAAGCACACAATATTTGTTCTGATTTGGGGTTATTTGATTATTCTGAAGAGTCAGAATGCCTGTGCAAATGAAGTTAAGGTGTGAAAGGCAGTTATTTTCAGATTGCTGTCTCTCTTCTGTCCATCACTGCAGTAAGCCAAAAGGAAGCAATCCGTACATTTTACAAGATCTTCTTTTGGGTGCATCTTAATACATTTTAATGCACAAGGCTAAAACACTGATTCTGAACATCTAAAGTTGCATACATACATATATAATGTTCATTGAGTTTGGAGAAGCTAATGTAAAGAATGACTAATATTATTGCTTTTTTAAATTAGAAAATGAGCAAATTATAAATCTCATCAAGGTTTTAAAGGTCAAAGACACCATCAGCATTCTGCATCAGTTTTGCTGTTAGTCAGTTCACTCATGTATGTAACAAAACAGCCCTCAAGACAACATTTCAAGGTAGTGCAGGCTCTTCGCCTGCACAATGAGTCATTTTCTGAATGCTCAGCTCTTCCTTTAAGTTCAGTTGAATAATATTTGCTTAAAAAGCTTTCTGTTCTAATTCTTATTTGTGGAAATAAAAGGCTTGGCTCAGTTTTGCTCTGCAAGGTGGCTGCAGCTCTGCTCCTTTCAGTACAATTGCTGGGTTTTGGCAGCAGTAGAGAGCCGGCAGCTCGAGGTAGCTGTTTGCAACACAACAAAACTATTAAGCAACAGGAGGAGAAGGAAAAATATTTAAATATTTAGGGAGGTGGAGCTACATCCTCAAGAGGTTTAGACCTTGACATGTGAAATAAATTACAAAGTGTGCTCAACTATTTGCACGTTCAGTTGAAATTTAGTAAAAAATTCCCTTAGAAAGAGGGAAAGGAACATTTGGTAATACTGAACCATTTAAATTCAACTTCTTTTTTTTAGAATTTCTTGGAAATCATGCAAAACAAGAAAGAAGTAATCATCCAGTCCATTCTCTTGCTCCAAGTCAAGATCAATTATAGCTAAATCATTCCTGATAATAGCTGCCAAACTTATTCTTAAAGACTTCCCATGATGGAGTTTCCTTAAGCTCTCCTGGCAACCTACAGCAGTGCCTCACTATTTTAATCATTAGCTAGGTTTTCCTGATGTCTAGCCTAAATTGCCCTCACTGAAATGGGATGTTTCATCAGATCTGCTTTCTTGAATAGAGAGCTTGATTATATTAAAAGGGATCTGCGTACACAAATTAAATATTTCATTTTTAAGAAACCATTCACAGACGCTCAATGCAACAACCAAAGAAACTGTGCGACTGATGCCAGCGCTCATCTAAGAAATGAGAGTCCAGTGAGTCAAATTGCTGTTATGCTTGCAATTAACACATGAAAGAAATACATCCACACTCACATTCTGGAATATCCTGCGGCTTATTAGGTTACTGTTTGGACAGATGAGCTTATAACCTGCCCCCCCCAAAAAGGGTCTGGGATAGGAGAGCAAAAGAGGTTGAAATTACTTCTCCAAACTCAGGGTGTGTGAATTAAGCAAGGTCAGCTCTTTATTTGGGAGGAAAAACTCTGACACACTTTTGCACCTGAGCTTTCCCACCGTGCTCCAGAAGAACAATCTGCGGCTGAGAACAAGGAGGACATCTCCGCTCCTGCCTGACCTCGCGACGGGCACCTTTCCTGGAGGAGCAGTGCCCCAACCCTGTGGGCGCAGTTCCCCTGCCTGGCGGGGAGGACCCCCTTCGTCCGGCTAATGGGGTACGCTCGCCCTTCCCACCCCGAGTGCGGGACATATGGCACCTGAGCTGGAAAGGGGACGGTCTGTCTTTGCCCAGGCTGTGCCACAAGAGAAGCTGGATTACTGCAAGTTCACAACATGTTTTAAAATCAACTGAATTCACCGTCTGGAGGTCCCCACGTTTTCCTGCAATGAGCACGTGGCTGGTTCCCAGGCAGTGCGCGGGAGGCTGCCCCACTGCTGTGGTACCTGTGTCAGAGGCTCCACAGACCCCCTCCGCCTGAGGACCAGCAGGTCTGCTTCCTCTGGGCTGTTCCTGGAGGCCACCAGCCTCGGCACAAATCTGCGTCATCAGTAATAATATCCAATAACGGGCACACACCGCCCTTTTCACCATTTCCACCGGCACTTTGGGTGAACCCCATCTGCAGTTCCCCGAGAGGGACAGTCCTGCCCGCGGCGTTCCCCAGCAAAGAGCCTTCACTCCAGCAGCGTGGAGATGGGGCCAACCACAAACCCGTTCATTTTAGAGGATGGCAAGGGGGCGGGTGTGGTATGAAGAACACGAACAGGTAAGAAGGCATGTGTGTAATGAGGATAGCTTCTGGGGTAAAACCATCAAAACTAAACAAGGAAATCAAACGGCACTTGGTATCTGCTCATGGGAACATGTAGGGCTTCACGCGCGTGGTGTCCTGGTGCAGAGGAGAGCCTGGACGCGGTGCAGAGAGTGACTCAGAGCGTGGAGCTGAATGGCACAGGCGGCGCAGCCACAAAAGTTCAGGCATGGCACCGCAGTGATCACCCCCAGACCTCCACTTAACTCAGCACTGCTGCCCTGACACGGCTTTGCTGCTATCGTTTCGCTCTGATCTACCCATCTCCATCCTAAAATGAGTACGTTAGCATGGCAGTGTGCAAGCAAGCGCGCACAGATGGTACAGGGTGCAATAAGCTGTACAAAGTACTGTAAAACAGAGATCAGTTTCCTTACAGTCAGTGGAAGTGGGCCAGCCTGTAACTAAACCAAACGAGATCAGAACTGGGAACATATTACTTATTTTCCAGCTACAACAATTAGGCAGTGCAGAGTTAGTTGAAGGCTTTTTGTTTTGTTTTGTTTTGTGTTTAATACAGTGATTTAGTCCAATTCTTCATACAGTTGAAGTAAACCAGATAAATACTATTGTAATCAAGGATTTGAAGAAATGATAAATTTAATGATTTAAATACCATTTAGTGACTCTCAGCCTGTCCTCTTCTTGTTTAGTGCCTTACAAGAGACAATTGCTCTCAGATTCCTTGAAATGAATAGAAGCTGCTTTTGTACTTTAAAACTAGTCTAGGAGAAGAAAATTGCAAGAACATTTTCAGGTTAATGAGTATGAATTACAAAATTCAAGATGAACATGACACTAATCACTAAATCAATGCAACTCAGAGCACAGTTTCACCCTGCAAGTCTCGTCCTCTAGTTATTGTGACAGAGTGCAAGATTAGCAACAAAAGAAATATTTGTCAAGTAAATTACATTAAAAAAAAAAAAAAAGAACACGGGTTTCATCAAATCATGCAACAATTATTATGTTACCAGACCCAGTCTAAAACACCTGGGGCAGATTATGAGGGATTTGGAGATACCTGGGGAAGCATTTTGCCTTATTTCTAATGGACACCGCCCGTGTCTCCATGCTGCTGTTTATGGCACATCACTTGCTGTGAAGCCGGCGCAGAAGGAGCCATGCAGAAACTGGACCAAAGGATAAGAAGCATCCAAAGCAGCAGGTGACACGCTGGCCAGAGTGAGAAGGATTTCTTGGCCTTAAACATGCTAAACATGCTTTGCCAATGGTGAGATGTGGGAAAGACGCCACTAAGGAGCTGAAGAAGACCTGTTCTGGAGGTGGGCGAGTGAAGCCTCCAGTGCCACCGGCACGCTCATGGTGACACACTTGCCACCCAAGCAAGCTGGAAGAGCTGTGCCCACGTTAAGGTTTGTGGGGATGCCAAGCACAGGTGCAGTAGCATTTGCCCAGGGCTCCATTTAAAGTTGCCATTTGATCACCGAAAACTCTTTGACAAATAAATTATGTATTTTTTTGCCATTGCTGAAAAAGTCACTTCAGCACCACTACCTGTGGGCACAGTGTGGAGGAAATTGCAGGTGCAGCGTCTCTCAGCACAGCGGGTGAACCACTGAGCACCACTGCACATCACCTCCTGCTTCGAAACGGCCCAGGGCGCCTCAGACCCCGCGTCCCCGCAGGGCTTGCAGGTATGGTGGGATCCATGCACAGCCTGTGTCCCTCCAGAGCTCCTCGCAGGAGCGAGCGCAGAGCTGCCAGGGAAAGCCACTTTCCCTGTAGAAGCACCAGGTCCTCCAGACCCCAGATATTAGGCTGTGTATTCTTGAGTGCCATCTACTGGCACCGTCTCCAATACCAGTTTATATTTATACCCGCACACCCCCACCTTCCCCTGTCCACAGGGTGATGAGATGGCATCACACCAGCACAGCTTTCACAAAGGTCCAAGTGCAGAAAAGACCAAGTGGCCAAAAGCCCCCGACTGTGGTGCTGCCCCAGCGCTGGGTCCCCACGCACCCTGGTTCCCACCGCGGGATGGGGAGTGCTGGCCCGAGGTGTTGGTCTGGGGTGGGCTGTTCCTCAGGCACTGCCTTCCTCCACATGGACGAGACTAGGAGGAGGCAGGAGAAGGGAAAAGCTTCTCTGTAGACAGTTTAAAAGAGAGCGCTTCGATCTCTAGTGGTCTAGCCCTTATTTTCACAGATGCTTTAGTAGCAGTTGAGATATTTGAGAGAATTTGACATGCAAAACCCATCATCACTACTCAGGAGTATCATCACTTTGTCGAGAAACCAAGTAGCCATATGGGACTCTGAGCAGCCATTGCAGTTGCCTACAGAGTCACATCTCTGAGTGCCAGGGGTCCTCCTTGCTGCTGCTTGAACAAGCTACGCGTCACTTTTCAAAGCCAGGAGCTGGGATGCGCTGAGTCCAAACGGAAGGCAGAGCAGGCGTGCAGTCCAGGTAAAACCCCAGTAAAAGGCACATTAAGGCATTAAGTACTAATTCTCTTTGGGAGGCAACAAGCCCTACCCAGCCACCTTCCAGCTGTCCATGATGTCCACGCAGCTCTTCTTCTCTAACAGCCCCCCAAACACTGCCAAGGATTGCTTCATTTTCACCTCTTCCCAGGTGGGACGGGGAACCAGGGGGAGCCCTGCCCTCGCCGCCGGCCGGCTCTTCCCAGGGAGGAGCAGCTCCTTGCTCCGTAATGTTCGATGGGACTCTCAGTGCATCACAGAAACGCCTTTGTTTGCCCCAATTCAGTTCCAGTTTCAGCAATAGAAACGTTCCTGGAGAGGGGACGGTACGGTTTCATGGTAGAACCACTCGAAGCTCCTCCAGGAGGCACCACCTCCTCCTCAGTCCCCTTTACTCCACCTCAGCGTAGCAAAGTGCTGTGCCTGAAGGAACGTTTCTCTGCCTGCCAGTACGTGCTCGCTGCAGTGTTCAGCCAGTCAGAAAGCCTCCCCCAAAGTTAGAGAAGCCAATTTTAAATATAAAACAAAACATACTTTCTTCTTAGGGGAAAAACTGAATGCAAAAATGAGTCCCAGGCCATCCTTCAAAGAGAGGGTTGGAGTTTGTAAGTCCAGAAAAGAAAATAATAATCTTTTTACTGAGGGTCACCTTCTGCCACGTTCAAACCCAAGACAGTCAGCAAAAGCATCAGAGCTCATCGCTCCTTTGCAGAGGTTAGAAACAAAAAGCCAAACCCAACCAACCTAGAGTGGCCCGGCGTCCCCAAAGCTGCTATGGAATTAGGTTACTGCCTCTTAAAAGATGAACATGGCAGCTAAAAGCAGATAGGAAATTGTTCTAGGGGATAGGACCATAACACAACTTCTTCTAGCTGCTAAGCAGATAGTTGACATTTCCAAGGGCTCTGTGTTTTGAAAATATCATTGAATAAGTGGTATTTTTTCCGTGAGTATTTTTTGCACCCTCTCCTCTACTCAGCAAATGTTTTTCTCAGGCACTTTTACTACTAGAGAAGTGTCTAGTACTGGAGAAAACTCAGTTTTGTACTTTCAAATGCAAACATTAACCCAAGCAGTCTGGCTTATATTTCTTCTTTTGGCAACACAACGTGAGTTTTTTTCACCTACAAGCATAGCTGTTACAGTCAGCACAGCAAATATTAAATAACCGTGGAAAAATACTCAGAATGAATTCGGGGAAATAAAAATAGGGGAAAATTATTATCCCAATATTAGAGGAGGAGGAAAATAGAGTAAATTGGTAAAATTAGAACAACAGAGCTCAAGTTTCCTAGGTTAGAGGTTAGAAGACACTTTCCAAATTGTTAAATTCCTATGGGTCCGGTACTGTAGGTTGGAGCAGTTGATTTCTCTCTCCCATTGAGTACATTCTGGTCTTGTTTTTTATTCTTTTCAGTCCCTTTTAATCGTATTCAAATCTGGTTTTGAAGCCAAACATGCCAATTTATCTGCAAAAAGCTTTTTGTTATTATTTTCAGTTTCTAATGACATACAAACAGCAGGGAAAAAAAATAATCATCCAAGGATGAGCTGAAAGATAATGTTCTTTTGGAGACGCATTCTGATTATCTTCTTTTCTCAGAAGCCGAGTGGTTTCCAGGTGGCACTCGAGAAGCTCAGTCCCATAAGTGGTGAGAAACTTGGTTACCAAAGAGCTCGCCGCGGCGGTGGGTGCCGGGTGCCCCTCTGCCATCGCACGAGCTCGGTGCTGCCTGCGCGGAGCTGCCAACGCTCACACAGAGGCAGCTTCAGGACACACTGTGCGTCAGCCCGGGGTGAGAACGATAACCTTGCACAGACAGAATTTGCCCAAGAACTGGTGTTGTATACGCAGTTCCCTTTATTGCTAATGGCGTAGGGTGTAAGGTCCTGCGTGGCCCCGTGCTGAGCAGGGAGACCTCGCGTGCTCGGCACAGCCCGGCTGGCTCTTGGCTGGAAAGGAAAGCTGGGTCTTTTCCTGGAAAGGGAACGGGGCCAATGGCACGTTGCAAGTTTTGTAAAGAAATGATTAAAAATCCGTTTTACCTCATTTGCTTTTGCCAGCGTCAGCTTCCAGCTATCAGTGGGTCTTGTGCTTTCGTTCCTAAAGAGCCTCTTCAGGAGCCTGCCAGACTCTGCATTATTTTTCTTATTCATTCCTGACATTGCTTCTAGATTTTTAAACATCGTTTTAAACTTGAGGACACCGGAAGCCGGAGAGGCACCGGTGCAGCACCAAAGCCGTGCCAGGGGACGGGCGCAGGGCAGCAGGGCTGGCCGAGTCCCCACGACCATCCCCAGTCAAGGTCCCCGGTCCCAAGCAGGGAACGATGATATTTATTGCCCCACGCACACTCAGGGGATGCCGAGGAGGGATGGGAGGTGCCTGCGAGGAGCGAGCAGGCAGGTGGACTCATTGGCATGAGGACCCTCAGCAGCTCCTTGTCCCCGGGGCCGAGCCTGTGCTCGGGGTTCTTCTGAGCATCCATCTCCACCCTTGAAAGCCAGGCAAGCCCCAGACTGCTGCTTCTTCCTTTCTCTGAACAAAGAACTTAAACTTTGACTGTGCATGAGGCCGGTGGGGCTTTTCCTGCTGGAGCTCTGCTCCACGTGGCACCTGGGCAGGCACAGCCCCCTCGTGCCGCCTGGTGCCCGTCCGAGCCACCATCCGTGCCTGTGGCTGCAGCGGCTCAATGTTTCAGCCAGGGTACAGTGATTTTCTTTGTATCAGAAATATATACTTTCTAGCTAGCAGGAGACATTTCCTGTTTATTTTTTGTGACCTCCTCTGATTTCATGTCGTAGTTTCTCGTGGCATCTCTGCAGAAACGATATCACACTTTTTTTTTTCCTTTTTTTTTTCCTTTTCTTTTTTTTTCCTTTTCCTGCTGTGATTTCAGCATTAAAACCATTGCACCCAAAATGCCTGTGGACAGCGGGGAGATGCCAGGGTGGGCAGGACGGCTGCATCATGCTGGCAGAGGACCCACTGCTGTCTGTCGGTGTGGGACGGCTGCGTGGGGCGCGATCCCTGCCCGTGGCAGGAGGACGTTACGCACGTCTCGGTGCTCCTGAAGCAATGAAGAGATGAGCTCGGGTGGGGAATGCAGACTGGCTTGAATGCCGGAGGCTGTAAAGCAGTCCTGGCTCAGCAGCCCTCACACGTGCGGTACTCAGACCCTGCAGACTGCCTGACCACCTCACCAGCAGCAGCCCAAAGAACATATATTCTGTAGTGCGCTTGTTGATAGATGAAACCCTTTCCATCATCGCCCTGGCGGAGAGTCCAAACTTTCTGTGAAGAATAGTAACACAGAAAATGCCATAGCCGAGTGCCAGTTTGGGAGATCTTACCACAACGGGGAAACCACCATCGGTTCGTGAAGGTTGGCGGCTGAGGACCAAGCGCCCTGCGCACAGCAGATAGCAGGGTGAGCCCTCCGCGCCGGAGGAGAGGAGCCTCCGGGCAGGTGGGGAGCAGCAGCCAGACGCACAGAGGGGACAGACGGACAGGGCCAGGGCTGAAGGGCATAGAGGAACACAGCACGGCTCATGCCCAGCTTTTCATTCAATGCTGCCCTCCTGTTTGCATACATTGGTCAAAACGTCCTATTTGATGTTGCCTTTGATGAAATTTTGTGATGAAAAATTATTTGCAGAAGGCAGAAGAGAATATTTTTTAAAAATAATTCAAATTTTGTTCTGAAGTGGTACATTTTAATATATACATCATTCTTCTATGACTATGAAAAAGCTGCTAAAAGGTGAGATCCACCACTGGTTAATTGTGAACTTTGAATTTCCATGATCACAGGTGAAGTTTAACATACTCAACATTCACATTGAAATTAAGTGTTGTTGAGAGGAGTTTTTCGTTTATAAAATGCAGTTTTAATTTTGACTTTTGCAGCCATAATAATTTTAGCTGCAGGTTCACCTTCAGCTCTCCTCTCAGGACTCCGGCAGAAGAGGCGGCACAGAAGTGCTCCTCGTTCCTTCTGAACAGGAGCGCAACCTCCTACCGCGGCAGCAGTGCCCGGTGCGCTGTCCCGAGGTCGAACACTGATGCAGGTCACTTAGCGGTCAGCTGTCCGTCAGATGCTTGTAACCAAGCTTAAAAGCTTGTCTCTCACTCAAAATAAATATTGTGCTTTGGTTTTGATACAATTCAACTTAGTTCAGAAGAGAGCAAACCTGGGAACACATACATTCATAAACTCCTGAGCCAACAACTACAAATTCAGTTGTTTTTTTTTCCCGCATATCTATTTATGATCAAATAAAGAGCCTGGAGTTTTAAGATGTAATTTGAAGAGTTGGGTTCATGGTCATATACGAAGAAGCATGCCTTTCTATTGATTTGCCACTGTTACTCATCATCTTTTTACTGTTATCAACAAGACAGGAATAGAACGAACAGACAGCTAAACAATAAGGAAAAGTTCTGCAGCTGCTTGAAGCCAATAAAATAACTGCAGTATTGACGAGGTTATCAAAATGTCAGATGTGCCAGCTTGGCTGGCATTCTTCTCTGCCTTTTTATTAAAACCTCATTACAAAGTGGAACAGGCGAGCGGAGAGTTTAACATTCGCTTCCTTTTCTGACCTAATTGTTTAAGAATATCTTCTTAAAGATTGGTTTTCAATTTGCATCTGTGCATAAATACAATGCATACAGATTAACGGCCTCATTGATTTTGTGTGTGTGTGTGTGTGTGTGTGTGCAAGAATCGCATCTCTGCCCTGGACGTACACATGCGCTCTGCCTCTCCCCCCATGGTCCTACGAGGAACAGCAGGTTTGAGAGAGAATCATTTATTTCCGGGCGAAGTTTAAAATGTACATTGCTGCTTTGTACGAAGAGGCTCCCGAGACGGGGAGAGGCGAGACGCGCGATGGACGCCGGCTCTGCCCCCGCGCGCTCCCGCGGACGCCGGTGCGGAGGCGCAGCGCTGCGTCAGCCACAGCCCCACCGGGCGTTTGCGGCGGCGCTTTGTGCTGCGACTCGAGAGCCCGCTTCTTCCCATGGCTGCTCCCGCCTCTCGGCCAAAAAGAGGAGGAAAGCCAAATTCTCCAGGTTTCGCTAAAGCAAGCTGACTTTGACTCTTCCATCCCTGCTCACTAACCTTATCTGAATAAGTGGAAAAACCCCAAACAACCAACCCTACAGAAAAGCCAAGTTTAAAATGAAGATGCCAATGACAAGAAGACACATTACACCTCTGCCGCCTGCCGCGAAGGTCCTAAAATTTGTAGTTCCCAGCACAGGTCTGTCTGCTGCGATCTGTGGCAATAAATGTGGCATTGCCTTGGCAACATTTTTTATACTTTGATTAAGGAGCAACTGATGCAATATTTCAGGAGACGAGGGAAAAAAGGTTTGATACTGAGAAAAACATTCTGGCTGTTCTGTATTGTCCTTGAGGACTTTACTGTGTGCCGTCACTGACTGCTTAGCAACAGATTGATAGTGGCTGGCAAATCAATCTTTTCAGAGCGGAAAGCACAGTATACAATGCTGCATGTTCCAATTCAAGAGATGCTATTGGGAAGCTATATAAGCATCAATTATGGTTTTTTAGATGTAGTTAATTATAGCAGGGAGAACTCTGATCACAAATCAGCTTTCCTTACTCCCCCTTCTGCCTTTTAAAAATCACAAGAGAATTACTATAGATTAGCAAATTGGAAATCGCAAAAATGTAATTATCCAAAATTAAGATGAGTTGACAAGCACTGTTTCTGAGTGGATTTGTGCCAGAAAAATGAAGTAAAATAAAAATGGCATCCTTTAAAAAGTTTTAAATTTAATTGTAGTTATTTTGCTGTTTGGATTTTGATTTTTGATTTGGTTTTGTTTTGTTGTGGTTTTTTTTATTTTAAACATAAAATACTGTTCTTTAAACAGGATTCTATTCCCAAAAATGTACACAGACATCAAAATAGGAAAAAGTGGACAATTCAAGTCATATGGAATGGAGAGAAATTAAGGAAAATAAAACCCTCAAAAGAATACGTGCCCTCCGGGAGTTAGACAGAGGGAAGGGGCTGCACAGGCACCACCAGCTTTGGGTACGAAGGGATGAGGATGTGAAGCAGACGTGAACGCCATCCAAAGTGCCGGGCGGCACCAGGATATCCCCTCCCTCCCCCCCAACGCTGCAAAACACAGGTCTCCCAGCCCACGGCTGAATCTGACTCAGCCAAAACCGGAGCGAGGGGTGCGGACGAAGCCTTCCCCGCGCTCGTCCTCCCCGTCGGGCTGCGGGCCCGTCCCT
This sequence comes from Charadrius vociferus, assembly GCF_000708025.1. Classification (NCBI taxonomy): domain Eukaryota; kingdom Metazoa; phylum Chordata; class Aves; order Charadriiformes; family Charadriidae; genus Charadrius; species Charadrius vociferus. The sequence continues at coordinate 375,994 of NW_009646744.1, read as the reverse complement.
CCTCGCCGCGCCGGCTGGCTGGTGCCTTGGCTCGCCTGGGAACGGCAGCGGGAATATTTCCATCAGCTCAGCAAACACTTTCCAGCACTGCCCGCTGCGGGCACGGAGCTGGCAGCCGCGATGGGGACGGGGGACGGGGCCGCGGGCGGGAGGGAAACTGCTCACGCATTTCCACGCAGACGACCCTGAGCAATTCCTTGATCTATATCAACATTTATCTTAAAATGTACATATTCAAAATTGTAGAAGAGCGGCGCATAAATGAAGCGAGTCCATGTACTGACGTAAACCTTGTGAGCTCTTTTATACCTTTTTGGCAGTTAGGCAGACGGCCATTTTGGGTGCTTTACACCGCCTCATTCAATGAAACACCGTTTTCCAGCGGATGAGCTGCTATGGGAGGAGGAAAGCTCATTCTTCCTTCCTCTGGGAAACCACAGTATTACAAACACCATCACAGTGGCTCAGAGATATACTTCTGCCTTCAGTTGCGCGCTTCCAACCGCAGCATGCAAGTGGGATCAAAATGTTAAAAAACAACGTTTGAAAAGGAAAGGCGGGAGCAAGCGGGGGCGCGGGTGCTCCGCGGCGGTGATCGCTGGTGCCCAGCAGTGTCCGCATCTCCGCGCACGGCTCCGCCGGGCAGGGAACACCACGCACACAGCGCGTTCCCCGGGGTCCCCAGCAATGAGAGTTCACCTCCTGCACAGCAGTGTAGGGGTGATACTGAGCCGAAAGGCTGCGATTTCAAACAAGTCTAAGTGCCCAAAACCCACGGAGAGCAGAGTCCCTGGAGATTTTAAGAGCCCTGGAAAATCCCGTCCAGGAGCCAGACGCGAAGCACACAAAGTCTCTTCGAGGCGCCGGCGCGCAGAGCAACGCAGGTCCTCATGTGGCTTCTAGGGCGAGATTTTGCTACAAGTAAACCCGATGGCGTCGACTCGCCTCTTTCCTTTCAAGGAAGGCATTACACCTTTGATACGTGCTCTCTGTGTACACCGTGCGTTTATCATTTAGCACAGAACCTACATCTCTGCACACTGCGTCAGTGGCTCTGTTAGAAGTCTGGCACACGATCTAAAATCTGTACAAGGACTGCTTCATATGCTCTTCTACCAATGAGGACAGCTTTTCACTGCATCAATTTTATTATTTTTTTTTAAAAGAAAACTTAAAATATAATTTCAATGGTAGCTTGAGTGTCTAATTGCCATTATCATTGCTGCAACAGCATGGCAGCCATGCTGGGAGTCAGAGAGCGCTCCATGGTGGTGCCGTGGAATGTTCTCCCCAAATGAGATCAGCCTGAGCCAGATCTTGCTTTGCAAATCCGTATTCCACCTCCGTAAACCTACCAGCAGTTTAAAATAAAAAATGGCTGCATTTTTGTGCAGGCAAATGAATACAGTCGGTCTCTGAACTGATTTCTGAGCACTTGTCTAAGTTTCTTGCAGTTGCAAAAGTATTCGAGAAATAAGGCCACCTAATGGGATTTCTCATCTGTCTCGCTTTTGATCGAGTGAAAATGATGGAAGTGGCATTTTGATACTTTGAAGTCTTCGCCAGTACCAAAAGAATTCAACAACGCGTGAACTTACAAATACACCCCCATGACTTTTTAATTCCTGGAGGTTTTATTGGTTGGTTCAAATTCTGGCTGACTCATAGTTCAAAATAACAAAATAATTAGAAATTACAGTGCATTAACATAAAGGAATCTCATTTGTGCACATGGATTCAGAGGGAATTTAATTTCTTTTTTGGAGTTTCTCCTGGTTTAAAACCTTGAAATTGAGAGGAGAAGCTTCCCTTTCCTGACTGCATCTTATCAAACACGATTTCATCCCTCTGTAGCTTTCTAGAATCCCTCAACTATATCCCTTTAAATTCTGGGCTAATTGAATTTAAAATTAGTCCCCAGTGGGGACTAAGTAGAAGCCAAGTAATTTAATGGTCAGACAATTAACAGCTCTGCATTAACTGGAGCTTCTGAACAACAAATGTTTTGGTGAAGCAGGCAGACTGTCACACTGGGCGCGCTCTGCCTTTCCTCAAGAAGAAGTGAGAATCACAGTTCAGTGCTATTAGTGAAAAACGCCAGTTTCACTGCCACCGAATGATTAAATGTGGAATTTTATTTTTTTTTCCTCCCCAGACAGAAGCAGCTTTGTGGGCTTCCTTGTTGCACTTTCTCTTTGAAGCTTCTTGCTTAGTTTTCACGTCTGATAACCACATTTGTGCCATTTTGAAGTATTTTCATTGCAAACCAGGCAAAACATTATGCCTTCTGTGGCAGGCAAATGTTTGGTCATATCACAGTATTAATCCAAATCAGCTTTTGAAACGGAGTTTCCATTTACGCTGAGCATTTTGGAGCCATGGAAATGTCAGCATTTTTAAAAACACAAGACATCCCACATAGATGCAAATATAACAGCAGAGCTGCACCTCATGTGGGTATGCAAAACCACTTCTAAAACATAAAATAAACTCTCCTGGAGAGACTATTACTAATAGCTGCTTCTACAACAGAGCCTCACTTACATCTCTCAGGGTCCATGACTTTTTATACGCTTCATTAATTTAGCTACACTCGTGGAAATCGAGTATGGGCTTCAACTCCAGAAGGGATCTCCACAGAGGACAGAACAATTTGTTCAACCTTTTCCAGAAATTTTTCCCCACTTTAGGCATGACTTCACTACATTGTCTTTTAGAAAAACATCCTTTTATACTTGTATTTATGTACATTATAACAAAACATGGTTTCCTAGAATAAGTTACAACTCTACTGTGCATTGGACTTCAGTATTGGCAATTCCCAGTCCGTTAGCCCAGAATGCTCCGGGTGGTCCAGCCCGGCCGTGAAAGCCATGAAACAACCCGACCCGGCAGTGCCCCGCCAGCCGCCCTCCATTCCACCCATCGGACCAGCCACGAGGCTCCACCTTTCAACTGCTCCCAAGTATGAATTTTTTCTTTCTTTATTAGTTTCATTTATTTGGAAGTGACAAAGTTGAGATGTGCTCAAGGGGCTGTGGGGTGAGAGTCTCACAGCTTAGAGAGTTACCCCAGGTGAGTTACACAGCCTCCTCCTTACCTGCATCAAATTCCCTTCCCCTCCTCCCAAAGTATCAAAAATGCCTTCAAAAATTCTTGAGTAAAGATCCAGCAATAAATTGGGCAAGCCTTTAATGCCGTCCTCTCTGATAGAATAGACTGTACCATCATCATATCTCTTCAGGTGTGAAACACACAGACAGCAAAAATAGAAAATACTGAGAGTCCTTTCACCAAATTTTTTTTAAAGCCTTATTCCCTGCACTATGGCTTAACCAGGAATGAAGCTGCATTTAGTATATTTGGTCAGTTGTCCCACCACTGATGCCCCTGTTTCTACTTCTTTTTGATGATTTGGCGCTTATGGTGGGTTTTTAGCACAGCTTTTTTCCCTAGTATGGAGGAAAGGCACAGCCAGAGCGGAGCCTGGCCTGCTGGAAGGCTCTCTGAATTTGGAAGGGTTGTACAAATAGAGATGGAGGACATCCCATAACACTGTCACAGAGAGCAGTTGAAAACATACCCCCCGTCGAGGCACGCAGGAGGAGTCATTAGGACAAGATCCCAGCTGCCGCGCTGCCAGAACAAGAACGCGACTTCTACTATTTTACTCGTATAAAATATTATTTTCCTTATATTCATTATGCCTTGGGAGATACCATAGTTACAGATAGTAAAATTATAATTAGTGATGACTAATTAGCGGGGGGGACCAAAACAAAACAGAACCACCACCGGCCGTTTTACCCTTGGAGTCCACACGCCTCTCTGCGGTGACCGGAGAGCAGGACCGCCTCCGGCGCAGCCGCTCCTCCCTTAAGAAAGGCATTTTCGGGCGAACATGATGTTGCCCGAAACAGCAGCACCCTCTGCCCGAGCATCTCAGGGGTGTCAAAGAACTGCCTGCCGGTGGGGGCTGTGTGCCAGCATGGAAAGTGGGGGGTATTTTTGTAGAGGCTTATCGCAATCTGAAGTATTAAAGCCCATTTCTGAGCTACAACCAGGCAAAGCTTTTCTCGCCCGCGATGCTCGAGCAGGATGGAGCGCGGGGCAGTGATTCTCCTCCTCTCACTCCTCGGCCGCCTGCGGCGGGTGGGCGATGTGCCCGCCGAGGGAGAGCGATATGAGCGCTGTGCCCTGCACGGCCTTCACCCACCGCCTTGACATTCATACTCTACCGCCCTATGGAAGGAACAAGGTACATTTCAAGCGCTAAGGCAGACCTGTCGTTTAACTGCAATCATTCTTTAATTAGCTTCACACCTTCGGTCGATAATTAAGCAGTGTGTTAGGGAATGGACTGTAAGTTCCTAATTGCGTGTGTTCACGTGAGGGAAAATCTTTGACACACAACGGAAACAAGCTTTCCCCTTAACAAAAAAAACAAAACCCAACTATTTTTTGATAACATGAAGCTCTGTCAGAATCAGAACATCTGTTCTCCATGTGCACTTCTTTTCTAAAATATCTTCAGTGCCAGTGCTTGAAGACTTCTTACTTGGCCAGTCACAAGCAGCCATTCTTTCATCCTGGGAAAGGCCGTTCTCATTTCCCTGAATGTGATGGGGACATCCCTTGACCAGTGCCAGAGCACCAGCTATTTCCCTGCAGCCCCCCCGGCAGCCCCCCCCCAGCAGCAGGTTTGGTTCTGCTGCCCGGGGAGCACCTACCACCGCGCCTGGATCCCTGCACGCCACCGCACCGGTCTTCAGGAGGGGGGAGCAAACCTCTGACCCTGAGCTATAGCACCCAGAAACAACATCCCCCCCAGACCCTTCTGCTTAAGCCCCCCCAGGGAGCCGCCCCCTTTCTGCCCTCTCCCCTGGATCCCATCTGCGCCCGTCGTTGCTGTGGCTGGCGCACTCAGGCTGCCCTTTCCCTCCCCAAACACAAACCTGGTTTTACTCATACGGTTTTCTGCATTGCTAATTGGTTGAGAACAGGTTCCCCTCACAGATTCTTGGAAACTCTTTTTCTTTTCTTTTTTTTTTCCCCTCAAGAAAACCTTTCTCAATGCATCGGTGCGATGCTTCTGACACGAGTGCCCTCTTGATCCTGAACCATACCCTTCTCCACACTGCCTAAGTCAGCACTGTCAAAACCAAACATCCAGCACCGTTTCTGTTTTTATTCTCTTCTCTCTTCCTCAGAGTTACAGCCTGCCATATGTAATACACTTAAAATTTACAATGAAGTACTTCCATCAAATATTCTATACAAAGCGTAGAAGCGTTTCCTAGCTGCCTTGTTGGTCCACTGCTAATTGGGGAGAGCCGGTATTATTAGAAGTCTCCTTAGTGTCTTGCCTACAAATAAACACCATCAAACACGAGCCCAAAATATTGTTTCTTTATGGCACGTGTATAAAAAAGGAGGATCTTAAACTTAGTAAGAGGAAGCCTGTGCTGACTTCATATGACAAGAGTAGCATAATTACCAGAGTCTGTTGGCGATGACGCAGTGACAGCTTTGGAGAGCTTGGAGCCAGCCTGGACGGACCGACCTCTCCCAGCCCCTTCCAGCCCGCATCTCCCCGCGGCAGCGACCATCGCTCCCGCCGCGCTGTGCCACCAGCCCTTCCCCAGTGCCGGCAGTGGGTCTGCACGGCGGCACCGCTCAGCCGCCCCCTCCAGAGAGGAACTCTGCAACTGGACTGTCGGGGGAGCTGCCGATAGTGTGTCACGGCTGGGAAATGGGTATTTGCCGTAAGTACAAATGGTGGGGTTTTAGGAAATTACAACAAATGCATTATTATTGCATAAACACCGCATAGGTCAGCTTTTGTCTCACGATAGAGCCATCCCTGTTCTCTGCTCTCTCTTCTGCTGACTCCTTTCTTCTGGCTCCTGATGGTAGGAGCTTTGTTTCTCATGATTTTCATTCTGCTGGCAGCAAGTGCCATTTATAACTCAGACAGACTGTTTCCATTTTTACTTAGACCAAACTCCATCGGTTTCTGCAGAGAAATCCCTGAACTACTTAGGCAAGAGAAAAACTGAGCATCTTCAACTCGATATATGTCAACTTACATAACCTGAGGATTTGACCCCCATTTTCCTTCTCTTTTCTCCCCTGTTTAAGGATGTGAGTTACACTCTCGGGTTTTACTGAGATATTTATTCACTTTTGCCAATGTTCCATCTTTTTTTGATGGTGTGAAATGCACATCTGAAGAAAAAGAAAAGGCAAATGCAATGAGCTTAGTGTGAATGTAGGAGGTGATAAATGGGCATATAATCAATTTTGCAGAAGGAAGAAAACTGATGTAATGTAATGCTACGTACAGAACCGTGTGACACAGCTTCTGCGTTCCCACCATGCAAATACTGCTCTCTCCATCATTCTGCCGAATGTCCCTCTCACCCCCTTCTCTCGGTGTGCAGAGGAGCATCCACAGCCACTGGAAGCAAAAGTGATGTTTGGGTCGAAAGCAGCGCATTCAGGTCTGGCCTAAATTTGTACCTTCCTCCTGCTGTCCCGCTGTTGAGAGTGCCAAAATCACCGAGCATCAGCAGTGTGGTTAACGCTACTTATGTCTGCACCTCATCCTCACTGACTCCTGCATAGGCACTGTCTAACTCCTGGACTTTCCTTTGAAGCCACAGACTCCTAATTTTGTAAGAGAAGCGGCAAAAAATAGTTCCACTCACCTGAAAATGAATAAGGATTTTGCATTACATGCTAAAGCTTGATTCAATCAGTGTGTTCCCAACATCTGATAAACAGCTCCTGATGTGCGCCTTCTGAAAAAAAACAGGTAAACTAAGGAGAAAACAATCACAGCATCCTCCTCAATATGTCAACACTTCACTTTAAATTGTAACAGTAAAGAAAATAGAGAGCAGTAAGTGTAACCTCAATGCACTTGCACAGTTCAATGTGTAGAAAAAACTCTGTCCTGTCACCAAAATGGCTAAAAAAATGACTGTAGGGAAGCGGAGCTGGCGGGTGGGGTGTACCCCTGAGGCACCCGGACATCGTTCTGGCCTGGACATCACGGATGCTTTGGCTGACATGCGCACAGAATAGCCAGGCCCACCAAGGGTTTCCAGTTCTGGGGTTCGCTCTCAAGCGTAGCCAGGCTTTGGGTTGGATCTCAGCTTTTAAACTGGAAGGAAGACTCTGTTTGAATTCTGGTGTTGCCTGACATGGTTTTTAATCAACACAGCACCTCCTCACCTGCTCTAGTGCAGAATCAGCCCAGCGAGCTGGGTGTGCACAAACTTGTAAACAAACCCTATTCTTTCTCCCCAAATCTCTTGCTCTCTTACAAAGAAGAGTAATGGAAGTGCAGTTCCCCATGGGTCTCACAGATCAACGGCGGCAGCTTTCATTATCAGAATGACTACGTCTTGGATGGAAATCAGGTGGTAGTGCATGAAAAATAAGTGCAAATATTTTATTTAAGAGACATTTTTAGGTGAACTCATTTCCTTTTTCATGGTATTAATTTTTGAATCTTTCTGCTGCTGCTCTTCTTCCACTTCTCTTTACAACACAGTTATTTAAAGCTTCAGTTTATGGTTAAAATCCCCGTGCAAAATTTTAAATAAATATTAATGCATCATTAAATATCAATTAATAAATGCTTTCCACGTATCATTGCTATTAACTTCCATTTGAAGTTAGCTCTAACCATATCTGCACGTAGCAGGTTTTTGCATTCCAACAACACTGATGCACATACGGAACCGTCTGTTTCTGCTGCTCCGTTTGCAGTTGGAATGGGCATAATAAATTCTACAGATTCAAAAAAACCAAGAGTCTGAGGATGGGAAGGCTCCTGGAGCGTGTACTCACTCACTCGCTCAGTATCTCAGTCCAGAATATTCCTCGAAGAAACACCCTGCATCTATACCCTTATGTCCGAGCAGACACAAAAAGTTGTCCTTTAAAATGAATCATAGCGAAACATTCAGAAATTCCCGTGCCTTGATGCACCGTTAGCTACAGAGAAAATACAGCATTTTCAGCCAAAGCCTCTGAATTTGCCCCAAACTGAAAGAGCAACTAACCTCTTGGCAAGCTGTGACACTTCCAGCTCTCCGGGAGAGAGAAGTTTATCCCTCGGTGGGTCTGAGGCCGCGGCTCTGCCGACGCGGGTACCACAGGCACTTGCTCTGCACCGATGACTGCGCAGATTTAAGGGCATGCTCTCGTTGCCGCTGGAACAGAAAACTTCTTTGATTACTGATGAGCCACAAAAACTGTTTCAAGAATTTTATTCTTAGAAACCATGCTCCCAAGGTTTATGTTAAAATATCCGCTCTGTTTGCACGCTGCCTCGCAGCTGACAACCTATCAAGGGCAAGTAAGAAAATTCTGTATGAACTACAACAAGCCTTATGCCAACAATAATTGCTATCTTTGCTAATACGGGCAAAATAACGTTGCCATTCATTCTGAGAAATGCATACTTTCCACTTCTTTTGAAGAGATGTGCCTTGGAGAAGTGTTTTCTGTTTTACTGTTTTTTGGTTTTGTTTTGTTTTTTTTTTTTATTTGAGCTATCAGTGCAAGAAGATACATTTGCTGTAATCGCTTTATTTGTACTCTAGGGGTAAAATGCAATCTCATGAAAACATGCAAAATTCTTTTTTTCTGGATTTTGGGTTAATTTTTGTTACAAGATTAGGGGGTCTTCAGGCTGAATTCTGCAACAAATGTAATATTCGTATGAGAAGTCCCATTTCTTCATGTTGACTCTGTAAAGGTTTTTACTATTTTATTCACTTAGCTTTCCTTCTACTCTCCACATAACACAGAAAATAAAGGATGTCCTTTCAGATAAACTATGGATTACCTTTCTTGTTCCAAACGCATAATTTTCTGAGCAGCCAGTGACTAATGCTTTAGTTACACTGTTGACAACTATCAGATTGACACTACTACAGGAATTTATTCTGGGCATACAGTAATGACTTGCAGGGTGGGCTTTCTCTTGTGACGTCTAGCACTTAAGCAACTGTTTTAACTTCTGATCTAATTAATTGTATCCAGTTAAAAGGGAACTCAAACACTGTATTCGCCACTTCTAGTTATTTGACCTCCTAGCAATATTAAATGTGGATCTGGTTGTCTTTAGCTGCTCTTGAGCTCTTCTCACATGCTGTAGTAGGTATTTCCCAGTCTTGGATTTTGAAAGAATTAACCCATGGGGAATAATTCCAGCCTGAGGATTGATAGATATTAGTCATTTTTAAATGAGATGAGCCTATATCTATATTTGGTTTTATTCCCCCTAGCATTCAATATTGTGTAATTTTATTTTGTAAGAAACTGGGGTGAATTTACATGCGCACAGCTTTTGCAAACCATATTTCCTAAAGGGATGTTTTCAGCCTTGACCAGGGAAACCCATTTCTGCAGTGACCCAAAGGAAATTAAGTACGACACGAAAACAGTGGAGCCTTGTCGAGCTTTCCCTGGTGTGTGGTTATTGAGGCCAACACACACTTCAGCCCCAGCAGCAGCTCAGGTAACTCTAACATTTATTTCCAGTACATACAATTTAGCATCTGTGAATTGTCAAAATGCAGAGGAGCACGTGATGAAACCCAAATGAAAACAGCAGTTTTCTCTGAATCAGAGTGGCAGAACAAAAAAGCTTCAGAAGTGTAAGAAAGAATGAAGTTGTAGGTGTTGGAGAAAACCAGCGGTAACCTGTATGTCCTACACATGAAGCAGCCCGGTGCGTGTCCGTGTTTGTTATTTAACAGGACTGAGCATTTTACACAAACTCTCTTCACAAAACTGAGGCGCAGCTGAAAGGGAGTACTGAGTGTTAACAGTGTTGGTGCCTTTTTTTCACCCCCTTCAGCCACACACAGCTCCCTTGGGTTCAAGTAACACATCCTCTGGATTCTTTCCAGTGCGCAACAGAGGTTGCTCTGGCATCGTTCTGTCCTTTGGCGATGTCAAACGATGCCCTTGTCACTGGAGAGGGCTGACGGAGGCCAATAAGCAAAATCTGGCTGAAGCGAATGGCGGCGTCCCTGTGGCCAGGGAGAGGGAAGCAACCAACCCCCAAAGACCCAGGTAGAGTATACGTTATGGAAAAGAAGAGGTAAAAAAGTACAATCCGGCAGTGTTTTGTATACCTGGTACCGCTGTCTATCTGAACTAAGAGATTGTTTTCCGATAAGGCTACTTCAGATAAAGGAATGAGACCCAGCGGTGTATTTTGAAAGTTCAGGGTAATTGGAAATGATTTAAGGGGATTGTAATTTACCCTGCAGTGGTTACGAGTGTACTTAGAGTACACTTTCCATGTTAAAACACATGCAAGAGGCACGTATTTCTATAACCTGAGAAAGAAATGGACACATTAAGATTAACTAGAATTGGAATGACTTCATTTGCGCTGAAACACGTCAAAGGTGAGCTATGAAAATTGGAGTGTGCCCCGTGTCAGCGAGGGCCCTGGGCAGCCTGGCTGCGGGCAGGAGAGCGAGAAGAGCCCAGAGAAGAGCCATGAACCTCGTCAGCTGCTCTTTAGGTGCTCTAATGAGTACTGTTTAAATATTTTACAGATGCAGTCACTTAACCATGAGGGATAAATGTTTGCTTGAGATCTCACAAAAAAGTCAACAGATTAGGACAAAAATTCCGGTCTTCCTAATTGCGTTGTCGTCAGTCTGCTGGATCAAAGAAATCCCAACCTCATCTTCACGCAAGTGCTTATGGACAAATGCCAGCGACCGATGCTAATAACTAATCAGCTAATCTCAATTAACCCCCTGAATGTCTCAGAGCTGTGTTGCATTTATTTCAGGGGTCGGGAAGCCGGACCCCAGCACACTGGTTGTCTTTGACAGTCCGGCGTAGGGGCACCTGTGCTTTACGCTTTTCTGCATTCTCACCGCTGCTGTGTAAAGGTGTTTATTGTTAAAAGTTAAATTTCAGTTAAATACTTTATTTGACCTCAAACTTTTAATATATTTTCATTTCAGTTGCTGATTGATATCTAAATCCATATAAACTCTTGAAGTAAAACATTTTTAAACGTTTTTTGTGTATTTAAAAAAAAACCCAACAAAAAAAAAGATTAAATCCTCTATAAAACTAGTACAAGTCTCATTGGGATTTCTTGAAAATTTTATCCTATTTTTTTAACAAAAACAGTTGCTAACTTAAGTCCCAAATAGTTTTTAGTGACTTCATCAGAAACTTCACAGCTGAACATGAATAGATACTCACATATTTCCTTCATATATTATAGAATTAACCAGTTACAAAAAATGAATTCAGGAGTGTGCATTTGTAATTGAGGGTGATAAGTAAAGGTTTTCAGAGCAAGAAAGGAGCTTTCTGTCTTCAGCTTTTCGAGTCTTTTCCTTGTAAAGAGAAAGCAGGAGTTTCTCAGCAATTCAGTCAGCCGGGGCTCTTCATTAAAAACAAACAAACAAACAGACAGTTTAAATTCTAGGATAAATTATTATTGCTCAACCTGGCACAAATTCTCTACAGATGATTTTGAATATGTAACTGTCTTAAATAATTGTATTAACACCCATTTTCCCTAAGTTTGAGGTATGCACGACGTACATGGCGGGAATGCAGAGTACCTGGGAAACACGGATAAACTAGCAGGTCTACAACATGTAAATAAATGTCTGTTGGTTATGAAAGCTATTCTTTCCCTGTTCCTGGAGCCTTAGCCCAGGATCTCTGCAGTCCGTAACACTTTAAACTGGAAATCAATATAGTTTAAGTAACCTGAAGGTATTTCAATGCCAAACCACATAAGAGAGAGAAGTTGGCAACCAGTATTTTCGAAGGACTTGGCACCCGAGCTGGTTATCACGGCATTTTTGCTGATCAGTAAACACAGAGTAATTTGTGACATAGAGATGATTTGCAATTAAAAACTTATTAACAAAGTGCAATGATAACAAGAGGGATAAAATGCCAAGATGTGGAATTGCTTAATTATGTGAAATAGTTCCACCAAACCCAGGGCTCCACGGAACATTTTTTCCTCTCTCTAATGAACAATCAGTTCTCGCTGAATTCTAATTAGCCTCAATAATGTTGATCCCAGTCAAGTATTAGTGGCAGAAAATGCAAACTGAATGTTTCCATTAAACAACTGCCTTCAGGTACAACTGTGCTGTGCAAATTGTACAGCGAGCCGCCGAACTTCTGTGTCCCAGGCAATCTTCAAAAATGACTGCGTTATCTTCAGAGGACAGGAGGGCACCTGTGGTACACAGAGCGATCTATTGTCACGTCTAGCGGGTTGCCCAATCTATACCTTTCAAACAGATTAAGCCTGTGAGCTTATCCAGACCTGTTTTAAAGCCTATTTGATCTTGAAACAGGACTGAAGAATCCAACAAGAAGAGGCTTGTAGGAGATTTTCTTGTTTAACCAACATTGGAAATGCAAGAATTGGAAACTCAAGAACAGACCCCCTTCAGCACCTTCCTTTTGCCAAGATTGCAAAGTACTGAAGTACATGAAAATGAGAAGATGACAACTGTTCTAATCTGCCAAGCCTGAACGGCTCCCCATCCCCAGTAATGAACGACAAATCAAAATACCGCTCTTGAGAAAGTTCTGGTAATTTTTGCATTACGGATGCCAGATCCCTCATCCTTCTCCCTGCCTCACAGTTCTTCTTTGCTTGGGGAGACGAGCACTAGCCTCATTATTCCTGCTAATTCTGCCAATATAATAATGTATTCTATTCCTGCTAATATATTCCTTTAGCATTCGCGGTAGCTGCATCATGCCCAGCCACCCTCAGCTGCCTTCCGCACCCTCCGTCCCCTCTGGGGCACTGGGGACACCGCGGTCCAGCCGCACCGTGCCGGAGGACCCGGGTTGAAGCTCCGCGGGCTCCCCGGGGCTGTGCGGGCTCGCAGGGATGCTCCCGCGGCATCACACATCAGTGGCCACGGCATGGTCAGCGCCAGCGGCTCCGGTGCTGTGACAGAGCACGTTTCACATGCAAACATCTCGGCCAGCCTGGGCAAAATCAGCTGTGGCAAAGGAATTTCCTTCCTCTAAAGCCCTCGTTACATTTGAAACTCCCTAAATTCTCTTCATTCCTTTCTTAGAAAGCAAAAGCCTCTCCCCTCGCCCCATTCTCCTGACATCTTCCTCGTGTCTCCCCACGAGGAAAGAAAATATAATGTTGTATTAAATAGGAGCGGAGATCTGCAATGTAGGCGCAAGCACAAGAGAAGACACAACTAATTCATATGCTCCAATGTAGTTCCAGCACTTTTATTCCTGAGAGTAGGAGGGAATTTAATTAATATTTCAACTGACAAACTTCAATATATCTATCTGCAAAATACATAAGTGAGTGGTTGTCAATGATGTCCACAGTAATGAGGACTGAGATTTTAGTTATTTCCTAGTGTTGAATACCCTCAGCATTCCAAGGAAGTTCTAATTTTGCAAAAACAAATTTGTTATTGCAACCATGTAAAATGGTGCATAAGACAGCAGATGAAGTCCCCCCACACAAAAATATTTCTGGAAAGGGCCTTCCCCACATTTTTGGGTTGGTCGTCAGAGACACCAAATTTTAAACTGAAACAAAATCAGATCCCATCCCTTTAACAAAATTCTTTCGGTCTCCAGTAACAGCATGAGTCGCTCGCTCATACTTCAAGCACTTGAACTGGAACAAAGCACTCTCTCTTGATCTACTTTCTCCCACTCCTCCTTGCCAGCCTCTGCTTTTTTTAGTGTACTGAGGCATTAACCCCATGCAGATTTGCTGCTTTAAATGTCCCAGCAGTGAAGAGAAATGAAACACATGCTAAAAGAGGAATAAAATCCAATCTAAGCAAAAGTCTGTGAGAGTACTGGGTTACTTTGTATTAAAAAAAAGGGGGGCTGGGGAGGTAGGGGGAAAAAACCCTCTCCCTATAATAACTCACTATGGGTCAGACCACATTAATGGAGCGGTGAGTGTGGGAAGTCCCCACAATATGTTAAGCCTTTACACGGAGATGGAAAATAGCTGTTTGTGTTTAATGTCAAACAGTCGGACATGCCCGCCGCAGAATACAAGCTTTGTTCTCCCCCATGCCGAACTGGCTCACTCCAACTCTGAAATACTTTACCATAGAATATTTTTAGTTATGTAACCATACTAATGAGATCTAAATTAAAATAACTCTTTTCAAGGCCATTTCTGGTGTTCAGACAGAAGCACAAGATGAAGTCATGCCGTTTCAAAGCCATGTTATGGTTCAGAACAGTTACTGGAAAAGAGCTCCCGGGACATTTTTTCTTGTCTCTGAGGCTGTAGGAGGCACGAACCCATGTGGTGGGACCATTAGCATCATGCCACGAATTCTGCACGAGAGCTGTAGGGATCTTGCTTCAGGTTCTGCACCCGAGCGGAGCAGCAAAGCCAGAGCAACGGCCAGATCTTCCTCAGCTCGGACGGCGGCTCTGCCCCGAGACGAGATTCCTGACCGCAGCGACCCTTCGTGAGCTCAGCTTCCTTCCCCGTCGAGGATGATGTATTTAGATGGGTCAGTGCTCATTTCTCTCCATATCATTCATGGAGACTTTCAGACTTCAGACATAAACTCCTTCCTGTTGCTTTGGCATTTCAATCCCATGTGCAATTTTCTTCCTTTCTGGGTATTGTCCAAAACTCATAAATTAATGTGCATTAGCACCTAATCTGCGTACATCTTCTACAGCCTATTCACACTCTTGATTACCTCACCTCATCCAACGTACAGCTCATCTCCCCTTCCAAAACGTCTTACCTTATTTACCTTCCGTGAAGCAATCACTTTCTCATTTCTTCTTCCCTTTTAAGGCTCAAGAGCTCTTTGCCATTCTTAATTTTGCTTTTGACAGTAATACGTATGGGAAATTGAAGAGCTTGATATTTTTCAGAGAACCTCAAATTTCTTTCACACCTGGACCCATGGCATTAGCTCCATCCCTTCTCCATATATACATCTGTATATACCTGCGTGTGTGCGTGTAAGTGAAACCGTGTTAATTTCTGAAGTCTTGGGGAGTACACATCTGTGTCGTAAAAGGCACTGACACGATAGCAATAAATTAAGTGCCTAATCCACATACTCGCACACCTTCATTGCTTTGCTGCTCTGGTCCCCAGGACACCGTGGGGTGCTGGTGGATACGTCACCCAGATGCACCGGCCTCAGCCGCAGGCTGGCCCCGAGAGGCGAAGGACACCCTGGCTCTGCCCAGCAGAGGAGGTTTCTGTGTCCTGCTCCTTCCCCACAGCGCTCGACCGAGCATCCTCCAGGGATCGGCTTTAACGAGGCAACTGGAAAAACACACGCTGAAGTTCACAAGCGACGCAACTAGTTCGGAGAAAACATCAATTCACCTGGCAAAATACACATCCTTTGACTTCATATTTTAAAATACCACGTTTAATCATCTATAAATATATTCTTCAGCACAGTAACTGCATATGCAGGACACCTTTTGTGGGACATTGAAATGAAAAAGGAAAGAGGAAGTTTAATATAAACAAACAAAGGTGAAAAAGAAGGTTAAATGGCAAGGAGGAACACGAGTAAACCTTTTCTCCTGGTGGTTTGTGTGCATCTCCCGATGGATTTAAAAGTCGGTTTGACTCCTGTGAACTCACACATCAGTAGTGAAACAAATAGCCACATAGCCCACTTGCCCAGCAAAAATTTGTTGAGCCAGTTGTTCAGAAAGTCAGCAGCTTTTCATCTTTCATATTTAAAAAAAAAAAAGCATGCAAACAGTGACTTCTGTTCAAATCAATTATTCAGGTCTATTGACTTGCAAAGTCAATACGTATTCTACAGCAGCAATTTATGACACAGAAAACCAGCGCAATTCTCTGTTGTTGATATTGGCTCTGGATGAAAACTACCAAGCATGAGACAGCCGTGAACGTTTGTTTGAATACGTGCTATAAAGTTTCTCCACTGCCGTAGGTGACGCCCTGCCCTCGCTCCAGTGAGTCCTGGGATTAGCACACTTCTGCCTGGAAAAGTATATGGAGCAGGAACTTTTTCCAGTAGCCCTGTTTATGCAAATGCCGTAATTGTCTGCCTTGGCAGCTCGGAAGCCCTTGGCAGCCCCGAGGGCCCGGGCAGCACACGGGGACATTGCCACCGCCAGGCACAGCGGGAGCACAGCCATCCCCCGGGCCAGCACCCGTACCTGGATGCCGTACCCACCTCCGCTTTGGGGTAAGCAGCTCTCTGGAAGCATCGAGTTCTTTCAATAAGCTCTGATTTCATTTTAGCATACAATTTCTCAGGCTTAACAATGCTTTCTGCTTTTTTTTTAAAAAAAATTCATTTTGCGGTCTCCCCTCCAGAGCCGCCAGCAGGGCTTGGCAGGAGAAAGTTACAGAGGAAAACTGCCACGAGAGCGGGGACACAGCAACATCGCGTCTTACAGTCGCCGTTCCCCTACCTTTGCCTTATGCGATATGGCATTATAACAACCTGCTTCACCACCAATTTTCTTCCTGCGCTACTCCTCCTTCTGCTTGTTTGTAAAGGATGGTGACGGGCTCCGCGCGAACGCCAGCACACCAAGGACTGACCAATGCATGCGGCATTTTTCTCTTGGGCTGTCTGCTTTCATTGTGCACTTGTGCGATACAAGAATAAACCAATAACGAGACTGAAAATCAATGACAGCAAAGCTATTAGAGACACCAGGTCATGAAGAGGGCAGGAGTTAAGTTTTAAAAGTATGTGGTGCTGCCATAGGAGCACGCCAGTCTGGCCAGAGCGGCGCATCACCTCCTGCCATGCTGAGGTCCTCCAGAGTTATTGACATTCACTTGAAAAGATTTTAAGAGGCCAAATTTTGAGGTGGCAGATGAAAACCAGCCACGGAGGCCTCCCCAGGCTGGGCACTGAGACGTTCCCGCCCAGTCCCCTCTGCCAGGTGAAACCCAGTGTTCCTCCAGAAGAGCGCAGAGCGGCAGTAACAGCTTTTATTTCCCCCGTCACCTCAAAACTGGGGCACTTGATGGGACACCGGGACCTACGATGGGGGGAGGCGTGCACCCCGGCTGAGGTCCTGCCCGAGGACCACCACCTCCCTGAGCGGCAGGGGAGCACGAAGAGGTCTGGCCGACAGCAGCTGGGGTCCCGAGGGTTTGTTTTAGGCCACTGGAGGATCCTTAATGGTGTCACAGAGGTTTGTGATTCCCTGAATTACACTTATCCCGTATCCCAGAGCGGCAGAGCGGGTGAAGGGGAGGAATCTGTACCAGCCCCACCGGCGCTGCCTCCCTGCAGCGCAGCCCGGCCGCGGTTTCGGATCGAGCGCTGCTCGGGGCTGCGGAGCATCCCGCGGTGTCCGCGGGGCACGGCTGCTCCGCGCTCTCCTGTCCCACCAGCAGCGCCGGTGCTGGCCTCTGCTGCAGAGCCGTGGGCACCTCCACTGCGGGCTTAGCTGCCCGTTTCCAACTCACAAAGGCACGTGGTAAAAATAAGGTGAACCTGGTCATGTATGTATTCTTTCCCCGAGGAATCGTGACATAATTGCTTACAAGCATTTGCTTATCCTGTAAGTGAAGTAATTAACTACCAAACGAATCATATTAGGCAGTGCATGGTCAATTACCCACCAGTTTAGACGAGTAGTAGTTATGTACAGCAGTAAGCTAATTAAAATTTTTTTCTGTTTTTCTTCTCAGATACTTAGATCACAGTTAACAGCATAATTAGCTAATTAAAATCAGAACCAAATGAAATCAAAGTCTGAGATATCTAAAATAAAAACTGCTCCTCTAGAAAAATCAGGTGAGTAACCCAACAAAAGATTGCTTTGGAAATGATTTACACAACCTCAGAATGAAAGCACACGCTACAGCCGGGGTTTTCCGGTGCAGTCACGTGGCACCGGTCAAAATTATGAAAATTTGCAGGAAATCTGGATGTGCGGGCTGATGTAGCTCAGAGCAGCTAACGGATCCGCCTCGTGTGCTTTGAGTTGCATATTTCACAATGAAGACGATGCAACACAGAGCATACAACCCCACAGCACTCAGCAACGAGGCTTTACCCATTCCGCTTGTTCCTCAGCAGCCCCTTTTTACCCTCAGAGTTCCCGGCGCGAAGCGGGCGCTCTGGAGCGCCGAGCAGCTCTCCCCGGCAGCGCGCGGTGCCTCCCGCCTCCCCGAGGCGAAGAGCCGCCTTGTTTTCACGAGGTTTGCAGCAAGAAGCGAGGAGAACTTGTCAGCAGGCTGTTAATGCGCGGCTTGCCAAAAGGTCATATTCAGTGCGATACCGCCCGTTTCGCAGACACTTGTCGTCTTTAGCATCGCCCACAGAGAAAATCCTAAATTTAAATGCTAAGTAGTACTTACAAGGATGTTATAAATTCAGACTCCCACTCTGACACGGCTTAAGGCAGGCTGACGCTGAGTTACCTATGATTTCAAGCTAAAACTTTGCCTGGTTTCTCCTGCTCGTACATCACTTTTCTCCCTGAGCGTGTGCGAGTGGCTGTGCTGCACGGAAAACGGGTGATTCTCTGCCACAGGTACCATGCAAAAATATTTGCCATTTCATAGCTGTCTCTGCTTTCCTATGCACATCAGATGACTGGAAATCATTAAAGAATAGATTGATCATTAAAGCAGGTTGCACATGGGAACCGGAGAACCTCCGGGAGCTGGGTGAGTACGTGGGCTCCTCCTCCGGGGCCGCTGAGCCCGTTACCCCCCGCTGCCCTGGGCTTTGCTGCCAGGCTCTCAGCGAGGCCCTGTGAGATGGTAATCAGGATTTTGCACTGGGTTTTTGGCGTGTTTGGTGGGATAGAGCCCTGCCCAGCGGCTCCAGGCACCACTGAAGTCCCAGTAATAAGTCACTGTCCTCACGACCGCGGGACGAACCCTGTGGAGATGACTTAATGGGGCTCAGCGATCTGAGGCAGACGGCGCCCTCCCGCTCTCACGCGCGGAGGATTTTTTTCACTTGTTCAGGCAAAGCCGGCCAATTTGCCGAGTTCCCCCAGAGATGCTGCAAGAGATTTGCAAAGGTGAAAATGCAATGAGCAACCCCGGCTCGCCACCGGCAGACGCGGCGGTCCCATCCCTGGCCGTGCCGGCGCCCTCGGCGCAGAGGGGTCTCGCTGCCGGTGGATGCTGAGCCGGGCGCCTCTGGACTCCTTCCAGTAATGAGCTCAACTCTTCATGCTAATGACCTGTGCCTTATTAGTAAACAGCGCCGTGTCGCCGGGGGATGCAGACTGCCTAACGCAGACAATGTCACCTCCGACTGACAAAGGCACTGCTCGCACCAGATAC
Organism: Charadrius vociferus; assembly: GCF_000708025.1. NCBI lineage: Eukaryota > Metazoa > Chordata > Aves > Charadriiformes > Charadriidae > Charadrius > Charadrius vociferus. Next base: position 356,664 of record NW_009646744.1, on the reverse strand, counting down.
GGTTATTCCGGTTATAATTCCTAAAGACATCTCAATATTTTTTAAGTGTATTTTTTAAGTGCATTTTGTAATGAGAAAAACGCTCGTGCTTACAAACACTGTGTTCAGTAGGGACACGCAGAGCACAACGCTTAGCACTGGTATGGGTATTTTCTCACACGGTTCTTCCTTGGATATCTCCTTTCCAACCTGCACAAACCAGTTGGTGAATGGGAAAACACACTAAAAATCACAACGGACTGGGAAATTCCCGGCAAAGTGCATTCACACCCTCACCATAATCTCACACATCCGCTTGGCGAACAGACAGGTATTTTTCAACACATCTTTCATGCATCTGTTTACTTTAATTAGTGACTACGTGTATTCCTGGCTGTATTTGAAAGTAGGAATTAAAATGTAATCCCTAACTAAAGAGAAGTCAGTTATTCCGAGAGCTGAGGATTCTCCACCTCTCACGCCACTCCGCGCTGGGGTTTATCCCATCCTGACGCACACACGGAGTCTTCTGTCGGGGAAAAAGCTGTGCAGAGCTGAGGCCGAGCGCGGTTTGCTCCGGTCCAAGAGCCGGATCCCGCGGCGATTCGCTTCCGTCAGCCCTTACCCTACTTGGCTGCCTTTCCCGGAGCAGCACCGCACGCGCTGCCCTCCGCTGTAATCTCCAACATCAATTTCCAGATTTGCAATAGGTATAAAATGGCTCTCTGCCTTCCCAGCCCTGAAGAACTCCTTGCTTTGCAGGACGGGGTAAATACTTTAAAGCGGATTGCGTTCAGTTCTACAGTCCGGGGGTCAAAATGCCGGGCTGCTGCAGAAGTACAATCACCTGTTTGTTTCATTTTAGCAACTGCTAAAATAAAATTTAACCGCTAAAACTTTGAAATGACCTGAACCAATCTGCTAGAAATCTTATAATCCTTTAATCTGACGAAGCATTTTGACCTCTGAGCATTGGATGGATTAGTGCTTTGACTGCCTTTGCAATAATTACTCCTCAAGGTCTCACAGAAAGCAAAAAATCTCAAAACGGCAAGTTTACTCTAAAATTTTATATTTTTTTTGCCTGGGAAAAGAAGCCCCTATCTTTTTTTCTGAGGTATCAATTATCCCAGATTTTCTTTTCAATTCGTTTTGCATTACGTGTTACTGCCTGCTCTGCCACCTCCCAGATAGTTTGAAATACAAAAATAATAAGGACATTGTTTTAAATTCTTCATTAAAACTTACTAAAAAAAAATAATAATCACACATATTCTTGGCTTCTCTCTTTTCATTGACAGCAAGGAGCCAACATTTTTATTTCCTGGGAGACATCACTGGGTATTTCTGGATTTTAAATCATCTTTTCCTCATAGAGGGAGCTTGTCTTTGTCAACAGCTGGTAAGATGTCATTGGCACAACACCTTTTCACCAAGGCTTTTGTTAATTTTTTATCAACTTTGACCAATGAAAATGCTATTGATTTGGATACTTATACCCTGGGAAATACAAAGCATTTATACCATCCTACTAGCCAGATTGCTTTAGGAGAAAAATGCAGTAATATTATCTTCAGATGTTTTTGGTGTGCCCTAGAAAAACTAAAGTCTGCAATTCAAAAATGGGGTTAATTTCTATTTCCCTTTTAAAAAAGGCCCAAAGGCTACATCCCTAAGGGATAGAGTGTGTCCTGAAGGGAGACAGTAGGTCCCGAAGGGAGAACGTCCATCCCCAAGGGCGAGCGTCCATCCCCGGGCAGCCCGCGGCAGCGCTCCCTCCAGGGAGAAGTTATGGAAGATGGTTTGCACCAAACTGCGTAAGAGAACGTTGATTATCCGGATGATCCTGTTGGTTTATTCCTCCATCATTCTTTTATTGCAAGTGAAAAGTGAATCTGCATTAGGGCCATATTTGAGCAAAAACCATTTCTGTAACTTTTGGTCAGCCAAAATGGGCATTCCAGGCTTAGGAGCCCAATGCACCTTCTGCTCCCGGGGGTTTGCCAACAGCTCTGAATGGCTCTTCCACGAGCGCCGTGCTGCCGTACAAGGAGATTCAGCCGCCTGTATCAGACTTGCAAAAATCCCTTGTGGATCTCTGCAAAGAAATGATTACTGCAACACTTCCAGTGCCACGGGCTTTATTCCAGGCTCTGTGATGGGTTTGCAGAGCAACTTCAGACACGGAGTTTCGCTGCAGGAACCCCAGCTGCTCCCGTCAAAAACGTGATCCCTGTGTTTATAAGCTCCTTTACCACCTCCTAAGAAAAAACCACTCAAATTCAGGCATTATCAGTTCTAAACCACAGTGAATGGTAACTTTGGTGGCAGTCGTCCAGCAGCACCGCCGTACGGAGCTTCCGACGCCCAGACTCGACTTCTTCCCTTCTGCTTTGCTTCCCATTATCTCGCCATTCTCCAGTAATCGGCTGGAAGCTACAATTTCCATTCTAGATTGCGAGGGCGAGCCAGGGCTCACTAAACCATTTCTGTCCACAGGCCATAACAGCAGGAAAGAGGTTTGTGGTCTCCGTCTCCACAGCGCAGCTACAGCAGTTAGAGACATGCAGCGAAGGAAAATAAGCAAGGTCCTTCGGCCAAGCCATGTACATTGCAAACAAACAATGTAAAGCAAATATTTTGACATAGTTCAGATTTCTGTAGTTGCGCTGGTCCTGTTCTAAGCCACAGAACAAGCTCTCACCAGTACTTTTAATGAATTCTTATTTACATCCTCTTACAGCATTTATAACATCTTTAAACTGGACCTCAGAGGAAATACTTTTCATTTGCTATCGTCAAGTTCATGGTGCCTGGACACCTTCTAAGACCACAGCCATCTTCACAAATTAATTCATTGCTCCTACAACTGTAAGGCATCCTCATGGGGAATAACGAGCGAACGACAGAAAGAAGATCTGATTGATTAGAGCTTGATTTCTTTATTAGAGTGTTAGGAGAACTAAGTATACAGCTCCGACAAAAGCAAGGTGCACGAAGCCCAAAACTGTTAAATAAAAGCTCACAAAGGCGCCTTTATGTTATTTTGGCATTATGCTCATCTTGTGCATACCTGGTTTGTGTTAAAAAGCACCTTTTTATTCCAATCTGATACAACACATGCAACATCTGGCCTCGCTCAGATGCCTGGTCATTCTCAAAGCAATTTTTCACAGAAGCAGAAACATTTGTTTTGCAGCTACTGAATGAAGCAGCCAAATTTCTGCAGTCATCGAAGAATTCTGCCTATGGATTGTGGGTCTTGTAACCTAAATTGCGCTGTACTATACCACTGCCTGACCAGGGGAGAAATTTAAGTGAAATCAGAATTCTTCCACATTCCCTTTGTGGGGGCCTGAAGTTTCCTTGAACAAACCAAGAAAAATTATTCACTGAATATTTTCAAATGTCAGCAAAGGCAGCAAAGGAAGGAATCTTGCAGTCTATGCTATTTGAAATTAGTAGAGATGCTTATCTAAGTTATCCAGTTTGGAAACTGGGGGTAATGCAAGCACCTGGGGATTCTGGAGGGAGTTTCTTCCCGACGTGGGCTGCTCTCCCAGAGCACCGAGGCAGCGTGCGAGGAGCGCCCCGTCATCCCGCTGTGACACTGAAGCATTTTCTATTCTCAGTCATACAGTTTTGGGCACATAAAGCAGGACTAGTATCAATCCTGTCTGACGTGTCTGATTACCCCTGAAGACAGGTCATCTATCATCCTACAAAGTCCTGAAAAATCCCAAGATGCCATAAGTTCAGTCCTCCCAGGACCCCTCTCTGGTCCTTTCCCTCTCTTCCTGGGGCAGATGCCTCTGTTCCTAGCTGGGAAGCCTGTCCTCACCCGGGTCGGCTCTGCCAGCCTCTCTCCGGGGAAGCTCAACAGAGAAACCCCTCTGCTCTTCCTCCATCTTTCTCGAGGAAGCTCCTGGAGAAGACCTGCTGACACCTGCCTGCCTCCTGCCCTCCCAGCCAAATCCAGACGGAAAGCACTTGTCCCACTGAAGGTGGGGTGGACATCTTCAACAGGGCCAATGTCGCTGCGTTAGCTAGATTTAGGGCTTTATAGCACAATCACAGCACAGGTTGCTGAGAGCTCAAACAGTTGTAGGACACGAAAAAGGTGAACCCTGATATTTTGGCAGAAGTCAGTGATGCAGATGGCTTTTCAGAGTTCCCGCAGGGGAAAAAAAATAATTGGATAAACCTTCAATATAGCAGTATCTGTAATTTGTATTGTAATGTCCATATCAAAAGCACTCGGACAAAACGTGTCCAGCTAAAAGGCGTCTAGCCTAGACACTCCTTAAGGAGCATAAGAGCAGAGAAATTTTTTTCTTCAGTCGTGACTGACTCAGTAGTGTTTTGCAGGTAAATCTCAGATCATAAAATGAAAGAGTGAGCTTTATTGTAAAACCTCTCTGCACATGGTAGTTCTTATATTTCAGGTTTTCCATGTCATTCAGTGCCGAGGAGGACAAGAAATCTTGTTGCTGTTCTCTGAAAACCCAAAGTCCCAAAATTCATTACTGGAGCCAACAACTCTCCTTTGAGCGCTGTGCGCCATCGTTCATTTCTCCAGTCCCCACCTGGATTTAGCTAATGAAAGTAAAACTTTTAGGAAATATCTTTTAAAATCAAAGAAACTGTTGAAGATGGTATTTAATTTTATTGCAAGCAGTGTCCTCTATTTGTTAAATTGGAAAGTATTTTCACCTGATACTTTGGAAATGAAGTCATGACCTTTAATAACTCCATTTAGTCTAAATGAATAAATAGAGCTAGAAGTGAATTGAAAGTCTTTCCAAGTGCTAACCAGAGTATATCCTATATATCTTGCAGTCATTAATAGCTGATGAATTCAGCTAATAATGTCAGAGGACATTGTCAAGGTTGATGGACCCAAAACTTGCCCTTGTTTTGACAGTGCTTCCATAGAAGAGGGCTCTCTTAGGGAAAGCAATTACCCCAGAGAGTGAGATTGGTTAATAGTGGACTTCTTCAAGAAGATTTGGATGGATGGGCAGTGGTAGATGGATATAATAGGATCTTTTTTTTTTTTCTTTTAAAAGCACAAGTTGTGATTCACCCTAATTTTCAGTTCTGGTTATTTGCCAGCATTTAGTGACAACCAATATTAGCACAACCCGTTATGACTCCCCACGGTGTCACGAACAGTGGAGCAGAGAAAACTCCACCAAAATTTTGTCATGATTTGTTTTCCAGTCTTCACTTTCTTAACCTTCTGTCACCAGGTCTTTTTGGACTCCTTTTCAAGAACTATGGACAAGTGTCCCTTCCCAGAAACACAATCCCATATGAAAAGGAAGGTCACAGATTATAAAACATTGTGTGGTGATGAAGCACCGTTTTGACTTGCGGCAGAGTATGATTTTGTGTGTGTTCCTGAAAGCTCTGGGGGTCGCTGAAGGGAGGGCACTGGGGACAATGGCAGTGCCACGGGGGACGCAGCCTCTTAGGAACAAAGGCTGCAGGTTGTGTGAGAAAGGGGCAGAAGGGAACCGGCACCGCTGCAGGGAAAGGGGGGAGAAGGGGGATTCAGCAAGAACCGGGTGTGCGGCTGCTGCGGTGCTGCGGGGACAGTTACTGCCGCGGCGGGAAATCCCTGCTCCAGCTGCGGGGCGGCACCAGCGTCCGTTGGCACGGGCGATACTGGGCATGCAGGTTAAATTTGAGCTAATTGCATTGTTTCGTTTGAGATGCCGTTTTATTTAAAGCAGTTTGGCAGCCGGCCGATCAGCCAATAAGGGTCCGGGGTGAGGAGCCCAGTGGCGTGCAAAGGGCAGGGCACACGCGTGTGTGCGGTGTGGCAGAGCGGGCGGTGACAGCTGAGACATCCGCCTTCAGCTCCCCTCAACATTCATTAGGTTAATTATCGACTGGAAACGCCTCAGTATCTCGGCAAGGATGGAAGCATTGTCCCCGCAGCTGACCGCCGGCACACGGACGCCGTAGGGCCGAAACTCACGGTGACACCAGCGGGGCCGTTAGTTCCTCACGCGTGGCACGCTGCCCCTTTCCCCGCCGAGTGCTGCAATGCATCGTCCCTGGCGTTCTTTGGGAAACCGCTAATACCATTTATAAACAAATAAATGGCAGGCCCCGAGGAAATCATCAATCAAGAGTAACAAAGACAAACGAACTACAAAGATTAAGCTAAGATGACAAGTTTAAAAGGATACACTGACGACTCAGATAAGGCGAAGTGCGAAGTTCCAATGTTAGTAACATCAACTCACCTGAGTATATCGCCGAGATAGTGCCTGCTAATCTAACTTTCTATATTTAGCACAGTGACCTGACTTCAACCACATATTCACATCCCATTAAACCCATCGGGGTTTAAGCGTGTACCTGAGTGCCTCATTGACTGAGGGTGGCTTGTTCATATTTTTTAATGTAACCAGATACTAATTGCCTTGCTAAATCAGGGACTAGGATTGCAATGTGGACTTTAAAAATAATTTACATTAATCTAGAGGACCTTTTTACAGAACAAAAATATACTAATTTTGCCAAATTTTTAATCTAAAGTCACTTTATTTGTCAGAGAAATAAGAACTGTGACTATAAATCACTCTGCATTGGTATGGCAAAACAGAAGATATTAGACATGTTTATGTGTTTTCCATATTATTCTGTGCAAGATAAGGTCTTACTTTATTGGGAGCAATCTTTACCTTGATCTTCCCAATGAAATAAAAAGGCTTGGTAGAGTCAGGAGGAAAAATGTATTTGTAGGGTTATTGAAGAATACTAAAGATGGAAATAAGCAAAGAATATAGCCTGTCAGCATGAAAACTGAGTTGCTGTTTGTCACCTTTGATTCACAACGGAGTGCAGTGAAGAAACGTAGACACGGGAGAAGTATTGAAGTACTTCGATTTCATTTCAGAGTTACAAATATCTGTTATTTCGCAGTTATGCAGTCAGAGGAAATAAATCTCTAGAAGGGTCTCATTTTACTCCTTTTTCTTTTCTCCTTTCCTACTTGCAGGTGTAGAAGAGAAGCGTAACACCTGCAAGCACGTAAATCCCGTAGCAGTGCTCATTAGGGCAGCGCCTGCGCTCCAGCGTCCCCGCAGTGCCCGGGGAAGTCCCGCACCAACACCCCCTGCGGCCGCCCCGCTGCTTCCTTGGAAAGTGAAGGTTCCTTGTCCTTATAAAGTGAAGGTTTTCTCACGTTTTGCCTACAAGAGAACTCTGTTTATGGAGATTTAGATTTTGTGGCCCCTGCTAAACTGCGAATATGTTATAAGGTGAACTTTTATGAATCAGTAACCATTAAAGATATTGTTTTGAAGTGGCAACTGTTTAACATCATTATACAACGTGCACTCTAATCATTAAAATCAGAGGGCAGATTCTCATCTCCGTACCAGTATCAACTCAAAGTAAACCCATTATTGTAGTGGGGAATTACTTTAGGTTTACAGGAGCACAGCTGAGATTGAAACCCGGCCCCTGATTTTCAAGCTCTAATGAAGTTCAATTGTACAGAGCACTTGAAAGATCTTTTTTTTTTTTTAGTCTGTAGTGTGTACAATCAGGAACATTGGTCATTTAAAAGATAAAAAAGCTAAACACAAAACCTGAGCATATGTAGATGTTTAGGCTACTGGGAATAAAATTCTCCAATTAAAATACTAATAAATGCAGAATATCCCCTCCCTTAATTAATTGGTAGAATAAACAGTGAGACTAGGTGAAATACTTCTATGATTATTTAACACAGAGAAAAATCAAGAAGGTTGCCTGAATAACAATTCCTCAATTAACACACAATGAAGAACATTTGAGTTTTAATTAATCCTTATTGGCACTGCAGTAACTTCCACAGAGAATCTATTCCGACTCATTTCATAGGCAGGCGTTTCAAGTTTAGGTAATTTCAACATTTGGTGCCCAATATAAATCTACTTATTAAAACTGATAGAAATACACGGGATTAAAATCAGACACAAAGGGCAAGTGCACTTTGGGAGTTAATTTCTCCACACAGAGCGTCGCTGCTGTTGATAGAACATGGCACGCTTTATTTCCTTGCTTATTTCCTTGGTATGAGTATCTATTATTATTATTGTTGTTGTTGTTATTATTATGGGGGTTAAATCCTTTCTTGTAAAGGGCCAGGAATAGATCGATGGAACGGAGCTGGGAGGGGAGGTTGGACTAATAGCACAGGTGGTGACCAACACCGCGGTCGGGAGCGCTCTGCTCGACGGGTGAAGGAGGAGCAGAAGAGGGCCGTGCAGACCCCCGGGAGCTCGGGGTTTGTCGCAGCCGTGCTGCCGCGGTCCGGGTGCCGCCGGCACCCTCGCTGCTCCCGCACACTGCCCCGGCGCCCGCCGCAGAGCCTTCTCCTCCAGGCGGCCGCCAGCTGGAGCAGCTCATGCAACAAATCTTGTAAAATTTAATACCCTTAACTAGTAGGTTTCCACAGAAGTTTACTTAAAAGTCATATAAATTTAATAGAGTTCGCTATTTTATCAAAGGCATATAACTCTACTGCGTTATACAGAACCACCCACAACACCTACGGCTCTGTGGCTGTCACCTGCGGACTTTTTTTGACCCAGGAGCTACTCTGCAGGAGAGCATGAAAGGTAACTAAAGATAGCAGAGCTATTTTCAGTGGGCCTAAATTCACAACAAAGAGCTTCATGCTTCAGCTAAAAAAAAAATAAAAAAAAATTCAAAATGACTGATGTGAACCCGGGGCTCTCCACCGAGCTCTGCGAGATCCATTCCGCCCACCAGCACCCCAGAGCGAGCGAGCGCCCCGCCGCCAGGGACCAAGCCTGCTGGCAAACGAGCAAGACCTGAATCATTCTTACGTCTGTTTTTTGTTGACATGAACATGTGTAGTCTAATGGAACAGATATTTAGACGCGCTTAATGACAACACTCGTGTTACAGGTGGGACTAGATAATAAATATTTTTAAAGACCTTTCAAATAAGATATAACAACTCAATAACTAAATGTTGTTTTTACGAAAAACACCTGCAGCGGTTTTGCTGTTGTGCTGCATTTCAATCCTCATACCAATTTTTGAGTTGTATGTTACGAATGTAACAAAAAACCTTCTTGTCCTTCAGTGACACAGCAGAGGTTTTTTTTAATTTTAAGTTCTGATTTTTCATAACCTTAATTTCTTTTTCTTGCTCAACAAACGTTTATGTTTGGATTTATAGCTATCTCACGGAATTTCTTTTTATATTCTAGATTGGACGAACAAAGGAAAACTCACTGAAGTCTGTGATATATCGTACTGCTGATCCCATCTGGAGACAGGATCACGCTGGAGACGGGGATGGGAATGTCTGGAGATCTCTTTGTCTCCTTCAAACACAGCAAGGTGAGGGTTCTCCCCCTCTTGACACGCAGAAAAATTTTCTGGTTTTCTTGGCTCTGATGGTACGTTATTACCATATGTTTGTTTAGGGCTAAGACATGCTCAAAACAATTCAATAACATATGAAATTCAACACCATAATAATTTCATAAACACAAGTGAGATGGTCAAGAGAAGAGCAGCGAAAGTCTCCAGAAAAGCCGCAGACAACAGATTTTCCCCGAACTAAACCATGCTTGGAAGAGAGCCCATTTAGAAATGAAAATCTCTCGTTTATTTAGCTCTAGATGACGCATCCCACTTACCCTATTTCAGACCCTTTCTGGAGAGAAGCTGTTGGGTTTATCCAGTGCCCGGTGCCCTTTCAGCTAGCAGAAACCCTCCCCCTGAGGCGCTGCCAGCCGGGAGCGCCCGCGGTCTGCACGGGGGAGCGGAGCCGCCTGTGCCGGCGCTGGTGTGCCCTTGTTGTGTTTCTGGAGGTTCCTAACGTGGGTCACTCACAGGAGCTCGGCACGAGGTGGAAAGGGAAGATTTAACTTTCATGACCTCTTTTTTCTGCGACAGTGCAGAACCCCGTAGGCAGTTTGACCTGACCTCTCGGTTCAGTGCTACTTTAGATACGCGAGAGCAAGGTGAGGGAAAACGCAAAGATCCCACAGGACAGTCGTCTCCAGTTCCCTGCAAAGTCCCTGAGACTTCCCGAGCTGCGCTTTTCGCAGGAATTTCTCTGTGCCCTGTCTACGTGCAGCCGACACCGCCGTCTACAGCAAACACACAGCAACGCGCACGCCTTCGCAGCCGCCGGGAAAGGCGCCCCGTGCCCACGGCGAGAGATGGGCGAGGGGAGCGCAAGCATGGAGCAGACGAATGGACCAGCAGCAGCCAACAAGGAACCCACCGTGAAGCCCCCGGGCAAAGCCTTGCCTCTTGATCCAGGGTCCCCCGCCCCCACTATTGGGATATATCACTTTGGTTACGAGGAAATTAGTGTGTGTTTTCACACTGGCCAGAGGAAATACCCACTGCAGTCGTCCTGTCAGACCCAGCGCGACCTTCAGTCTTGCCGAAGCACTGGCAGCCCTCGCTTGCCATGGCAAGAGCTGGCGGCACCACGGCTCTGATCCCGGCGGTGGGCATCCCTCCTGCCCCTCGGGGAGAGCCTGAGGCTGGATGTATGAGGTGGAAGCGATCAAACCAGGTGGATTTCAGTTCACTTGTTCCATGCAAGGCCTCGTATTTGCACAGCTGTGGCTCTTTGCTAAATACAAGCACTTTCTGAGGGGCTCAGCATTTTCACCTCGCCCTTTTTTTTCAGGAAACCTAATGCCCAAACGGGAAAGCTGAAAATATATCCGCAGCGGGGAATGGAAACGTATGAACCAAATCACCCCTGCAAAAAAAAAGGGGCTTTTATACAAGAAATGCCACAGCAGATTGATTTTTTTGTATTTTTTTTTTCAAGGGCATGTTTACATTTCAGATGAAAAAGCCTGCCTCATAATCAAATACGAACCAGGAGAACATGGCTCCCTCGAAGGCGCGCTCGTCTAGACAGCCCATCAGCAGCCTAACCACAGGCTGGGCCCGATGGCAGCTGCAAAGCTGTCAAAACAGCTCCTTGTGTAGTCTGTCACGGAGCCACAGCCGAGGAGAAGGCCCTGCGCGCGGCGGCCGGAGGGGGAAGATGGGGAACGGCGGTACCGCAACGTCTGAGGGAACTGCGCCCTGCCGCTGCCTCTTTGCACAGCGTCTCCCAAAAGGTAATCTCGGCATCGACCGAGCTCTCGCGCTTCAAACGGCCCTCGGTTACGCTTGGCAGCAGGACCACAAAAGCCTTCCTAAAAAAGCTGGAACTTGGTTATTATGCTTCATTAAGAGCCCTGCGATACGAAAGCGAGAGTTGTGTGGAAGTGTTTGCAAGCAGCAAAACACTTGAAATCCATCCTTGACTGTAATTTGGTAAAGATCAAGCACGAGGATATTTATTGGCTTTTCTGGGAACGTAAACGTTTTAGGAAGGAAGGCTTGAAAATCTGCAGCGTGCTAAAAGCATGCTGAGCCTCCACCACTGTGCAAACACAATCTTGCTCTCTCCAGTTTGCACCCCTGCCTGAAACGGGGAGCGCTGGATCCGCTCCCCAGCTTGCGTGCTGGCTCACGGCGCGAGGAGGATTAGGTTTATAGGCATATGCTACTTATGTGATTCTTTAAGAGCGCTCTCACAGCCGTGCTACCCTCCATCTAGCTTTTTTTGCTTGTGCTTATGCAAAATATACAGAGTGATTTATTCCACAGCCTTCCCTGCTTTCTCATCCTACCAAGTGCTGTGCAGGTTTTTTAGCAAGCACGAGCAGCAGCCCGTGTTGAATTACTGAGTCTGTAAGAGCCTATTGAACTCAATTTTTTCAAATCAGTCTAAAAAATGTACACGCTGTTGAAGTGGGAGCATTTTTTCACCCCCCTTGCTGCCTTAATTCTGTTGGATGGCTTCATTTCAAAGCTTTGTTTTGCTTATCTTTCATTTCTAACTCCTATACCAGGACATCCCCTTCCCCATTCTTCATCTGGAGTGCAGTGATTTCTTCATTATTATTTTCTTTCAGTAACATAACTCTCAGTGAGAGCTGAACCTGTGCAGAGCTGCTTCAATAGTTTAACACTCAACTTGGAGAACGTTAAGCGATACCTGTGTTAACATCTTGTCTGTCTTGTAAAACAACTTTGTGCATCCCATAAATGTTCAGTAATAGAAATATGAAGTCAGGCACGTACAGTTTGGGGACACAAAAAGGGAAATAAAATCATAGAACTATGTCTAAAAAAAAATCTTCTTAAACATTAGCAGGCAAAGGTAGTTCTAAGCAAATAAAGAGAACTTGGGGAATCTGTGTTGTATGTCCTGCACAGGTTTCACAGAACTGACTGCAGAGCAAATGACTGTTTCCTACAGGCAGAGTATTAAAGCAAAGAGTGAGGAATGAGAAGGACACGTGGGGACTGGAAAGCAACCTGCCAAAAACCTCAGACATTATTCTCAGTGTAGTACATCAGTATCCCGCTGGGGTTTGAATTGAGGTTTGGCCTGAAGGAACCTGAAGTGATGGGTGGGTCTCCGGCCCATGGACGACCAAGAGCTGCCTAATAACAGTGACCGGCTCGCGGCAGGCTTGGCACAGGTTTTGCACAGGGTGGTCCACTGAGCCATTGAAAATCCCCTTTCCCTCTTCCCAGCAGCTGGAAATTGGGAAGTTGCAACGTGGAATGACCCTTTTCAACACCCACACCCCTCCGAAGGAGAAATAATGCTCCTGGATGCACAACTGGGGATATGTGTCGTGTTACGTCATAGCTACAAAGATTTTCCAGACTTAGGTTCGAATGATTCATTATTGGGTGAATTTAGGAGCGGTTTCAGTGTGCAGAGAAGTCTCCCTTTTGTAGGGAGAGTGCAGATGCAGCCTACAGAGAAAGCAGGAAAGTCAGACCCTGGGAGACTGGAGCTGCGAGGGAAGGAGATTAAATTCCCTTTGTACTTAGTCACGTCCACGAGGAGGGAGAGATGCTCCAGAAGTTTCAGAAATATTAAAAGAACCTGGGTCCAGGCCCAGAGGGAACCTGTCATTGCTTGCCAACTGGGTCACATAGGTCAGAAAGGATTTATCTCCGTCTATAAACCTTCATGATAACATGAAACAGCTTGTGAGGAGGATTCCTGTTTTATTTAAGTGTGTCCTCCAGCTGCTCCTTAGCAGCAGAGCCGCATTCCTGTGAATCCTGCCTGTAAATGATGCAGCTCTTTGCGTGACCAGAAATTGTAAAGAAATCCATGTAAGGGCGGACAGGCAGCCTCGAATGCACAAAATCAGTAACATATTTTATATCCTATTTTAAGGCAGAAAAGAGCCTGTGTCTGGAAAAACTTTGTTTGCCCATCCAAAACTGTGATTTCAGCAGAGGATGCAGTGATGGAGCTCGGTCCCGGGCAGCCCCGCAGGTACCTCCTCTTGGCAGAAGGGACTGCACTTCCCAACGCCGTTCACACGCTGTTCCCTTTTGCGTAAAAAGAGCTGTTTCCACATTAACTCTGTGGAACCTGTTGCTTAGGTGACCGGTCATCAAGCACAAATAGCCCGACGGAAAGCAGCCCCCGGCGCTCGCCGCCTGCCCGCGCCCGGCACCCGCTCCCGGCTGAGCATCGGTGATGGCGGGTGTGCTATTCCCAGCAAATAACGTGATCAGCTCTAACCAGCAGACGCGCACAGATGGCAATGTTATGGTGGTAGCTTAGGTGTAAGATGACAAAATATTTCCAGAAGCAGCATAGAGAGGGATCTGGTGTTCCACCAAAAAGCTCCAGCTTAAAGAAATATCTATGGCTTTACTCAAAGGTTTGTAAGAGTGTAGGCTTCCACGGACAGACGTGTTTATGACAGCTGCATAAATCATAGAAATAACTGGGGACACTACAATACTGAATCTGAGAAATGAGATATTTGACCTAGGTTTGAATGCCAACCTTCATATTTAATAACTACAGTGAGCCTATTTATTTCTCCAGCTTTCTCAGCACCCGTGGCAGTGCGCTCTGCTGTTTGTGTGTGGAAAAAAGCAGGATTTTTTTGTAGACTATCAAGCTGTTAAGCAGCAGATTAAATTATCAACCTCTAGTTTTGACAATATATCAGAAACATGAATATTTGTTCCTTATCCTTTTTCTCCCTATGGTTCACAATCCCAAACTGGCAGCATGGCTTGCACACAGCTGTCTAAGTCTGTATGGAATCATAGAATGGTTTGGGTTGGGAGGGACCTTAAAGACCATCCAGTGCCACCCCCTGCCCTGGGCAGGGACACCTCCCACCAGCCCAGGCTTCTCAAAGCCTCATCCAACCTGGCCTTGAACACCTCCAGGGTATAGGCATAAGCGCTCCCTGGTGAAGCACAAAGAGAAGATCTTTAGAACAGGAAGATAAGAGGCATTGCCACATCCTTTAGTTACGTTTAATATTTCTGCACAGTCAAGAAACCATGAGGAAAGAAATTGCAACTAAGTTCTGGCAACCATCACTATTGCTGCACCCGTTTACAACATATCATTCGATCTCAAACCTCATTTCTTAAACCTCTTGTTCTCATTCTGCTGGTACCTACACTATCATTCTCATCAATATGTGGGACTTCTTTCTGTGGTTTACACGCCCCAGATTAATCAGTTTTCTCAGCTTCCCTTACCAGCATCTTGCCCCTTAACACAGCAGTAACAGCATCCCACTCACTGTAGGTAACTGCTGCAAATATCCACAGAAACAAAACCCGGGAGCAAAGCCCTTTTGGTAGATGGAACTGAATGATTCATGTCTCTTAAAGCTAAAAAATCTAAAGGAAAATAAATTAAACACCTACTCAGAAATTAGAAGGTTTTAGGCCCTAGCAACAACAAAGCATGCAACACGTGTTTTGATTTTCAGGACCTGTTGGGCTCCGTCCCCCCCGCAGCGCTGGCACACACGGACCGAGGCTGCCACCGGCCCCAGGAGGGGCCACCAGCCCCGGGCTGTGCGGAGCCATGAGGATGCAATCCCATCTGCTCTCCTCCGGGCACTTTGCAGCACTCGTCTTAAATCCAGTTCCTCCCCCAAGCTGAGTTCAAAGGAGCCTGGAATTTTATAGCCAGAAGAGACTCCAACGTTTTGTGAAATACCGAGGAACGTCAGTGAAATTCCTGGCAGTGCTGCAGTGTCACGTTTATCTCCGCCTGGGACACCTGGTGCACCTTCAGGCTAAACGTTGGGCAGAGAAGGTAGTGCGTGAAGAAGGGCTTCAGAAGACTCATCTGCTGCTCTTAACCCCTCCAGCCACCGCTCACCTGCAAGATTTGCGTTGACACTTCCCGCGGTGTGGGCGTAGGAAGAGCCACTGCAGGTCGCACCAGCGCTCTCTGCTCTCCCTGCAGTGCCTTCCGCAGGGACCCGGGGAAGGGTGGCAGGGCCGGGCCGACCTCTCCACAGCCCCGTGTCACCTGCATGGACACGGGGACTCTGAGCCAGCGGGAAGGCCTGTCTCCAGTAGCCTTTGGCTCTTCCTTCCACCAAGTTGCCCAGATCCCTCCTGAATCCATGTCAGCCTTCAGCCTCCACGACACCCTCTGGGAAGATGTTCTACAGCTGCAGAGCGTGCTCTGAAAGCACTCTATGGTCTGTCCAAAACTGCTGGGTTTATTCGATAACTCTTAGTTCTACTGCAAACACTTCTTTCCTATGAATCATCTCCATGAGACTGATGATTTTATAGACCACTCTTCTATTCCCCATCAGTCATCGCTCTTCAAGGCTGAAAAGCCTTAACCTATTCAGATGTTCCTTAAAAAATAAATAAAAATTACATAACTGTTGTCCTCAATAACCTCCACCGTACCTTTTTTACTTCCAGAGTCTCTTATTTACTATAGGAGCATCCAGGATGCATCAATGGCATAACCATGATTTTTATGTTCTTTTCCTTTCCTTTCCTAATATTCCTACTCTTAATCCTCGGCATGTTCTGTAAGCACCTCTGAGCACCGAGCTGACGTTTCTGTAAAACTATCTTCTGCAGCCCTGAGATCTGGTCCTTCAGTGGAACTAGTCAGCCTAAGTCCCATCTATGTATTTCTGCGAGTCCGACTGGATTTCTTTTCCCTTTCTCATTGATTTTCCATTTATTTACACTAAATTCCACCTGCCCTTTCATCACCTAGTCATTTGGCATTAGGAGGAACTTCTGCATTTATTCACAGTCGGCTTTTACCCTCACTGACCTGGTTAACTCAGTAACATCAACAAACTTTGTCATCGTTTCCAGGTCAGGCACGTCTTGCCCCGCGCGGTCCCTGCCTCGCTGTTTAGAAAACAGCAGCGTTGTCAGGGTTAAGGCGTATTGCTCCTCTGCTGCAGCACCATTACATCAGCAGCAGTAAAATGCATACTCTGCAGATTGGTACCTCTTCTCCCAATGTCATTTCATTAATTAGACCTTACGTCACCACAGTTAAAATAGTTTTGTGACTGAGCAAATGCATTGCTTTAAAAATAATTACATAAATTACATCAATTTTATCCCGTATTGCATTTCTTACACCCCTAGCGGTTTCAACTCCACAGTAAGACATACCTCTTAAATTTTACTGCACTGTTTTGGCAATGCTTGAAATCAAATATTGATCTCTCTCGTCATGTTCTTTATCTTTTTTATTGCGCACTGTAAGGACAGCATCACCCCTGCTCCGCAGAGGAGGAGCTGCTCTCCGTCCATCGCCTGGCGGAGCGCCCGCCAGGGCTCCCTCTCTCCTGGCTCAGAGGCAGCAGCAGCCCCGAGCAGCAGCGACGGGAGGGCACCGGGGCCGCTGCCCCTGCCAGCACGCCCTGTGCCATCACTCCTCCAAGAGAGCATGACCACTGCTCTCTTTCCTTTCCTTTATCCCTACAAACAAAGTACTACCAGTAGCAGCAAGGTTCTTTTTTTTTCTAAATGATTGGATTATACAACCAAAATTGAATTTACATATATTCTACTAAGCCAAAAGGGAAAAATTAAAAGTAGACCTTGAATGAAAGAGCATGTCTTCTAGTAGGTTAACAGAGACAATTCATTAAGGGGTAATTGAAGAGTATGGAAACATCATTTTACTAAATATTTTATTCCAGCTGAGACTTTAATCAAGCTTCTAAAGAATGTCTCCTAAGGCTTCACAGGTTGCTAAAAAGATTTGCAAAGGTAAAAGCGTGGCACAGAAAAGAATTGGTTTTAAAATGCCAATGATGTAAATAAATATTTTCATTCTTAGCCTTTTCTTTTTTGTAAAGACAAGTTTGTAAGCTGTTTGTAAGACTACTGTACTGTGTTAGGAAAACCAAAGGGGTGAATAGTGAAAAGACAGCAATTTGAATACATAACAAAAGCAAAAAGCAGACTATTTATGTCATTATCAATCTCATATCAACTTTTATAACCCAGAAAAAATTCCAGTTTCTGCCATTCTCTTTACATTCCAATTGATCTGAATGAACAGAACGTGCTTTTACATTCAGACTGCATGAATTTTTACTGGTTGGTTAACTGACTTTCATGAATAGCCATGCTTTGGTTTTAGACCTAAAAGCAACTTAGTACATACCACAAAAATGCTATACAAATCGATGAATAATAACAATAGTACTTAATATTTACTTAGCTCTTTACAAAAGCACTCGGCTGCAATCTCAGTTACCCTCTCCTGTTGCGTAGCCCTCCCCAAAAGGTTTCATTTTCACTCCTTCAAGATTCCCTAAGAATGTGAAGATTCTTAAATGAACATCAGTTCTTAATCTTTAAAGCAATTTTCAAACATTAATATTTTATTATAAATACTGAGTGATCTCACAAAGCAATAAGAAGAGCTAGAGTGAACAAAATCCAATCTCGGCCAGGCTTTGGGAGAGCGAGGGCTGTGTCGCACGTGGGCAGTGCGAACGGGGAGCCAGGAGCTCCACCGCTACCCAGATAAATTCTCAGAACAGGATTTTGAAGCAGCACAGACTCAGAGGAGGAAGAGCAAAAGGTGTTCCCCTGGTGGCAGCACGGCGGGAGGCGAGGGCAGAGCCAGGGCATGTCTGTGGGCACTGGCCACGACTTTCTCAAGCTTGAGTCATCCTTTGTGGGATTTGCATATTTAGCACACTTTTTATTGCGTGTTAAACCCAATCACTTATTTTCCATGAGTTGACACCATCTTTTACTCTGACAAGTCAGTGCTGGCCAGCCAGCAGCCCTTTCTCCAAAAACCAGGAATAGATCTTGAAGGCAACGCAACTCTGGTGGCTTCCTCATCCCCTTCAGGTAACTACTTCGGAGGACTTTGACCAGTTACCCGGGAGATGCAATCTTTTTCACCATTTCTTTTGTGTATAAGGTTATTTCATAGTGTGTTGCTCATAATTTAAATGACAGTTTTCAGAATTCAAATTCCTAGTTTCTTTACAACCATGCTACTTTTCTTTTGGAGTTAAGACCCTGCTCCCCACTCTTTTGCTGTGCCCGACAGTCTCATGACAAACGCGATGGTTTCGGGTTGAACATCCTCCTGCCGCAGCAGAGTCACGCTGCCACCTCCCGCACATCTCACACTGCGGTCTCCAAGAGCGCAATTAAGCTCTAACAGTGCATACAACGAGAAACGGGAGGGAAACATTTATGTGACAGAAATGTAGTCAAAAAGTACTGGGGAGTAATTGCTTAAAATTACATGAGAAAATTTAATGTAGTACAGGAGCTACAGAGACCTTCCAACCCCAACACGTTTCTCGGCAGAGGCTGCACTGACTGGACCTACTCAAGCTGAGCAATGCTATGCTAAAACCTCCCAAAACTCCTTCTGGCACCACAGTGTGTGTCCCACGGACAGACAGTACGACAGACACACAAACTGAGCACGGCTGCGAGCCGGAGAAGCACTCAAGAACAGCACAGGGTGTCACCATTGCTGGTACGTAGACTCTGCCTGAACGAAAACGCTTCAGGCTGTCCCTTTTCACTTCTAAACTGTTCATACAAAATTATCTGTTATAAGCAATGCAATGCAAAGACAAACTTTAGGACGTATGGATGAGAAACCACCTCATTCTGAATTCACAGCCACAAGAGCCCAAACCCTCCTTTAAAAAATAACTGAAAAAAAAAAAAGATCTGGCCTGATGAAAACCTAAACACAAATCAGCATGAACAATTCTGAAATCATCATCAAGCACAAAGAAATTCCCGGGTCAGAGACCTTCTCATCCCACCTCTCAGCCACAGGAAAACCAGACCTTCCCGAAGCCAGGGCATGTTCTGTTTTTCAGACAATACACACATCTTTTCACGTTATTTTCATGGCTATTTTTTTGCAGTAAAGTTTGAATTCTCCACAGGTTTTAGGCATGAACACGCAGAATTACTTCCCCAGAACTGAATCATTAGCTTTTATAGATCCAGTGGCAACACTTTAAAATAATGACCAAGCCATTATTCATTCCCGTGACATTTATTTTAATAACATTAATCATAATGAACTCATTTGGTATTAATGTAGGTGTCATAAGGGCGTCTATAGAATTCCTAGGGCATTAATTAGCTAGGCCATTATTTTTATTATTTTTCTAAAAGTTAATCTCAATGTGCCTGGAAGGTGCTGGACTGGCAGCACCCGGTGAAGAGATCTCTGTTTACCCAGCGAACAAATACAAATCACTTCCTAAGGCGCAGATGCTTTTTGGGTGGATTTTGATGGGATATGGGGCCAAGAGCCATTCCCCTTCCCAGCGCCCAGCCGAGCGGTGGGACGCCGGCACCTCGCTCCATCCCCGCGGCTGAGCAAGGTGTCCCACCTCCGGGACGGCTGTTGCCTCCGCGCTTCCCTGAGCCCCTGGCGACCTGGAGCCCAGCACAGCTTGTGGCATTCTGATGCTACTCTAATCATAACGACTATTTTATAAGTGTATATATATTCATAACCTTTTTTCCCAGGCTTGGACATCTTGCCAAGGAACCGAGAACCGGTGCCAAATCCTGTCTCTTTGCAGGAAGCTGTAAAATGAACCTCTTCTTTCTTTGGGCTACTTTTTAATCAAGCTTGTTCTGTGGAATCAAAGCTGTAAGATGTTATCTAAAGAGTATACCCATGCTCGTAATATTCATTCTTTTAAAAAGATAAGCAACGCAGCTCATCGGGACGCTTCAGTCCCTAAACCAAACACTGCCTCATCCATAAATATTTCTGTTTCAAAGCTCCTCACATTGCCAGGAGCTAGCAGGAGGAAAAAAAAACATAATAGACTTTTAAACTGGAGACTAGAAATTCTGAGAGAGAAACCTTCTCTTTAGATAAATCATTTTTTGCTCTTAAGGGAAAAGCAATCACTATTTGACCTGGTTCTAGGTGTATCCATCTGATGATGGAAAGCTCAATCAGCATTCCCATCTCAGAAACCCAACACGAGAACCTGGGTAGAAGAGATACATTAGGGTAAAAAACGCAAAAAGAATCCCCCAGTACTGCTGAAGCATTTTCAGCTTAATTTTAATTTGACAGTCCTGTGCCCCTCGAACAATAATGCCTTTGAGGTGTAGGAGAGCAATGAAATAGTATAAATTCTGGCTCCTTTCCCTGCTTTATGGCGCATTGCAAGAGAGTGTTTATAACCACTCATGACTTTGAAATTCTTGGATTGTCATACGCTTGGAGAAAATACCTGAAACATCCAGCAATAACGCATTAAAACACTGTTTTTCAACTAGAAAAAAAAATTAAATGTGAAGAGAAGGCAGACTACAGATTTTTCTGTGATGAGGATCTCAATTCTGGCAGTTACCAAAAACACTTACAAGGTAGGAGGGACAAGTTTAACACTTGCTAGGGCTTTTGCAGTTGTGGAATTAGTGTTGCACAGACAGGACCTGCTTTTACAACACACTGCATGTTATCTTAGACAGTTTACAACCAGAGTATTTTCAGTTTTATATTCCAAGCCTCTGCAGAAAGAACTTTCCAGTAATAACACAGTAAATAAAATGCCTACATAATCCTGGAATGAGTCAACCTGAATACAGCAGATAATAATACAGGAACCCAAACTGCTTAGTAGTTAGACCGCAATCCGTTTTCCACCTGTCTCTGAATAGGCATGAGAAGAGGAAGATGCTCAACAGTTAGACATCGCTGATGTCTATCACTGGAGTGGGAACAGCTCTGTACCCAAATACCCGTGTGAGCTGCGGTTCGGTGATTTTCCTACCGGATGAGATCAGTCCTGGTCCCTGGGAACAAGTGGAAAGGCTGCGAGCACTTGGGCAGCACCTTAATTTATGCTCCACCAGAACCCACTTTCAAGGAACAAACTCCCCTGGCAAGGAGACCCGGGGAGAAACCCCACCAGCAGGACTCGATGACAAGCTCCATTTCTGGAAATAGTATAGGGGAAAAAAAGAAAAAAAAAGAAAAGGGGGAAAAAACTGTGCGGTGTCTGCAGCTTATCAATGATCTGAATCATCCTTTCAGCTGGGACTATGACACTGAGCGTGACAAATTTACACCTGCTCTTTCATGCTGCTCTGCTCGCTGCCTGCGAAGGAGTCAATGGAGCAAAATTCACCAGGCAGAGGATGAAACTGGGTCTGCTGAAGGAAGAACAACTATTCTCTTTTCACTTTGCGGCTGTAATACGCTCTTTGTGAGCAGGTGTGAGCTTTTCTTAGGGTGACAGTCACACCGAGAGGTCGGTCCAGCACAGAAATGAGCCACGATGTGGTACAACCCCTCACGTACGCACAGCCACCACGGCCCCGCATGTTCTCCACCGCCTGGCTGCATCGCCCGCAAGCCCTGTGCCCCGGTATGAGGGCAGACCCCTGGCTTGGCAGCTCCGTCCCGGTCGTCAGGTTGGGAGCAAGAAATGAAAGCGTGTCAGACCCAACAGAACAGCAGCGAAGGGGAGGGGGGTGTCGGGGCAGCGTGCCTCGGTGCCTCTCAGAGCCCACCGCGCTGGGGATGCTCATGGGCGTGTTTGTGTGTGCGACATCAGAATAACTCCACTCATGCATTTTTGAGGTTTTCTCCAGGTAAAATGATCTCACTGAACACCACTCCTCCTTTCAGACCTACAGCTTTTCTCCCACCCGTGGAGCACATCACCATGTTACGTTCATTAAACCGCTCTCAGCCTCAGCACCAGAGCAACTGTAATTGCTACGGGCTAACGTGTTTTCTTTCTCCTCTCCTATGCACTTTGTATTAAACTATGGCTGTTACCAAAAATTGGTTCTGGTTCTCTTGAATATTGGCTGGTTGAATATTGGCTGGTTCTCTTGAATATCTTTATCAATGACCCGGACGAGGGGATTGAGTGCACCCTCAGTAAGTTTGCAGGCAACCCCAAGTTGGGCAGAAGTGTCAATGTGCTTGAGGATAGGATGGCTCTACAGAGGGATCTGGCCAGGCTGGATCGATGGGCTGAAGCCAATGGTATGAGGTTCAACAAGGCCAAGTTCCGGGTCCTGCGCTTGGGTCACAACAACGCCATGCAGCACTGCAGGCTTGGGGAAGAGTGGCTGGAAAGCTGTCCGGCACAAAAGCACCTGGTGATGTTGGTTGACAGCCACCTGAATATGAGCCAGAGGTGTGCCCAGGTGGCCAAGAAGGCCAACAGCATCCTGACCTACATCAGGATTAGTGTGGCCAGCAGGACTGGGGAGGTGATTGTCCCCCTGTACTCAGCAGTTGTGAGGCCCCACCTCGAGTGCCGTGTTCAGTTTTGGGCCCCTCAGGACAAGACAGACATTGAGGGGCCGGAGCGTGTCCAGAGAAGGGCAACGGAGCTGTGAGGGGTCTGGAGCACAAGTCCTGTGCGGAGCGGCTGAGGGCCCTGGGGGTGTTCAGCCTGG